>NC_067142.1:80278121-80637709 GCF_903995435.1 Acomys russatus | reverse complement strand
AAACAACTCATGACTAAGCCTGAGCACATTTCAGACTTTTTTCCTAAATGAATAAGCCAAGTGTATTTACTCACTATCCAATGCCTTGTCCTGCTGCCTGGGGCCAGCACACTGGAGCAAGCAGGCTGGGTGTCCACTTCATTCAAATGATGAACTTGTGTGAAACTGGCTTTGACTGCAGCAGTGCCACCCTCTCCTCAGACACTTGAAGAAATCCTTGCTAGACGCACCACACTCTAGAAAGTTCTCTTGACAGCATAGCTATAAGACAGAGAACCTTCGTGAGGGTTGATGACAATGAAAAAAGCAGGGGCCAGAACCCATCTTTCTTGGATAAGGAATTTATGGAGCAAATCCTGAGCATTAACTCAGAGTGGTTTCCCTTCCATGGCCATATCAGGGTGACTGTAAGGCTGATCTCACAGCTGACCGTCCTCTCCAAATTCTGTCATGCTGTTGTTGATGAAGAACAGGAGGCCGCATGTTTCCCCATCTTGCCCTTTCTCCATCTGCTCCATTTATAGGGCTGGAACAGAGGGTGGTTGATCTGATGTGTTAGCAAAGCCCAGCGACACACGTAGCTGTTGCTGCGAAACTGCTCTACACACGTTATTAATGTTTAGGATCTGTCGGCTTTAAGAGGTCAGTTATCCTGGGTAACTGGGTAAGCCTTGTACAATCAGATGATGGCCTTTGCAGCTAAGACTGGTGTTCCCACACAAGCAATTCTGTCTCAAAACTATAAGGACTTAAAGAAAAGCAGCATGCTAGCTTGGAACATACGTGTGCTTGCTGCCAAGCCTGGCAAGCTGAATTTCAGCTGCAGGACCCACAGGGTAGAAGGAGAGCACCAACCCCTGAAATCTGTCTTCTGACTTACACACACACACACACACACACACACACACACACACACACACACACATTAAATAAAATTAAAAATAAATAAAATATGTGTAACCTTGAAGATATTCCATTTTCTGACTGAACTACAGATTACAGAAATGCTGGTCCCACAACTGTGTGAACCAATTCTCTAAATAAACACAGACACACACACAGATACACATACACTCACACACATCTATCATGTAGATTAAGCATAACTGATTCCAGCATTATTTATCATTAGTCTATTATCTATCTAGTTCCTATCTATATGTCTGTTTATCTATCTATCTATCTATCTATCTATCTATCTATCTATTATCTATCTTTCTATCAATCATCTATCTATTGTTATCATCTGTCTACCTGTAATCTATCTATCTACAATCTATTTATCTGTCTACTATCTATCTATCAATCTATCTAATCATATGTCTAGCAGCAACCTATCTCTCTATCTATGCTATTGGTGTTTTCTCTGACTAATATATCTCATTATCGATCTCCCTCTTGCCCTCTCTCCCTTCTTCTCCCTTCCCCCATCTCCTTCATTTCTCCCACACTGACCTCAGGAAACTCTTTAAAGCCAAGTCATGAGTTCTTGAGAGTAGGTGATCATATGGAACTATGTCCAGGACCTTGCTGTGGTATGAAGGGAGAGTGGTCCACACTCTGCCTGGTAGGTAATTTCTATTAGCTGTTCTGATGTGAGTTACAGCACAGCATGAATTAGACTCACAGATGGGCACACCCTTTCTTCACCCTGCAAGCAGGCCCAGTTATTATTTTCCAATAGCATTTTCCCCTAATCAGGCTAATTCTGGAGAGCACACTTGAATGTGGAAACAGACATTTTACGTTGGAAGCACTTCTTATGAACACACATTGCTACAGCAAATGGTGGCATTAAGCTTTGACTTTCTTTCTCTTTCCTTCCTCCTTTCTCTTTTCTTTTTCTTTCTTTCTTTTTCAATTTTTGTTTTTGTTTTTTTGGTTTTTTTTTTTTTTTGCTCCTGACTTTCGGCTAGAATAGA
This sequence comes from Acomys russatus, assembly GCF_903995435.1. Lineage (NCBI taxonomy): Eukaryota > Metazoa > Chordata > Mammalia > Rodentia > Muridae > Acomys > Acomys russatus. The sequence goes on along the minus strand of NC_067142.1, from coordinate 80,635,787 downwards.
GTGTTTATGGCAGCACAGACTTACTGAGGTCCTCCATGGTGTCTTTGTGAGTCAGCTCCTGCAGTGGACAGGTTTTCGATGAAGAAGCCTGCAGGTGACCACTCACCCAATGCCAGCTTAACTACCAGGTCTATTCATCATTGAACAGCCTGTAACAGGGACACAATGCCTGGTTGTGTCTCTGTCACTCTGATCCTGTTCAATTTCTGAAATTCCTAGCTTTACTGAGAATTCTTTTCACTGAGAATGAAGTTGAGCATTTGTTGTTATTTCTCTGTCTAAGAAAAGGAAGAACCTCAAACACCACCCCCACTCCCAACAGTAAAGCAATAAGTAAGTTAGCATGTGATGCCTGTGACTTCAGCTGTAAAAATTTATGGTGGCTCTTATTTATTCTTGTCAATTTTAAGAGTTAATGTAACTTCTTGAAAAATCGTTGAAGGGCCATGTGGTTAAGCAAGAGTTTGTCTCTCAGATGAAATGTGAGATGTGTTCATATACAAAATCGAAATGGATCATAAAACAGCCACTTACACCTTTTGCCAATTGTCTGTAGAAGGAGGCCCCTAATGACACATGCAGAATCCAGCTTCGCCTCATGCCCCAGGGAGGCTTTTGGCTTTAGGATTCTGTCTCTTTGCTGCCAAAGGCTAAAGCCAAGTGCATTGCTTAGGCTTTAGACACATTTTCATCAATAAAACTTCTTATAAAACAGACCCTGCAAATGCTAAATTTATCTGCCAAATAGCCGATTAATTATTTTACATCCTTGTTGGGCAATGAAGTAATTTATGGTGGCAAGCATTTTACAAACAGTAATGAACACTCCGCAAACCACAGGGCCTGCCTTTTGATTAGAAAGATGGATCACAATTAGGGACAAAAAGAATCCATGCTGTGTGTTGAAAATTTTCCCCACAAGGAAATAAAACTCCCACGGAACAATGGCCTAACTTAAGGCAGTTAGGCTTTTAGAGAAATGGATTCTTTTGAAAGAGAAAAGTTTTAGCACAACCCAGATTCCTCGGGCTCTTAAGTCTCTCCCTTCCCCAAAGGCATTCATCTCATGATGTGGAGCCAGTTGGTGTGAATTCTCCAGCCCACCAAGCTTTGGGGTGTGTTAATCCCAGTTCAGACATTGTCTGTTATTTCCCTCTGCCACTGACAGTCATAATTTCCTACACTGGGTTAATGGGGAACGGTGCCTCTAAACACTCAGCGTTCTCCAGAGAAGAGGAAAATATAAACTGAAGTAACAGTCATGCATTCGATTGGGCTTCTTAAGTGCAGCCCAAGGGCACCAAAGAGAAGGCCTGTCTGTACAGCTTGCTTCAGATCCTAGACATCTATTCGCCTCTTAACACAAGTCGTTTGGAGATGACACGGTCACTGTGTGGACCATGTCATTAAGTGTCTTATCTATTTATCCAGAATGAAACCATCGACTTGCAGGAAGCTATAATGAGCAGGCAGTTGAGGCAGGACAGGGAAGTGTCTTCAGGTCCAGGGGAAAGGGAAAATAGAACCCTCCCTCATTCAAGGATGAGTTTGCAGGGTCCATTTCAGATGATACAATGAGATGAGGCTTGGATTTAACACCTCGAATTGCCTTCTTGCCAATCTCAATATCTCAGAGTTTTATCCCAGATCATATTTGGCCTCAACTTTCTAAATAAACTTGCTCAAGAAAACATCCACTCTTGCTGGCTGCCTTGGAGCTAAACGCCCTGAGTGGTGAGTTCTGTACTTGGAATCCATGCTGACTCTTGTTGGGATTCCTGAAACCATGCTTCTATCCTAGGTGGTGACACATTTGGCCAGGCTTTTCTTCTTTACCCAGTCCTGGGTGAAATTCTATCTTCCTGAAATTTTGAAGTGCAAAATATTGCTTAGGATTGTGTTTAATAGTTGTACCTTTTCCTATCTTATGAGGTGAATGTTTAGCTCAGCTCTTGGGCACATTTCCATCTCTGCGTTGCTGGCCAACTTTTGCATCATTTTCTGTTTGGCACAAGCCTTAGGTTGGTCCAATATACAATAGAAATTATCTTTACAAATATAATGAATATAACTTATATGCATTTTTATTGTACCCATAAGATAGCAGGAGTTCCTTAATAATGTCATTTTTAGTGCTTCTTTATTCTTAATCCAATATCTAGAACAAGTTTCAGTAAGACATCTATCTTCTTTGGGAGCCATTTTAATGGGATTATCTGCCATGGACTTTAAGCAATCCATTCCTCCAAAGTTTCACAAACCTGAAACACACACACACACACACACACACACACACACACACACACACACCAAAACAAAACCCAAACAAAACAGGACTTATGCATTACGAAGGAATTATTTTCTTTGGAAAGTAGAAATTCTATTCAAATTACAACAAGTAAATAAAAAGAGGCCATGAATTTGAGAGAAAGGAGGGGGTTCCTGGGAAGGCTTGAGGAATGAAAAGGAGGAGAGAAGATGATATAATTATAGTATACTTTCAAAAATGTTATTATGAAACAATGTTTAAAAGGAAAAAAGCCGTGCAACTCCGATTTGGTCGGACCTGACTTTGTATGTTTAGCTCTGTCTCCCTCTGGTTCTGTGGCGATGGAGCTTGATTGTCAGCCTGACACACTAGGGAGAGAGAACCTCAACTGAGAAATCACCACCGTCTGATTAGGCTGTGGGCATGTCTATGTGGACATCTTCTTGATAACGGACCAGTGTGGGAGGGCACAGCTCACTGTGAGCCCTGCCATCCCTGGGCATGTGTACCTGGACTTTCTCAGGAAGGGAGCTGAGCAGGCCAGGGAAAGCCATCCAGCAAGCGTTGTTCCCCCATGGTCACTACTTCAGTTCCTGCCTTGAGCTCTTGTCTTGGCCTCCCTCAGTGATGGACTGCAATCTGCGAATAAACACCAAATACCTTAGCCCTCACATTTTGGTCATGGTGTTTATCACAAACGAGGGCAGAGCTTGCATCTAGGACCACGGCAGGTCGCTGCAGCAGACCTGGCCATGTGCTGTTTATGCCTTGAACTCTTTTGTGAGAGGAAGGGTAGAGGATTTTGGGAACTTTGAGCTAGAAAAACAAACTGAGCACTCAGAGCTAAATGTGTCTCTGCAGGAAACTGGAAGATGGTGCCGAGACAGCAAGGTAGACGAGGTCTGAAAACTCAGAGGGAAGTTTGAAAGTCCCTCAACAACTCTATAAGGGCTGCTTGTATGCTGTCTTTGAATTCAGAATTCACAGAAGTGAAATACTTGCCTTACCGGAACAATGGATTCTGCAACTAGAAGAAAAAAAGAAAGTCAGCTGTGATGAATAAGAGACTCGCAACAACACTAAGGTGAAATCTTTGTCTTGGAAGTATTTCCTCAGGGTCAGCACACAGAAGCTGTAGTCTGGAGAGGGCCAAGACTGTAGCTGAAGCTGGTAGCCAAGCATGACGATATGGAAAGCTTTTCCACGTGGTACCTGCTTTAGACGTCATGAAGGGGTCAAGGAGAGACCATTGGTGTTGATCACAGCAACAGAGAACAAACTGGAACAGGTTGTTATAATCAACAGTCCATAGACTTGGTGGGTTTGACTCACATTGGATGCCCAGTTCTAGAAGAAAAGGAGCCGATTAGGAGAAGGAGAAGGCCCCCTGGAGGCTACTGAGGGCCAATGATGCATTCATTCTCACAAGGCAGAGGGGGAGACAGAGAGGAACAGACAGAAGCGCTTGTGCCTCTTTATATGTTTTGAGACGGAGTCTTACTATGTAGCCTAGGCTGGCCTTGAATTTACCATCCTTCTCCCTCTGTTTGCCAAGTACTGAGATTGTGTGAACTTGTGCCACTAGATCTGGCATCATTGTCTTCCTGTTAGAACATTAATCCATTCACAAGGTCTCTACCCTCATTATCTAATTACTGGCCCAAGCTAAGCTGCTGCATCTGGTGTAGTGTGTGTGTGTGTGTGTGTGTGTGAAGTTTTCTATATATAGCAATAGTATAGCAGAAACAGAAGGTCCTCTGACAGAAGGACTCTTGTATAGCAAGGTCCCCATTTCCTCTTGAGCTTGGAGACCCAACCAAACACCAAGCTTCCTGCCTTTACTGCAGAGGCCAGTACTAATAGCCCAGCAAAGTTTATCTTCATCTCTTTTACTTGGATATTTTTGTTTTTTTTAATTTTTTATTATTAATTTATTCTTGTTACATCTCAGTGGTTCTCCCATGTCCCATCCCTTGTGTCCTCCCCATTCTTCCCTCCCTCCCCTTTTCCCCTTATTCCCCTCCCCTATGACTGTTCCTGAGGGGGATTACCTCCCCCTGTATATGCTCATAGGGTATTGGATATTTTAGGTACTTTGGCTTGCCCTCATCACATGACCAAAACCACATGATCAGCCCTTTTGGAGGCACATATGACTATTCCGAGGGAGTTTCTTTTTCTTTCTTTCTTTCTTTTTTTTTAAACACATTTTTATTGAAAAATAAAATAATTCATATTACATCTCATTTTCTATCCCATCCCATGCATCCTCCCATTCCTCTCTCCCTCCCACTTTCACCCCAATCCCCCTTCCCTATGACTGTGACTGAGGGGTACCTCCTTCCCCTGAATATGGTGCTAGGGTATCAAGTCTCTTCTTGGTAGTCCGCTATCCTTCCTCCGAGTGCCATTGGGCCTCCCCAACAAAGGAACATGGTCAAATATGGGGCACCAGAGATCGTGTGAAAGTCAGTCCCCAGTCTCCACTTAACTGTGGAGAATATTCTGTCCCTTGGCTAGATCTGGGTAGGGGTTTGATGATGACTGCACGTTAGTCCTTGGTTGGTGCCTTAGATCAATCAGAACCCCTGGGCTCAGATCCACCCATCATAATGTTCCTCATGTAGGTTTCTAGGACCCTCTGGATCCACTACTTCCCCATCCCCTATATTTTTCTCACCTATAGTCTCAATAGGATGTCCTCACCTCTATCCCACTTTCCTGATAGGTGCAGACTTTCATGGGACCTGCCCCTTGGGCTAGTGTCCAGTTATAAGTGAGTATATACCATTTGAGTCTCTCTGCTTCTGGGTTAGCTCACTCATTATGATCATTTCTAGTTCAATCTATTTGTCCACAAATTTCGGGAATTCCTTGTTTTTAATAGTTGAGTAGTATTCCATAGTATAAATGTATCACAGTTTCTTTATCCATTCTTCTACTGAGGGACACTTAGGCTGTTTCCATGTTCTGGCTATTATGAACAAAGCTGCTATGAACATGTTTGAACAAATTTTCTTGTTATGTGCTGGAGCAATAAGACAACACAAGGAGATCCAGAGGGAGTTTCTAAGGGGCGTTATCATAGACTAGGTCTCAGAGCTGGAGGGTTGATTGACACCCAAGGCTGAGTCTGTTGAGAGGACTTTCATGAGTGATTGACAGCTCCATTTCTGTGCTGAAATGACATCACTGCCTTAAAAAAATCTGGCTCCTAATTTTGTTAAGTTTTCTTTTCCTTTAAAGAAATATATGCGTGATTTTGTCATTTTGTAAGGAGAGGCTAAATAGCATTGCAGTGGCAACTATGCAATGTCTTCATTCCCTAAAAGGTTGCAAATGTCTGATTTTGGAAACTGATGAAAGAGATTCAATTAGAAAGGAGGGCCATAAATATAAAAAAATAATTTTAAGAATTCCAATAATGGAAAGAAAGAAAAGAAAGAAAGAAAGGAAAAAGAAAGAAAGAAAGAAAGAAAAAGAAAGAAAGAAAGAAAGAAAGAAAGAAAGAAAGAAAGAAAGAAAGAAAGAAAGAAAGAGGGCCAGCATTTTATCATTTACCAGATTTGGTGGCTCTGGGCAAGTATTTTAGTATCTGTGAGTCTCTGTTTCCTCAGCCTGACTTTGGGAAAAGTGACTCCTACCTCAACGATGCCTGGAAGCCAAGCAGGGCAGTTCCTGGAACCCATGGCTGAATATGGAAGCCTGCATTACCAACTGCCACTTTGCAATGGGTGTTTTGTTCCACAGGCTGCTGCATTAGCTTTCAGATCGTCAGCTGTGTTCTGTAGCTCTCTCCCTCTCTCCACCCCTCTCCCATCTCTGTGCTGTGTGCCTGCATTAACCTTCCCTACCAAACTGTTTCCAAAGTATTTAAACCACTCCACAGGCCTCTAAGTCACTGCGAGCATTTCACTAGCATCCCGTCTTTATGCAGCAATATTGTGGTCTATCCTAGAAGTTTGTAGAAGTTCTGTGTATGTTATTATGTATGCCTGTATGTATGTTCACGTGCCCCTGGATGTGAGTACTGACACAGTATATGCATGCCACGGCACACATGTGGAGGTCAGAGGGCAACCTCTGATGTTGGTCTTCACCTAACATCTAGATTGAGAGAGGCTCTCTTGTTAGCTGTTGTATACCCCAGGCTAGCTGGCCTGTGGCCTCCCAGGTATCCTCCTGTCTCTACTTTTCATTTCGGGTTAAAAGCACGAGGATGACAAAAGTGTGCCATGGCATCTGGCTTTCCATGGGTTCTGGGCACCTGAACTCAGGTGCTCATGTTTTCACAGCAAGTGCTCCCCTGTGCCCACCACTGTCACCACACCCAGCACGGCCAGCTCTTTTAACTTCAGCCAGCACAAGGCGGCAGGCATGTGGAAGCCCACTCCTGCAGTTTCGATAAGAATTTTGCTGTCATGGCTGGTGATGTTTTCTGTCCTAGAAATAACTCTATTCCAAGACTGTGAAGACCTTTACGTGTTCTGGAGTTTTGGGGCTCAGCTTTTATGTGCTGCCTGTGATCGGTCTGACTTTCTTTAAGGCATGATATAACATGTTGGACACTTTTGCTACGGCTGTCCCGCATCTCCGCATCTCCCACTGAATTAGATCGACATCTTTGTTGTAAATCAGTTGCTGGTGTATATGTAGGGAGTAATATACTTCTGGGTCCTCCATCTTTTGATATACATAACATAATCTTTCTGCACTTCCAACTGCACCACAGTCTTGCATAGTATCATCTTATAGTTAATCTCGAAATCTGAGGCTGTGAAGCCTTCAAATTAATCCTTACTTCCCCAAAATTCTTAGACTTCTTCTTATAATGCTAACGTCAGCCTTTCACTTTCTTCTACATGAGTACGGGACTTGTGTGGAGATAGCATGGTGTCTATAAATAAAAAGACCACTTCTCTGCCTTTTCTAGCCCATCTGGTTTGGTTTCAAATATTAGTGCCCTACAAACTATTATAACTGAAGGCTGAAACCATGCTTACAACTCTTGAAAATACGTATGGATTAGAAATATGCCATAGAGCATAATGTTGCCTTTTGTCTTCCTTTTAGTAAAGGGTCCCCCACATGTGACTCTGCACCACATGCAAAGAATAAGCGAAAGCATGGGCTAAGTCTCATCTGAGACCTTGTTTAAACAGACCTGGTCTACCAGGACATTTCCCTTGTTAGTGTAAGCCCGCACACATCCCTCTTGCTCCTGATAGCAGGCAAATGCAGTTCACACTCAACACATGTTTGTTTCTGTATTATTAATTTTAGCACCGTCGTGAAAGCATAACTGACAAAAGAAGCATAGTAAAGGGTTTCTTTGGGTTGACAGTTTATAGGGACGTAGTCTGTGTTGACGGGAAAGGCATGAAGCCATGAGAATTGGAATCTGAGGCAGGTGGTCACATTGTCCCCATGGCCAGGCAACAGAGAGAGATGAATGCTGGTGCTAGGCCTTTTTTTTTTTTTTTTTTTTTTTTTGCTTTTTCTTTTTTCAGTCCAGCTCCCCGACCTGTGGCTTGCTGCTACCTACATTTTGAGTGTGCCTTCTTACCTCAGCGTAGGTATGCGAACCCCAGACACAGACCCAGAGCTCTGCCTCGTTGGCGATTCCAGATCTTGTCCCTATTGTTGACAGTCAGTATCCATCATCTCACGTCAAACTTGTCACCTGCTTTGCCCCTGTGATCTCAGTCTTCAGTTTATTTCGTTCTTAATTTTTGTCCTTTTGGTGCTCGTTTAGTTAATCCACAATGTTCTCAGACAATGTCAGATTAGAGTCACCCCATGGACCAGGCTGCTAATGTGTTATATAAATGATTTACTTAAAAATAGGCTTTCAAGATTTTTGAGTCACAGATGCTATAAGATGAAAAGTTTGTATTTTTATTAAGCATCTTAACAACCAAAAGACACTTTGAGGGGTGACCGGGGGTCCTGATCTACAGACTGTGCTACATACCCTGGTATTTGCTGGCTTTGCTGCCTCAGCTCGGCTGTGCCCAGGACCTCAGAGGAGGGACATTACTTACTGTGCCTTTAGCTCGTGTGGTTTTGTGCTATTGGAGGTGATCCTCACCCTCTGGGGAAAAATAATCAGAGGATTATATAGAATTATCTACCCCAAAGGCTGTGAGGACATAGTCCATTAGCCACCTTAGGTGGTGGTATGGCTGATTATGTGATATTTCGTCCTTGCTACTCTCTGACTCAGACTAGTAAGAATGTAAAGTGAAACTCAGAAACACCTGCCACTGATTGGCTGAGCTCGTCCCGGGCAATCTGGAAAAGCCTTTCCCATTTAATGCACACAGTCTCCCCAACACTCTAAGCTATTACTCAGGTCATTTCTCGTCTTCATTTTATACTTAGGACTGCAGTCCATGCCAAGAAGACATTTTCATACTCCCCTGTCTCCTCTCTACCAGCACTGAAGGAATGTCAACATGAAAGAAGCGAAGATATTATTTAGGGTGGCCTGAGGGGTAATAAGTAGGATTAATGAGATGAAATTGAGCAAAGGAAAATTTAAAGTGAACGTTGGGAACATTTTCCGAAGATTGAGATCAATGATTCTGTGGAATTAAGATCCCAGGGGAGCTTGCGGGAGCCCTTCTACTTGAAAAAGTTCAAACCCGACCGGACCAAATATTTGAATATAATCCTACCTTGGCAGAGAATAAAACTTCGATGGCTGCAAGATGGAAAAAGTGACTTCATAGGTCTTTTCCATGCCTGCCTCCTATGAGTCATGCGATGTACGCTGTTATGCGTACATAGTCAGCCAGACCCCAGGTCATTCGCTATACATTTCAGCCACAAAATCCACAGTCCTGACTCGCCCCCGCCCCCTCCCCCAAAGAAACGGCTACTTCAGCAGAGGCAGAAAGCTCCCTTGGGATCTCTGGTTCCTTTACGATCAACTTAAAGATCAGCAATGAATACAGAGATCTATCAGAGAAGCTGAGAGTGTGTGTGTTTGGAGGGGGACTGGCAATCGAATGCCTGCTCCTGAACTCTGGGAGTTCCCTCACTTTTACTCTTCATAGATAGGTAGATAGGCAAAAACCTTCCCATAGTAGGAGTAGGTGGCATCTGTAGCTCCATTCAAGCTAGGCTTGGCTAGCTTAAGGACCGACTGTGGTGCAGTTGTCTCACCTCTGCTCTCGTCACTGGATCGTAAGCACTCTGTCTCCTGCCCCCTTGGGGCAGGCTAGGGTTGGCTGGGCTCTCAGCAGTTCACTGCCCTATGTGAAGCAGTCAGCCTCTCAGTCTTCCCTTCCTCTATACTGCTTCACTGTCCTCAGCCCACCTGTGACCCACAGCATATTCTTACAAGACTATTATTATGATCAGTTGCATTCTTCTTTCACAGACAGTTTTAGAGGGCTGGGAGGGTTAGCTCAGTCAATAAAGTGTTTTCTGTGCAAGAATGAAGGCCCATTCCCATGTAAAATAGTCAGATGCGTTGGCATGTGCCTGTAATACCAAGACTGGAAGATGGAAACAGGGATTTCTCTAAGGTTTGTTTGGCAGTCTGTGAGTTCCAGGCAAGTGAGAGACCAGAAGCACTCCTGACATTGTCCTCTGGCCTCCACACACATGAGTGAACACTCTCATATGTGCACAGTATCTCCTCAACACACACTCATATGCATGCACGCATACGCACACAGGATGACCTTTAAGTGTCCAGGTAGATGAAAAGCATCACTCCTTTGGATTAAAAACCCAGGAAGTAAGACCCAGAACCTCTGAGAATCGTCATCCCAGCCACCAGCCTGGTTCGTCCCTTTTTCTCAAAGCTTCACCAAAGAATAGGTAGACACTGCCGTGAGACACAGATTCAGACTCTGCCGCTAGGCATTTGGCAATGCCTCACAGAAAGTGGGTAGAGTGACTGCTGTGTCAGTGGTCATGACAGAGCTGAGTACCAGGTACCTGTCTTAGGCCTTGGTGATGAATTCGTGCTCCCTCCCTCCCTCCCTCCCTCCCTCCTTCCCTCCTTCCCTCCTTCCCTCCTTCTCTCCATGCTTGCCTTCCTTTCATTCCCTGTAACTTCCTATGGGATGGTGTCTTTTCTTGGTTACTGGATAGTTCTTGGAGGAAAGAGCATCATAAGACAATTGGAAGAGAGAAGGAAGGAAGGGAGAAAATGGGGGAGGGAAGAAGGAAGGAAGCAAGGAAGGAAGGAAGGAAGGAAAAAGAGGCATATTGAATTCTGTTTTACTTGGTAGAGCTGCTGTGCATGCCGTTTCCTTGATATCTAGGAAAACAATGCTCTTGGATTCAAGTTCATTTCCTGCATCCTCAACATGCACGTCTTTCTTGGTGTTTTCAATTCTGTGGAGCAGAGAGACATAGATTTGTGCATGGTGGCACAGTTTTTCTCCACACATCAGCTCTGCCTTTAGCCAGAACCCAAAGTTCCTCCCTTCTTTGGATTTCTTTGGTTGTCTTGTATGTTCATGAACAGGGAGATTGGAATCCACATTAAGTTGGGAAACTAGTTAACAAATATGGGGGTTACAGAATTTTAGCCAAGCCAGACATTTCATCTCCTTTCTAGACTTAGTCCTGGAAGGTCCAGCGTACTCCCTCCAGTCCTGAATGAGGCAAAGCAACCAAAGCTCTAGCCATGTGGCTACACTTAAAATAGAGAGCGAGCTGTAAACTCAGGCTTGGTCTCAGGGTTCATACTTTTCTGTTTACTCCACATTTCTCAAAGAAACTCAGAGCAAAGAATTAGAACATGAGTCTGAGGAAAATGTGGCAACTTTTAGAGAAAAGATTAGTGTCTAAGTTTCCTTTGAGGGTGATCTCTTAGAAGCTAGCCCACAGATAATTTTGCGAGAAGACACAGGAGACATATGGATTACAAACATGGAAAATCCATATGTGTAGAAGAATGGAGAGAATGGAAGGATTTTGGCAGAAACATTTGCTTTTTCAATATAGTATACACACACACACACACACACACACACACACACACACACACACACACATATTATCAAATTTAAAACATTTGAGAAGCAGTCCCAGGCGTTTCAAGGAAAACCACAGGGTGGTTCATACACTGTACTAATGAGTTCCAATCCTTCTGTTGTGTGGTCTTTCAACTCCAAGGGTTAGGACCCCATTACGTCGGTTACGCTTCAACCTGAGTTCTGTCTGTTTTATACATTTTAATATCAGTATAAAGAGACGAAATCTCATTCTGCCATACAGGAACCCAACTCCCAGGAGTCAGCATTTAGCCAAATGGCTTCATTGTATTTTGAAGTGTTTTTAGTCCATTTACAAATAAATTAGGCTATACAGTGCCTTTGTAATGTACATCATGAAAAATGAACAGCCAGCTTAAAATAGATTTTCTTTTCCTGCCAAGTATACTATGGGAAAAATTTACTCCATCTGGCAGCATGAACCATGTGGCCATGTGGATGGAGCTTAGATAAGGGACAGTCCTTTGTGTTAAGAGGACGCCTCTTGAGACCCTGATTTTTATCAGGACTTTTGCCAAGATGGAGGGAGAAGCCCATTATTTAGCAAGCCACCCCCTCTTACACGAATACAGAGGTTTTCCCCTTCTGCCAACAACAGCACCAGACATGAGGGAGCCCAGAGGGAGCTATCTTCTGTTTTACCTTCTCTTTAATACCACAGCCATAGGTTAACTGCCCACATTGGGTGTGATGTTCAGATCCAGTGCAACTGCTATCACAATTTGAGTAGTGTTCCCCACAGAAATGCACAAAATAATCATAAAGTCACACGGAAGCAGGAAAGACTCCAGATAGCCAAAAAACAAACAAACAAACAAACAAACAAACAAAAAACCACTGAACACCACACTGCGAGACTTCAAATTATGCCACAGATCCACAGTAACAAAAATAGCGTGGTGCTGACACAAACCCACAGGGTAATAGAACAGAAAACATATCCATAATGCCATGCAGCTAGAGTCAAGTGATTTTTAACAAAAATATCTAAAATATACATTGTAAAAAAGGCAGCCTCTTCTACAAATGGTGCTAGGAAAATTGGGATCTCCACATAGGAGAATGTAACTAGATCCCCATCTCTTACCCTGTACAAAAATAAATTAAAAGTGTATCAAGACTTGGAAATACTTGAGATACAGGCTTACGCACAGACTGGGGTCAGAGGACCCCAACAATCCCAGAAGCAATTCCAGGAATCGAGAGATGGAGTCAGACATGGCGGTACCTTTATTCACATCACTTGGGGAGGCAGTGACAGGTGGATCTCTGTGAGTTCAAGATCAACCTGGGCTATACATCGAGAATCTGTCTTGAAAGAAAGAAAGAAGGAAGGAAAGAAAGAAAGAAAGAAAGAAAGAAAGAAAGAAAGAAAGAAAAGAAAGAAAGAAAGAAAGAAAGAAAGAAAGAAAAAAAGAAAGAGACAAAGAAACAAAGAAAGGGAAAGAACTGAAAGATTGGAGTGTGAAACTGAAGTCTTACCATGGCACAGAAAACAATCAACTTCTGGTGGATAATCATCAATTGTAGCAATAGCTTGTGTTTCAGAGGGACTCTGGGTACCTCCCTAACCAACAACTCACAGGGAGTTAGATGGTACCATACCTGTCTCTGAGATTTCTATTTCATAACCTGTGTTTGGTTGTTTGTTTTATTTTGTTTTATTTATTTTTATTTTTTGGTAAGAACAACATCTATCCATACAAAGTACCTCCATTCCAACTCTTTTTTAAAAATAATATTTTAAAAAAGCTTAGAAAAATAGTAGGTTGCTATATTGTTTTTTCAGAATCCTTATTTTTGGTTCATCTTTTCATTTACCCCTATTCACCAACACCCCCGCTCCTGAGATTTTTCCACAGAACTTCCAGAAATAACATGATGTGCAAATGCTTTGATTTTTAGTCCACTGAGAAGCCAGCCTTAACCTTCAGCCTCCAGAATGTGTGGATAATGACATACTGTTGCTTGACACCAGTGGGTGTGTTAATTACAGCAGAAATGGGAAACTAAGATAATTGGTCTGGTATTGCTATCTCTGGGAATAATTTATTAAATGCCTGGTACTCAGGGTGAAATTTTCTCTGAGCCATTTTGTTTTTTGTTTGTTTATTCCATTTAGGACAAGGCACTGTTTCAAAATGAAATCAAATACTTTCTGATCACAGCCACTTATCTATAAATAGGTTAATAGAAGGTTACATGCAAGTCTTTCCGACTCATTATTATCTTCAAAATAAATCATTAAAAAGCACGTTTTAAAAAAACCACCTGCTTGATCAGTGTTGTGTTCCATCTGGCTATTGCCTTAAGCATATGTTGATGTCCTCTCTCAACTAATCCTGAACTTTGACCTCAGACTTAAAAGCCCTCATGTTTTTGAAAAGGTTTATAAAAGTGATCTCTGACTCCTTAGCAGAAAGTGGGTCTCACGCTGTGTAAAGCCACTGTGCTGCCATTTCTCAGGTTACTTTTCAGGAGAAGAGCCTGGAGAAGGAATCAGGAAATTAGTCTCTTCCTGTGATCTCTAGGGAGTACTGCTAATTCGTGTGAGCTCTTCCTCTGTTCCTAATCTGTTTCTCTCTGCTGATTTATTCAGTCATGTGCAACTATACCTCTCATTCTCTTATAATCTTCTTCTTCACCTGCTGTTTTCATAAGCTCCCTGCAGTTTAACATGCACACTAACTATGAACATTAATTCATTTCATCAATCCCACTTTTCTCCCTAAACAAGCTTTCTTCTGTTTCCTCTATTTACTTCAAGCATCTAGTGTTAATTTTTTTTCATCCTTTTATTCGCACTTCATCCCTGTCCACCTGTTCCCTGCTAGTCAAAGTCAGGGATGGCCACTTGCTTTCTTAGTCCCACGAGAGCAGGCAATCCACGTCAAACATATAGTCACTACTAAAAGGCTCATAGCAACGTAGACAAATGTTTCAAAATGAATTATGAAAAAACTCAAAGACTCTTTGAAGAGTGAGAATTTGATCCAGTTGCCTGTTAGTTCTTGCTCCCCGGGAGCCTATGAGATATACATTTAAATCTTTAGAAGCTCATGACTCACCATATAAACAATCACTTTATTTATTTATTTGGTTATTTACTTATCTATTTGTTTTTTGAGACAGAGTCTCACTTTGTCGTGCAGGCTGATCCAGAACCCCTGTGTAGCTACATTTGGCCTTGAACTTGTGATCCTCTCGCCTCTCCCTCCTAAGTGCTGAGATTTTAGGCCTGCGCTCACATCAGAGGCTTACACATGACATTTGATTGATTTTTAAAAGAACTCTAAAAGATAAGGCAGGCGGTGTTCTTAGGATTCCCCTTTGAACAATAAGGCAAGTGGTGCTGAGGACAGCCTTTCATATCGTGAACCACACCCTGGTCTTTAGTGCTGGATGTTCCTCCACTTCTCTTGTTTGGGCCACTCTGCTTCCTGTAGCTGCTATACTGAGTAATTTACTGCATGGTAACTGAGATACTGGACCAGATGATTTTTCTTTCTTTTTTTTTTTAAGTTAAAAAAATTTTTTTTCTTTACATTTTTTTCCAGATGATTTTTCTAAAATAGCAACTGGGACATATGAAACAATGGATCTACAAAGTCTATCCAAGAAGTATTTGGTTGTCTGTGCATGGACTAAAACTCCTCAAAGGCTAATGAAATACAAGACATTCATAAAGTGTAGAAGCAACAGTTCCAGGGGCAGTAGACAATGGGCTGAGGGTAAATGTAACACTCCAAAGATCCTTGTTATTGGAATGTTTTCTCACAAACAAAGCAGAAACCGGCCATAATAGCTGTGCTCTTAATATTTGTAAGTGTAGAAACAGTACACTTATCAACAGGGAAAAGCAGACATCCAAATACAGAAGGACGAAGCTGCATCCTTATTTCATATTGTATACAAAAGTCAACTCAAGTAGATTAAACATGAGAATGTAAGATCTGAAATTGTAAGGCCAGTAAGAAAAAAAAAATCCCACAGGGGAACATCCCATGATATAGGTGTGTGGTGAGTGAGATTTTCGGACATGACTCTGAGAGTTCAGAAAACAAAAGCAAAGTTACGTATAATAGCGTATCAAACGTGGCGGGATGAAGAGCCCACCTTACCCAGTGGAGAGGGGGTTTGGCAATTGTGTACCAGACAAAGGGCCAGCCTGTGGTGTACACCGGGGGTGTGGACAATGCTGGACCCTCCAGTTGCACCTCCACAGGGCTGGGGTTACAGTGAGCAGGGCTGTGCCTGGTCTTTTTGTGCGTTAAGTGCCTAGGCTTTGGAGCTCTGCCTTGGGTCTGCATGCTCGCCTGGTGTGTATTTTATTGACCGGCCCGTCTCTACAGTCTCCACGACTCCTTTGACTGCATTCCTTAATTCCTATTGTCCTCTGTTGACATCTCAGTTGCAAAATCATTTATATACTTAATGCCTGTGTTTCTCCTTCATCATAGCCATCCACGGCAGGCGTGTTTTAATCTTATATATGTACCTGACAAGCATATTTTACCAAAAACAGTGTTGATAACTTCGAATTAAAAAATATAAAGCAATAAAAACTGTTGTACTGGGCCAGTATCATGAAGTGTAGGTAAAGAGTTTCTGGAAGCTCAAGGTTGCCAGTCTCGCTGTGTAGTTAGGGTGCTGCTGTGTTTGAACTTGTGTTTCTCAGACTTGTGGACCTTCTGGGATGCTGCTCTCACTGGTATGTTGCCTTCCTGGTCGTGCATACGCTTGAGACATGGTACATCTTTGTTCCAATGTCATCTATTAGCACAGACAAATGTCAACAAAACAGATCATGCTTACCTTTTCCCAGGAGCCTGAGTCGGGGACCCCATGTTAGAAGCTTGTTAGAATGCCAGCGATGGGATTGCCAAGGATGGAGTGTGGCTTTAGACTGCTTCAATCTACACACACACACACACACACACACACACACACACACACACACACACACACACACTGAAAGAGAGAGACAGACAGAGAGAGGAACAATTTCCATACAAAACACTGTCGTGAAATATCCTCTCAATTGCATATTCACTGCTGTGTTTGGAATAACCAGTCCTCTGATGATACAATTAATTTTCTTCCTCTAAACTCACTCGCTGGATAGACATACACTTGTTAAAGCTTATTTGACTGGGTATCCCAGAGAAGAGTTTCGGGGGAGGGGGGAGCCCCTCACACTCTTACCCACATCTCCCACTGGAATTTGGGAAAGCACCAGTGACCTTTGGAAAATGCACCACACCTCAGTTCTCATTTCTCTGCTCTGAGTGCTGTTCTTTCTTTCCGATCCTGTTCTCCGCTGAAGCAAGCCAGACGACTCCAGGTATTTCCCTTAAACACTCTAGCAGCTGGTCTGTGGCACCTAGACCAGCAGTGTCACCTTGTTTATTAGCATAAGCCACCTATTCCTATTAGTCGGAGCAAAAGTCCAAATGACTTCAGCTGAGGCAAGCTTCAATCCCGTCCAGCTGGCACTTTGTGGTGAAGTTTCCTGTTGGCTCTCTGAGGTGACCTGCTGCCTGCTGACCAGGTCTTGGTTGGAGTTCAGGGCATAGTCATGAAAGGACACACCCTTCCTCAACCGCTGGAGAGGGGATTCAGAGAATGAAGTCCTCTGGTCCTTTTCCAACACAATACAGATGCCTTTGCTGTCATTCCGTGTTATGAATAGAGCTGGGAATGCCTGTGAAACAGGGCATTACAGCTAATTTTTCCTCTGTGATAGGTTGCCAGGACTTTGGGAATAAGTTTTCTTATTCTTGCCTGGAAGAGAATCCCCGATGCAGTGGATATTTTGGTCGAGAAAATTTTACTGGTCTTCATTTTACAACTCCATTGCTCCTGATGGAGACGACGACACATCTGCCAAATAACCAGTTCTGCTGCCTTTTAGACCCGCACTTCTCTTCTGAAACTAAGTCTGGAAATTTCCTTCTTTAAAATTTTGCCTGCACAGACTAGATCACATAGACACATAGACAGATACCACCTCTCACTCCCCCTGCCTCATTTTAGAGACAGGCCTCTTCAGATAGTTCAGGCTGTTTTTAAACCCATGGTAATCTGTCTCAACCTGAGTGCTGGGAAGACAGCCATGAGCCTCTGCATCCCAGGCACAGATATCCTTCTAAAACAAAAACTCTTATGGGCCCATTTAAAACTACAGTGGAGTTTATCTTTAGAAAAATGCTTAGGACTAGATGTGTATTTGAATTTCAGATTATTTGTTTGTTTGTTTGTTTATTTGTGTGTATGTGCTTATATATTGGGAACAAGGATGAATTTTCATGGTCATCTGATACACACAGCCTGAAGATAATTATTTTAAAGACTATTTTTGTTTGCCTGTACTTTGACTGTGACCTAACAGTTGAGGTCAAACATGGAATTTTCCACACGAGGTATTATGTTTGTATTTTATTGTTATTTTAGTTAATGTTGGAGTGTGTAAGATTCTGGATGGAGGGTTAGGGGCTCTCAGTGTGTGTGTTGGTTACCTGCTGCATTGGCTGAGTGATGAGTTTGCGTTGGGCCTTAGGTCTCAGGCCTTGGCCACAGATCAAAGTCAGCCTCAACTTAATTTCCTCACTTTCCGAGAGGTAACAGTATAGGGTGCAGAAAAGCAGTGAGACATGGTGACAGGCAGGGGCTGTGGGAAGCGATCTAGTCATTTCATTGGCTTTCAGACAAGGCACAGCCTCTACTCTCAGTAGATCTCCTCACTACATAGAGTTAGGTCATCTCACTGCCCACATTCAGGTTTTCCTATCTGTAGCCTAGCCTGTCAGTAATGTGTGTAAACAGATTATTAAATGGACATGTATGTTTAGAAAAAGTCTCTGAACACTATGTTTGGTATCTTTTTTCATTTTCATTTTTAAAAAATAATTTATTCATATTACATCCCTTCACTTGTATCTTCTTGCCCTTCCCCCATGTTTGATATATTAATTCAATTTTTATTTCTATAATAAAACACCAATCCAAATCAAGTAGGGGATGAAAGAGTTTATTTTAGCTTACAGCTAGCTCCTAGGTAATGAAGCAGATTGAGGGAAGGCCAGGCGACAACTCCAAGCAGGAACCTGGGGGCAGACACTAAAGCAGAGACCATGGAGGAACGCTTGCCTGCCAGCTTGCTGTATAGCTTGTTCAGCTCCATTTGCTTAGTTTGGTTTGGTTTGGTTTTGGTGTTTGGTTTTTCTGAAACAGGGTTTCTCTGTGTAACTTTGGTTGTCCTGGAGTCACCTTGTAGACCAAGCTGGCCTCGAACTCACAGCAATCTGCTTGCCTCTGCCTCCCTGAGTGCTGTTATTAAAGGTGTGTGTCACCACGTCTGACTTCAGCTTGTTTTTAAAATAAGCCAGGATCACTTTTCCAAGGGTGCCTCTGCTCACCATGCTCAGCCCTACCACCCCAAGTCAATTGTTAATCAGGAAAATGTCCAACAGACTTGACTACAGGCTAATGGAGGCATTTTTTCAATTAGGGTTCCCTCTTTCCAGATGATGCTAGACATATCAATTTGGTGAAAAATTAGCCAGCATACTCTGTCTCTCTCTCTCTCTCTCTCTGTGTGTGCATTAAAAGTATATATATATAATATATAAATATAATATATATAATATATAATATATATAATATATAATATATATACATGACCCCACATATATATATACACACACATATATATGACAATATATATATATATATATATATATATATATATATATATATATATATTACTTGCTGAGAGTTTCACCTCTGCAACTGTATATAATGATTGTAAGCAAAATCCATGAAAACCATACAAAGGAACCAAAAAGGTCAACATAGAAACAATTTAGGAATCCATTCTGATCTCTTTCTTTACTGCAGAGGGACCTGAATTCCAGAAACCCATGCATGGGGTGGGGTGTAGGGAACTGGAGGAGAGGGAAATGGGCAGGAAGGGGTTGGAGGAACGGGGGAGGACAATGGGCGGGGGACAAACGAGCAAAACACATATGACAAGGTGTTGTGAAGATCCTATTATTTTTTAGGCTAGCTAAAAAAATTTAATAAAGTAAGTTTGACACTGGGGAGAGTACTCCATGAAAGGTTAGTCATGAAAAGGATCAAATGACACTGGCCCTAAATGTGTCTCTTTCACACATGGCTCATGTTGAGCTGAAGGAAAAGAACCAAACGTGAATGGTGCATTCTTGGAGCTGCTCCTTTCAGACTAGAAGTAGAAACATCTTAGGAAGAAGTGCATCCTGCCTCACTCTGCTCTCTAAGGGGAGTTTTACGGCCATGAAGACTGACAGTCAACTCAGTGGAGTCTCCATAAACTGACCTTAAAGAAATCAAACCATCTGCTAGTTTGTTTCCCTGGTGGTTACGTTTCCATAACTTACCACTCCAGCAGCCAGAAGCCCTTTATCTAGTCAGAGACTCTTTAACAATATGTTGTCCTTAAAATGGTATACAGATTTTTTTCTTTTTCCTTTTTCTTTTTTGAGACAGGATTTCTCTGTGTAGCCTTGGCTTTTCTGGACTCACTTTGTAGACCAGGCTGGCCTTGAACTAACAAAGATCCACCTGCCTCTGCCTCCCGAGCGCTGGGAATAAAGGCGTGTGCCACCACCGCCCAGCTTTTGAGTCTAGCATTTCTTTCAGCTTTTACTTCTTTCCTGAGGTGTCCAATGTGTGTACAGATATTAATATTACTCACAACCCTTATTAATTTATCCCTAATCAATTTAATTCATAGCCTCCACTCAGAGATTATTGGTAAAATGGTTTTTCTAAATGATGTAAGATTGAGGTTAAGACTATTGGCCTTTTAATTCTTTAAATAAAACAAAAACTAACGTTATATTCTATTCAAGAAAGTGTGTTATTTCTGTATCAAGAAGGGCATTGCCGTGTAGCACCCTTTGTTCACTTGTTAATTTCACCGATTTTTATTGAAAAAGCTTGGGGAATGGATGAGCTTAACTAGGATTGGGTCAGCATGGAGCTATTGACGGTACTGCTTTATGTCAATTGACTAGAAAATTTTGTTTATTGCTTAACTTGAAAAAAATGCTACTTTGCCATTTATTTCCCCCACTCACTGATAAGCTCTTAAGGGAGTTGAATGTGTTATGTAGAAGCTCATGGCTTGAAGAAACGGGCTTGGGTAAATCCAGTGACTCATTGGTCATTAGTTCTTAGACTATAGCCTTAGTCTGAGTTTACTAAATCACCAGCAGACAAGTTGTGTAGTGATCTGGGACCTTGGTCCTTGCAAACACACAACATTCAAAACAAGTCAGGTATTCAAAGCATTGGTGCTTGGTTTTCTGCATCTTCTTTTATTATTATTATTATTTTTTTTTTATTTTATGAAATCTAACATGTACTTCAGAGCAAGCTCTCATTTTTTAAGAACTAGAGGAAGGAATTGATGGGATCCTTTTGGTCGTGCGTAGCAGACGAAGAGCTGACTGGAGACAGCCCACACTGCTTATTTATGTGTACGGCTTAGTGCTAAAAGGTGCCATTAAGGGGGAAGACCACATCTAGTGTCAAAGCAGTTAAAATCTTAAACATCCCTAATGACTGCTTTTAAGTCATTGCTATTTCTTCTAAAAACAAACTAGCCCTGCCCCTAAGTGCAGGGCACTCGGATTACAAATGATACCAGGCATCTGGATTTCTCATTAGGAAGCTTCTGCCAAGTTCAGACTCTTTGCCAAGGATGATTTAACCATTCAGAGTGTCAGACTGACCTTGAGCTTGGGGGCTGGGATTGCCTAAGCATCATTTTCTCAAATTCTAAAATATACTGAGGAGGTGAAACCACCAATTTGACTTCCTAACTGCTCTAGTTAAAAATCTATAGTGTGTGTCATCAAGCCATCACGACTGTGTGTGTTAAAGGCTCTTGGAACTTTCACATATTAAATCAAATAAAGACCTTTAAAGAAAGCTTTTAGAGAACAAGGGGAGGAAAGAGAGATACATGGTTATGGACCCCAGAACTGGCACAATTAAATATGATGGTTGTTTAATTGGAGGCATCTACTGGTGTGTATGTGTTTTTACTGTTCTGAAAAATATTAGGCGAGGGGGGGGTGGGCCTGTGTAACAAGATGGCAATTCCAAATGCGTTGAGAAATACAGGCCTACATCCTCCGGACTATAAGGACTGATAATTAGCTTCTTGCTCTTAGAGGGATAGTTGCAAATTAAAGAAGGAAGGAACTAAAGTTAACATCAGATTGTAAGCAAATCACAGGTGTTGTTACCATCAGAGCTCACGTTTAAGCTCCCTCACTTAACCCAGAATACACTTTGTGCTCTGACTCTGCTACGTTCAATTACCCTAGGAATGGCCTGGTCTTTGTCGTGTCAGGGTGTCAAGATGGTGGGTCTTAAGTGTCCATGCATAAGCTGAGCGGCAGTCTTTCATAAAGCATCAGAGGGTGGCTTCTGAGGAAACAATGAGTACTGAAGAACCCTCTCTGCATAGCACACATTAGGACCAGGGCTTACAGCAAACAGGCTTACAGTTCAAGTGGAAACGCGTTCCCCATCCAGAAGTGAAATCAGACGAGAGGAGCTGTATATCCACCGTTGAGGTCCCAAGTGTTGGATTACATGATTTCCCATTGTTTCTGAACTTCCCCTAAACCCACTGGAATACCAAGGCTGCGCCTGAGACTGTTCCACACACGCTCGCACTATTCCAGCAGCACTGTTTCATGAGCATCTACTACATGTCACATCAGATCACCAGGTAAGCTTTAATTTGTTACCAAAAATCAATGCTGTATCTAATCAAATCTCCTGGGGGAAGGCTTTATCATCCTTTGATAACTGGGAAGGAAAAGAGAATTCATAGTGCTTATGATTGCCCCTATGATTTCAGCTCTTGGGATCTAGGGTTCAAGATCAGGCTCAGCCATCTAGTGAGGTCAAGAATAGCCTGGGAATGAATGCAGTCCTGTTTCAAAAGTCAATCAATCAACCAATCAATCAGCCAGTCAGTCAAAAACCAAACCAAACAAAAAAGAAAAAAAAGCACACAACTAATATTTGGTGTGTGAAGGCTTAAATTCAGTCTTGTGTCTGTCCACACTGTTCCTGATGGTACTCAGTATTTATTAGTTATTTTTTCTTTTCCCTGTAGTCTATTAACTTGAATCTGAGGGTATGCACTTAGAAGAGGCTGTAGAGATATTCTTTTTACTCTGTCTGTCTGTCTGTCTGTCTGTCTCTCTCTTCCTCTCTCCCTCCTTCCCTGTTTCCCTCCCTCCCTCCTCCTCCCTCTCTCTCTCTCTAGTTTTTCAAGACAAGCTTTCTCTGTGTAGCCTTCCTTAGTTGTCCTGGAACTTCCTCTGTAGATCAGGCTGGCCTCAAAGTCACAGAGATACACGTGCCTCTGCCTTATGAGTGCTGGGATTAAAGGCATGTGCCACTACTGCCCTGCTGAGATTTAATTTTCAAACAAGTTAATTTGGAAGAATTATCTAAACAGGCATCAATCTAGGCCTGCTTAGAAGCAGCTTTTGGAATCTGACTCCAGAAACTAACAGTAAATTTGATGACTATTCCTTTGTGAGATGCTTGCTAGGAAAGTGTTTTAAGAGCCCAGTTGAAAACAGCAATGTGATATCTACACTGGGGGAATTAGTACCCTGCAGTTCTAAGTGTGACTTTTAGGTGACCTTCAGGCAATAGGTTAAAAATAATTGGTTCTGCCATTTTGGATGGTTGACAAGATCTAATATCTAGATAAGATTTTAGATGCTCTGGACCCACAGTCTTTGAGCATGTCAGTTTGGGCCTTTGTGTGTGTGTTCCTCTTAATATTCATGTCCTGACACTTCTTTGTTTATTTTGGTATGGACAGACTTTGCAATGCACTGTTTGTATTACTAGAACTGCTCCTTTGGATTCTTTCCTCAGAGTTGACAGGCAAAGTTCTGCCTAAGAGCAAGAGCGTCGGGAGCAGTAGAGTTGACCTTAGGCACCGTAGCCAGTTGCCTTCTCCACCCCACTACTCATGACCGATTGCATTATTACTTCCGAAATGTTGCTACATCTTCTGGTATCTCTCTCTCTGCAGTGAAAGAGTTTGGTGAGACCGTTCAGACCAAAGGCTCAAATTAAATATATACTTTTGGAAGAGAAACTCCAAAGAAATGCTCCTAAATTGTCTGGGACAGAAGTGGCATTGTAGGAGATAAAAGGCTGTCTGTGTGTCTGTGTATGTGGGTGTGTGCCTATGTGTGTATATATGTATATGGTGGTGGTGGTGTGTGTGTGCATGTGCGTGTGTGTGTGTGTGTGTTTGTGTGCATATATGTGGAGATTTGCCTCTATCTCTCTGTCTGTCTTTCTGTCTCTGTCTCTCCCTCTATACCCCCAATCTCTCTCATCACAGTTCCCTCTTTGGAAACTGTATTTTCACCCTCAGTGCCAGTCCTGGGCATTTTAATTACTTGGACTCACTTTGAGTGCTTCATCTTCCTTGCAACAGAGATGAGATCAAGAGATGTGCCTTGGCTGTCTAAACCCAAGATCTTTTCCTGGAGTCAACAGAGAGAGGAGAGGGTAACTAATGGCTTTTCTTGCTGAACTTATTCAAACAGGTAAGTGTGAGGCATACTCAGCCATCTAGGGCTCCCAGAGAGAAGTTTCAATCTCTAGAAAAAAGAAACAGAGTCGGTGCTCAGAGAGCAGAGATAGAGAAACAGCTTGGTCAATGGGACCTTATTCATGTCAACTGAGCTGACAGCCCAAATTATGTTGGTCAGTAGGTGTGTATATGTGCATGAGTTTGTGGGTGGTATGTGGTGTGATATGATGTGTGTGTGTGTGTGTGTGTGTGTGTGTATGTGTGTGTGTGTTAGTGGTGGTGTGATATATTTTTCTTCTCAGTGACAGTGATGTGAATCAGATAGTTAGCCTCCATAGTCAGGAAGAGACGTGAATCTCCACCTTCTACATTGTAGGGTCTAAATGAAGATTGAGCAACTGAATTTCAACATACACATCAATGGTAAGACTGATGGTACTTTGATGATGGCAGACAATTTACTGTTGCCCATCGCCTATCCTGTAAATACTAATTTGGAGATGGTTTTGATGAATTTGCCATGTTGACATTGCAGCCTGTAATTTTTTTTGCTGTGAAGTTAAGGTGTATATTTTTAAAAATATATGTCAATGTATCTTTAAAAGGATTCACTTAAATTTGATATCTTGTAATGTATCTGGACTAGGTGGCCCACAAATTCCTTTTCTGGAAGATGAGCAGAAAGCTACTTAGACACAACTTTGTGATCTTACAAGCCTTTTACTTCCATGAATTTGGAAATTCTGGGCCACAGTGTCAGATTTTGTGTGACTACCTATTAGGTTTGTTGGACATTGATTAAAACACCAATGACCTGCCTTTGATTTAGCTCAGAGGTCTTCCATATATAGAAGCCAATCTGATTGTACACTGACACTTGTTAAATTCACTGCAAGGTGAAAGATCATTTATGTGACTCCTTATACTAGACGATAATGCCATTGCCTGTCAACGTCTCTGCCAGCTCTGCAGCTCATGGAAGACAATCACAGCACGCAGAAGCCCTGGCCCCTTGCATCTTCTTTTGAGTTGTATTTATTTTAAGAAGCTTTAATTATATTTACTTGTACACGCTCATGTAGCCAAACAACACACAGTTCTTTAACACGGAGTCTGGACATAGCCACAGGTGTCACGTGGACTGCAGTGGACAGGAAGATAAAGCTGGTGGGGCCCTTCAGGCTTTACTGCTTATTTCCCCTTCTCTTTTCTCACAGGACTTTGCTTTTTGGCATCTGGATTGTTGACACGGGTGACTAAGCCTTGGCCTGGACGACCTTCCAGGCTCCAAGCTGCTGACTTTTGCTTTCCACCTGGGAGCTGGGGTCATTTTTCCAAGTCAGGATGCATCCTGGTTCCCAAGAAGGGAGCCTGGGTGGGAAGCTTGGATCAGGACACCAGAGCTCATCAGAGGCAGCTTGCTGTTGTCCTGGGCTTGAAGTCAATGTCCTGAGTGAATCCATTGACTCGCAAACTGGCTTTTATGAGGCAGCTTAGGACTGGACCAACTGTAGAATCAGCTAGTTAAAAATATTATAAATTCAACTACACAACACACAGTTTTGCTCATAAGCCAGCAGTTAACCAGATTGAGTATTATTTCAAACTTTGATCTGAGACAATATTTTATGCAACAAACTCCAGCACAATTGCTTTGATTAACTTCATCGATTTTCCGATGCCAGAAAAATGAGTGCATTGTATGAATTGCTTTAAGTAATAATTCTGTTTTCATCTTTTTTTGCCAGTGGCTTGAACCAAAATTTTATCCTTATACAATGTATGACCTAAGTGATGTTCTAAATAAGAGTTACTTCAATAGTAAGAGTCTCTGATAAGATAAAATATGGTTGGCTGTAACTTTGTGGCTGAGGTTGGTAGAGTGCTTACTCAGCATGCTTGAAATCCTGGGCTTCATCTCCGGCCTTATGAAGAGAGGTCAGACTGGAGAGTAGTAGCCTGCTCTGAGTAGCCAGCCCTGCCACCTGAGGCCATGGTGAAATGCCAGCCCATGCTGCCTCTGCGGGCTGTGTCTGAGCCCATGGCCATACAGAGCAGGGGTCTGCGTTGATGTCTGCGGTTCATATTGCCACCGGAGGCCATGCCAGCATGCCTGGTCACGGCTGCACCTGGGACCACGTTGATGTCTGAAGGCTGTGCCGAGCTGGCCCTGCCTCTCCTTGAGTGCATCTCAGCTGAGTAGCACAGTAGAGCTGGCCCTGATGGCAAAGGTGTGGGTAAGCTGGCCAGAGGGCGTGACAGGAAGAGCGATGATGATGAATGCAGCACTGGGTGAGCTAGCTGGGGTGGTGCTGGAGAGCTCACCCTGGTTGTGTCGTGCAAGAAGCTGCCAAGCTGACCAACTCAGCTACTATCCAGGCCCAGATCCAGGGCTTTGAGTCTGCCCACCCAAACATCTACCTCATCAATGAAGTGTTGGAGCACAGGAAAAGGCTGGTCCTGCAGATCCAAAGCTGCAGGATCTCCATGACACAGAGCAACAACAGGATATCTGAGAGGCATCCTGATGAAGATCCAGGATTGATGGTGTAGCAGAAGCCCAAGGCCTAGAACCAGATATTTGCAAGAAAAGATGTGTGAACAAGGGACTCACTGTGGGACACACTGTATGTAGGACACACTGTGGGACACACTGTGGGACTCACTGTGGGACACACTGTGGGACACACTGTGATACACTGCAGCTTCCATGATGATTTTTTATGGTTTGTTTTGTTTTGTTTACCTTTATATTTCTGTTTTTGATTTTCTTTTGGGGAGGTGGTTTCAAAAGCAGACAGTGGATATGAAGGGATGAGATGGATAGGATTGGGGTGCATGAATCTCCCAAAGAATCAATAAAAAGTTAAAAATATTTAAGTTGGGAGTTATATTGGTTCTTTTGATGATAATGATTTGGATATTGACGAGAAAACCACACTGACTATTAAGCTAAGCACCAGTTGTTTACTTTTCTCAAATTGGCCACTAATCCTGTTAAAAATTCTAACACTTAAATAAATTATTTTGAGTATAAATATATAGATTTATCCATAGAAATCTGTCTTTTCTAATTAGGCCAAATGGGTGGTGCTTAAACCAAGCAATTGACTATTAAGATGGTCAGTTCTAAAGTCTACAAGGATGGACATCTGGCAAACCAAAGTCTCCCCTTACTTGCCGCTTATGTCCTGAAACTCCAGGGTCAGTCGCACTCACTCTCCTGGAAAGACACAGTCCCTGGTTTTTCATAACAGTGTCTTCTTGTGAGGAGAGAATGCAGAGTCAGGTGGAGCTATGCTCTGAAAGACTAAGAAATTCCTGAAGAAAGACTTCACAAGTCTTCCTTGTGCCTTTTGGATAAGCTGACATATTTGGACATTTTACACCTCAGAGGTATGGAAGTGTTTGTATACAGGTGACTATAATCACATGTACAGTAGTATTAAAGACCACTAATGCCTTCCAAACTCAAGACTACTGATCAGAAACAAAACAAAACAACAAAAAACCTACAACACTGGAAATTGGCTCCACTGGAAACAGAAAAGACTATGAGTGCCCCCAGGGTTTTAGTGTTGTTTTTCTTTTCCTTCATTTGACTCAAACTCCAGTCTGGTAATGCATCCAGGTAGTTTTCTTTAGGTTGGATTTAATTGCTTGAGAGAAATCTTTTGCTAATGGGATTGAGCAATCCTATTTGTGACTCACATTGCCGAGACTTGGGTTTATATGTTTCAAAACATAACTAAAGATTAAACAGATTTTTAAAATAAACAAAAGAGGCTTTCTTCTTCTTCTTCTTCTTCTTCTTCTTCTTCTTCTTCTTCTTCTTCTTCTTCTTCTTCTTCTTCTCCTTCCTCCTCCTCCTCCTTCTTTTATTCTGTTATTGCTTTCTCCTTCTCTTTCTCCCTTTCCCTCCTCACTCCTCTCTTTTTCCACCCTCCCTCCTTCTCCCCTTTCTGTCCTTTTCCAGTCTCCTTCCTCCTTTTCGCCTCCTCTTCCTCCATGTCTCCTTCCTCCTCTTCCCCCTCCTCTCTTCTTCCTCCTCTTTCTTCTCTTTTCTCTCTCTTCTTCTTTCTAGTTTTACTTAAAGTTTTATGTTCAAAACTATAATGTTATTTGATAAAAAAAAGCAAAAATCCTTGCAGATTTCAAAGGTAAAACATGATATTTCACACATTAACACACTGGTTTAAGTATCAAATGAGTAGTTAAAATAGCCATGACTTCAAATATTGATCATTTCTTAGCACTGAGACCTTTAAAATCTACTCAGCCATTTTTTAAAAAAAGTGATGACATATTGACTTAGCCACACCCTCTTCTGGGACTTAGGACACCAGAACTTATTCTTCCTATCTAAGTGCCACTTTGCACAATGACAGCCATGTTCCCTCTATCCATCTATTCTAGATAACACCCCTGCCTCCTCTGGCTATAGTCTCTGCTCTACTCCAAGGGATATAAATTAGTATAGGCGCTGTGGAAAATATCATGGAGATTTCTTTAAAAAGTCAGAAGAAGCATTACCACAAAGGACCCAGTAATAGTTCCTTTCCTGGGTAATGAGATCAGCGTATGGAAGATCCATTCTTATGTTCCCAACAGCCAAGCTGCGTGTCTAACAGTTTATCAAGAGATGCCTGGAGAAGGACAGCACAGTGTCAAAGCATAAAGGGATGCTATTCATCCAGGAAAGATGACATGTTGTTGACACTTGAACTTATTTGAAGTTTCTTGGAAAGGCCTGCCATTCATTTGGAAGTATCTAAGAAAGTATCTGTATAATATTGTTAATCCACACGGTTGTTGTAGTCTAGACCTTGGTACACCTCACGTCTCCAAGTGTTTGGTCTCTCAGGTGAACCTGGCGACGAAACACACCTGACACAGAACACATGTTGGCCAGGCATTGCATGTGTGTAATCTAAAACAGTATACTTGCTCACCATTAACAAACCCACTCATGTTAGATGAGGCTGTGACTAGTTTGAATGATTAACTAGCATTCCCTTTAAGGATTACCACACTGATGGTTAGGTAAGCCCCACCTGCAAAGACACCCAACACCATTTGCTATTAAGAGAGTGCAACTTAAAATAAGGAATGGCCTGTGAGTGGCTAACACCCAAACCAGTGGCAGCACCAGATGCTGGTGAAGATGCAGAAAGAAAACATCTGCCCACACACTGCTGGTCGAAAGCAGGGTGGTACAGCCCCTCTGCAGCACAGTTTGGCAGAGTCTTAAGAGTCTCAGCATGTACTTACATCCAGTTTCACTATTTCAGTCTTGGGCATCTGTCCCAGAGCAATGAAAACTTATGTTCACACAAAACCTGTGTATGAACATTCATGGAAGCTTTAGTCACAATAGCCCAGACCTGGAGACAACCCAGATGTCCTTCAACAGGTGAATGGTTAAACAAGCTGTGACAGTCCACACCAGGAATGTCATGCAACAATAAAAACGATTGATACAGGCAAAAACTTGGATCCATTTGAAGGGAATTACGCTGAGTTAAAGAGAGACCTTAAAATGCTACATTGTATGACCTCATTCTTAAGACATTCTCAAAGTAATGACATTAAGACGTAGAGATAGGGAAGGGATTGGGGGGTCGGTACGGCTGAGGAAAGATACAGAGCACAGGGGTAAAGAATTCATGTAGGGACTCTGGAGACAAAGAACTTTCTATCTTGAGGGATACATGGAGCTATGTGCAAGAGAAAACAAACAAAATAGACACGTGTGCACATGCATGTACATGCATGTACACATACACACCGTGAGTACATGGATGCACATAAATTTGGGATACCCTCTGAAGTTGTCTCATTGGCCTTACTGTCATGTCCCTCATTTTGATGTCCTGCTGTATTTCTGGATGACAAGCTATTGTGGAAAACTGGGAGACAGAGAGTCTCCTTGCAACTCCTTTCTTTTGTAAATTTCTGTGAATGAGTCATGTGTCAATTCTAATCCCACATTGTTAATGAAGGGCGTTCTTCTCACTGAGGCAAAGAACCAAATTGAAAGCACCAAGAAGAGGAGGGCTGTCAGTGACCTGGGGACCTCGGAGCAGTCATGTGTTAGAGTTGCTGGGGCAGTTTAGTAATTCTAAAGGATGGGTGCAGCGAGAAAGCTCAGGCCATAACAAGTGCTTGCCTTCCTAGCAATGCAGTCTGTGTTTGAATCCCCAAACCCACACTCAAAACCCTAGTGTGGTAGCATGTGTTTACAGGCCCAGCACTTGAACCACACATGCACAGCACATGCATGCACATGCAGATAGGCACGGGCAAACACATACACATGCAAAAAATAAAGTTCATGCATAGTAAGTTCTGCTTGTATTTTTTCCTTGAATATATTTAGGTAATACTATATTATATTTATGTAAAAATGACAGGAAAAATAGAGGCGAAGCTGCCAAAACACACTGCAAGGCTCAGAGCCTGGGCACCGGGTCCAACTGATCTGGTTCCGAAACGGCAATTCCTTCAGATCTGAAGCCCAGAAAAGATAATAAGAACAAGTGAAAATATATTAGCAGCAATAAATCTACTTGTTCTCCAAAAGGTTCTTCATATTTTTTTTAAATCCTACTTTATATCGTCTGTGTTGGAATTGGCTTAGGCCTTAGTTCAGCTTGCGTGGAGGAGGAAAGCAGGGCGGGTGCTGACGACAGACAAGCCGCTCAGAGGTAAGTGCTCTTGCTCCCTGTGTCACCTATGGGACAGAGCCTGCCGCCCTCCGTTAAGGACCATGGAGCTGGGGCTCAGAGGCACACCGTGGTTTCCCTGTGCCAGCTAGAACGTGGATTTGGATGTGTACCTCCGGATATAAAGCATACTTGCATGCAGGCCCTGACTGATGCTGGATTTGTTAAAGCAGATGATGAAAAAATGTTGCTACTTAAACCAAGTGGAAAAGCATTAGCTATCTACTATTCATTTATTCACTCACTCACTCACTCATTCATCTCTTGAGAACTTTTAGTGAGGTTTCTTCTTTTGAGGCAAGGTCTCATACAGCTCAGGATGGCCTTGAACCCCTGACCTTTCTGTTCTCAGCCTCCTAGTACTGGCATTCCATGTATGTGCCACTGCATCTAGTTTTATGCTGTGCAAGAAACTGAACTCAGGGCTTCATGCACAATGATCAAATGCTCTACCACAAACTACACAAACTATGTTTCTAACCCGGAGATTTCATTTGTGATAGTTTTAGAGATATTTGGTGATAGAAGGGTAGCCCAGGGGTAGAATATTTGCCTAGTATACATGGGACCCTGGGTTTGATTACCAACACCACACACACACACACACACACACACACACACACACACACACACACACACACACAAAGTCACTGCTCTGTTAGAGATTACATTCCAGGGAAGAAGTTAAATAAATCAATATGAAAGACACCAATGCGGCATAATGGCATGATAAGTGTGCTACCAAGACACAGCTAATCATTCCCACAGACAAATGATTTGATTGAGAAAATAAAGCATTAGTGTGCAAAAAGCCGAACATATTTGAGCAACTTAAATTTAATAATGTAAGAGCCAGGGGCTGGAGAGATGGCTCAGCCATTCACTGCACTGGCTGCTCTTTGAGAGGACCTACCAGGGTTCCATTCCTAGCACCTACGTGGCGGCGCACAGCTGTCTGTAACTCCAGTTCCAGGGAATCTGATACCCTTTTAAGGCCTCTGTGGCACCGGCATACATGTGATGCACAGTCATACATGCAGGAAAAACACCCACATAATAACAATAATGATAATAATAATAATAATAGTAATAATAATAATTTTAAAAAGTAAATATAGGAACTAAAACAAAGGGCAGAAGAGTGTTTTCCACTCAAGGATGTAGGATGCACTAGGCTTGCAAAGAGAGGAAGATTGCTATTGGCTACTGTGTGCTGGGGAGGTTTGAGGTAGAGACTGAAAGGTAGACAGGAAACGGCTGGTGGGAGGGAGGGAGGTGTAATGCAGCAGTGAAAACAAATTGTCTCCACGAGACAACTGAAAGTTCATTTTTCTGCTGATAGTTGCTAAACATGACAGATTTAAAGAGTGTAAGTTTGGCCCTCAAGGCCCTTAGCACTAAATCTCTAGCTCCATCCAGTTTCATCAACCTGACCTCAAAAGCATCAGTGCAGTGCTAGGGGATGCACGCATCTGCTTCTCGGCCTCGACAGATGGATATGCTTTTAAAATCAATGCAAACAAAACACTCCATTGAACGCGCCCCGTGGAGTATGAGGACCTAGCTGACAGTCTCCTGAGTCCTCATCCATCTTTTTTAATGACATCCATCATTTTCTCTCACGTCCCTCAAGAGTTTATGAGAAGTTGGAGCTCAAATGACCAAGCAGCCAGGTGCCTTTTGTTATTTATCTGATGGGAATATGGGAAGAAATCAAGTTTCTGTACAGCACTGGCTGACACAGGACGGTGTTGAGGCAGGCTGTCTCTGGCCTTGATGTTAAAAGTGGGAGTCCTGGAAGCATGGTGCCTTTAGAGGATCTGGTATCTTTTAGAGTCGGATTCTGCTAAACAAGCTCTAGAAAGGAGTCTCCCATCCATGCTGCAGGGACCTGGATCAGAACACCATCAGGGACAAAGCCGGCTTCCTTCGTAGGTTCCCCTGGGATCATGAAGGTGTTGGCTGAAGGGGACTATTGTTGCCAATGGAGGTAGCTGAAACACACAAGGAAAACGAGACTATGATTTCAAACAAGGAACCGGAGGCGTGGCCAACAGCGTTCTGTTTTAACTTTTATTGATGGAGAAGCCATGTCCGAACAATGGCTTATTTTTAAAAACACCATCAACAATGCATCCAATTATTTACAATCCACTAAAGCCATGCCAGTTCCAAAGTGTCAGAAACCCTTCTATAGAGTGACGGAAGCTGACTTTAACTTCCAGGGCTCAGTAATTGCCGTGGGGCCTTGGGACTTCAGTATGCAGTTGTTTCTTATGTGGGCGGTTCGTCCCTGGTGATGTTTTATTATTATTATTTTTTTTTTTCTTTTCAGGAAATTTTTAGGACTGGAGAGATGTGGAACCAGGCTGAGAGAAGGCTAACAATTTTCAAGTGTTTGTGAATGACATATGTACTTTTAGTTATTTAGAAATATTTGAATTAATCTTGTCAGAGGTGACATATTTTACAGTTGAAAGTTCTTCAGAACTCAAGTATACTGATATTTTAATCATCATCATAAAAAAATCAGTTCAATGAGTTTATACTAAGGGCTTAGTGTTTAACAAAGATTACCCTGTTGTGTGCCAAGAGACACATACGCCATTGTATACAAGGGTCAATTTTATTTCTGTCCAAACAAAGTCTTAAGTAAAAAAATCCTAAGGAGGTGATTTAGCCATTTGAAACACTCACCACTGACTTCACTTCTTCACCCACGTGGTACCCTACAACAGTCTCTAATTCTCCTCCCAAGGGATTCAGCACCCTCTCCTGGCCTCCACTGGCACCAGAAACACACTCAGCACACTTGTGTACATGCAGGAGAAACACTCATATACAAAAAATAAAAATCCAAAATAAATAAATAAATAACCATCACCACCAACAGAAGGAAGTCATCATTCCTAAGAGGGGAGACTGGGCACTAGGTACAAAGAAAGTGTGCCCTGTTCTCAGTCCCATCTGCCTTCTCATGTATCTGCCCTGAAGTATCCTCAGCCACAGAAGACTGCCAAGCCAAACACAAAGCCACGCACATTGACAGGTTGTATCGCTTTAAAGGAATCCCTTTTGTTTGACCCAGGGTCTTACTCTCAAGATGGCCTTGAACTCAAAATCCTCCCACCTCAGCATCCAAGGATTAGGATCACAAGTGGGTATGCATCAGGTATCCTAGACGAGACAGGGATGAATCAGATAGAGACCATGTCTGTTGAGGGCTCAAGGGGGGAGGATATGACAAAGAAATGCCTCCTATATAACACAGATAGAAAATAGAAGACGATTACGTTCACATTACTACATAAATACCAGTATAAATGCCCTAAAAATAAAGACTCCATCTTTATATCTCTAGTCATTATGTCTGTTTCCACCTACTTATTTGAAAACATGATGCCAATGTCAAATACAGCCAGATACATTGTTCGAGAATAGAGCCCATCTTAGCAGGTGTGCATGCGTGTTTGAGTTTACGTGTGCTGCGTGTCTACAGGAGCCCACAGATGCTAGTAAATGCGTAATTGTAGGATACCATGAAATTTGAGGTACAGGTGGTCGTGAGCTTCCGTGCAGGTGCTGAGAACCCAACCAGAATTCTGTGCAAGAGCAGTAGACACACTTAGCTACTGAGCAGTCTGTCGAGCCCCATGGATAGAGCCCCTTTCATGCTAACAAAGGATTAGATTTCAAGGCAACAAAAGCATACAAAGAGTGACACTTTGTGTCTTTCTTTTTTCTCCTGTGTTGGAGTATACTGCTTCAGCTTATTGTTAAATTTGTACATATGATGTAAATCTAGACATAGTGTACATCAAACATGAAAGTGAACCTTCTCATAGGCAGCTAAGTGATCCTGGAAAGCTAGAACTGTAAATATTTTCTTATTTAAAAACCCAACAATTGATTGTATTTTCAAACTATGTTTTATCTTAAATTAAATATTTTTATTTAGATTTTAGGTAAAAAATTATACTTTTTATTTATACCTTTAAATTTTAATAAGCACACTTTGACTTTTGGCAGATTAACAAATCAGCACATATAAAAAAATCAACTTACCTTTTCTGCATTTTTATAAACTGTATGCATTTGTATTTGACTCTGAACTAGAAAATTAAAATAAAAAAAAAGTGTGTAAATTTCATTCAAAACAATACAATTAGTGATCAAGTTTTCTTGAAGAAAAGAATAATAAGTGTTAATGGGATGAGTACATAGTAACTCATGATACACATGTCTTCGTTACCCAGCTAGACATCAACCATCCTCAAACCAACACTCTTCTATGCCTAATAATGATTATGTTCAGTTGCTTAGATGTTTTGCCAATTTTCAGCAATATAAAATATTCTAGTTTTGTCCACATTTATTTTAAATTCTGTCATTAGAGAGGTTTAATAATTTTCAAGTCTCAAAAGATAAAATTAACTTTAAAAAATGTATGTGTATGTGTGTGCCCATGTGCGTTTACATGAACTGCAAGTGTGCAGTAGACTGTGATGGCCAGAAGAGGGCATGCGTGTTTCAGCTAGTTATAAGCCTCTGTGTGTGCAGTGGGAACCAAAGCTGGGTCCTCTGCAAGACTGTTAAGTACTCGTAAGTGCTGGGCCATCTCTCCAGCCCCAAGAGAGCACGAAATTGTTAAAATGTAGCTGCTTGTTAGGAGGGCTTGTAACTTTTAAGTGTTTAAACACATGGTTTATGGGCCTCCACTTTTCTTTGAGTCTCAAGCACTGAGGCCTATTGACAAGTAAAATAAAAAGATCTGGCAGCAGACCTTTCACAGCTCAGCCTTGTTGAGCTTGACGAGATCATTGCAGTATCACCTAAGGTGCCCGGGTTGCTTTTCACGTCTTTGACCAAGCACTTAGTGTGCAAAGTGGAATAAATGCAACTGTGTGGTTCTTCCACATTAGTGTAAATGCTGAAATGAATAAATGGTTCATAGTTTATTCTTTGCTTCATTAAATTGAGTATGTTACTTTTTAAAATATAATTTTAATGTTCTGTGTGTGGGGGTTCTGTGTGCATTTATTCAATGCAACTATGTTGTGGAAAAACAAAAATTTTAAGTGTTATTGGATATTTACTTTGGGCAAAAAGCTGGAATGCATACCCTTAAATGACTTGTCAGCTATAAAACAGGTATCTGTATTTTTTATTATTAATTTCTAGATCTACAGACAATAAGAGGAAAGTTTGAACGTTTTCCTCACTGCGCAGAATCTTGAATATTACTATGTTTCAAGCTGTTGAATCACCTGCCACAGGGTCATCTGAGACACCTGGGCCAGAGGCAATGCCATGCCATGCATGACTCAGCTGGCAGAATGGACTTCGTGGTCTCACAAGTTCCCCTTGTCCCTGGTGGCTTTATATTACAACCGAGAAATGGCCAGATTAAGAAAACCCAGCATTCCAAAGCGGCTGATCCAGCTGCTATCAAATTCACCTAAGCCTTTCCCTAAAGAGAGAAAGGAGTGAGGTTTCTTATTCTGAACAAAAGTGCTCTCTGCCACAGATGTAGATATTACCCATAATATCCAAGATTGGTATGCTTCCTAAAAAATAATTAAAGTGATCTCCACTAGTTGTAAGTTCATTCAAGAAAAAAAAAAAAGTACAGCATGAGTGCAGAAAATATTCTGGGTTGGACCATAGGCTATTTGGTCAGACTGCTCACACGATGGCTCCGAAGTGTAGACATGATGAGGAAAAGGGAGGTTGTCTAAGTATTGCTGGAATGATCTTTCCAGCACTGGATGGAATAAGAGACTAGGTGTGTGAGTGTCAGAACTTGCATGTCTGCTGCAGAGAGCTTCCTGGAGACAATTTGAACTATCTTGACTCACCGTTTCAGTGGTTTACTCCGTGGTCGACTGTCCCATATATTTGGGAAGTCCCACATATGTGTGGCAAAGGCTTGTGGCAGAGAAACTTTAACTCATAGCAAACATGAGTCATGGGAGTGGAAGGGGCACAGGAACAGTCTGACCACCCCAGTGGTCTATTTCCTGCAGCTAAGACCTTCCTCCTAAAGCTGTCATGGTCTCCCAAAGTAGTATCACCGCCTAGAATAACTGGTCCCCAACACGTGAGCTTGCGGTGGCACAAATTTACACTTTGTTGGGTACAAACTGTGGCTGGAGCTCAAGTGGGGAGAGGTATATAGGAAAGGTTTAGGTAAAGACAGCAATGGTGAGATTCTGCAAGGCCTAAGAGACCGAGGAGGGGATGTGTGTTCTCAATGAGCGCAGTCAGAAACCTCCAGAGGCCTTTCTGTCTAGTGATTTATGCTCCTGGTTCTTGCTGTTGGGGGGAAGCTTATGTCCTTGGAGGGGAACAAGAACCTAGGTAAGGGAACGATTCAATTTCTAAGCATTTTAGGCAAGAGATGATACTGACTCAGGCGGTGGCAGTTAGTCTTGCAGCACGATCAGACACATAGTTGTAAATCATACTGTTGGATTAAGAAACAGAGTTCATCTTTCATTATAACATATCCAAGTGCAGAATTTCCAAACTTATCATTCAGCCTGGCAGCATACTGATAGTACAGTCCCATCTTTTCGCATGGTTGTCCTTTGGGCATTCTGTCTCTTCCCAAAGCTCCCAGTCCCGCTCATGAATAAATCATTTCCTGCTGTCGCAGTGAGTCCCGAAGTCATTGTCGCGAGGGCTCTCCTGTTCTTCTTCTATGGGTTATCGTGACACACTTCTATTGGTCTGTTCAGCTGCCTTTTCTGGGCACTAGAAATGGAGGCCTTTAACAGCTTCTTTATTCATAATTGCACTCCAGGAGCTCAGCGTTCTATCCCCAGTCCTCAGCAAACACTATATAGTCCTCTACCACACGGGACACACGGTGGATGCTTTCCTAAGTGCTTTCCTGTGGCAATGCATTGTATCTCCTAATGCCCAATGAGGCTGAGTAGGCTATAATTCACCTTTTATAGGTGAAGGACTTGCAAAGCATCAAAGGCACTTCTCTGAACTTCTCAATCCGTTGATGAGGTGGACTCTCCTCAGTCTGGGCTCCGCACTTTCCCATCCATCGGCCTTCTAGGTAATAAATGAACCAAAATAATGATGGTGTTTAGTCCTCCCCTAAGCACTCAGTGACTCTTTCTTTCTTTCTTTCTTTCTTTCTTTCTTTCTTTCTTTTTTCTCATTTGAGTCAAGTGTGTCTTTACAAGTAAGAGGAAAAAGCTACCTGACTATTAGCTCTGTGTATGTATGTGTGTATATATATCATTATTAAAATGATGGTGTGGAGAAACTTATTTTTTAAATTATCTACTTTCTGAGAATTTTGTATATGGGCACTCACCCCCATGCCCACTCTCTTCCTCGGGTTCCTCCTGTATGCCTACTTTTCCTGAAATCCATGGCCTCTTATTCCTTAATTATACTTGTTACATATGTGTCTTCAAATGTTTTTGTCAATACAAGCCCCTGAGGTGATTTAGTGGTGCTCATGTGTGTTCAGGGCTAACCTATCTCTGATTTTCCCTCTGTCAGCGGCTACTAATTACCTGTAGTTCTTATAATGATGGAGCCTAGTGAGAGCTCCCCTCTCCCACTGCTAAGTCTCTTATGGCTGAGGCTTACTTTATGTTTCAGAGATGCTCATATTTACCCCTCAAAAAATAAAGGAAATGATTTTACTTCTTCTTCTTCTTATTCCCTGCTGCCTACAGACCACAGGGTGCCTGTATTCACTAAATTCTACTTTTAAGTTGCCAGGTTCACTGACAGTAGGTTCAGCAATGAAAAAATAAAAATAAAATAAAAGCAACCTGTAGAAATCTTTACATCAGTTTTTCCGTAGCTTGCTGTTTGATGACTCATTCACATGTTCTTCATGGGCAGGAACATCTAAGCCAGACTTTCCTCGTCTGTGTGCACTGAGTAGCCCCTCAGCTTGACACAGTACCACTCAATACCTATTTGCTCAATTCAAGTAAGACTGGCATGGATCTTATTTGGTGAAATCATATACAGTGCATTCAACATGGGCTGGGGAGAGAGCTCAGTAGCAAAGTGCTTGCCTTGCAAGCAAGAAGAACTGAGTTCAATGCTCCGGAACCTACCTGAAATGTCTAGGTGTTGTGGTTTGTGTTTGGAATCCTAGTACTGGGGAGATGGAGGCAGGTGACTCTGTGGGTGAGGTCTAGAGCAGTGGGACATCCCGTCTTAAGAAGACCAAGCAGACAGCAACAGATAAATTACCTTCGACATTGTCCTCTGGACCTTACATGTTCATATATGTACATACCCCTACACCACACACACACACACACACACACACATGAAGACACACATACACACACACACACACGAAGACACACATACACACACACACACACACGAAGACACACACACACACACACACGAAGACACACATACACACACACACACACGAAGACACACATACACACACAGAGAGAGAGAGAGAGAGAGAGAGAGAGAGAGAGAGAGAGGGAGAGAGAGAGAGAGAGAGAGACAGACAGACAGACAGACAGACAGACACAGAAAGACAGAGACAGAGACAGAGATACATGTACACATAGCATCCAAGTGCTCTGGCTAGCTGTTGCTTGGGCTACGGCTGTCAGGGATGCAGCAGCACAAAGGACTTGTGGCAGGGAAGGGGTAGTTTTCAGCACCATTCTCATGCCAACCCTTCAACACCATGTTTCCACTCTGACTCCCTGGCCTTCCACCTTTGGTCATGCTGTGGCTGGTCCCCTGCTCAGCCCCTCCATAGTGACTCACTGTGTTGACCTACTTTCCAGGCTCCCCCGCCTTGCTCTCAGTTCCCAGATTCTGACAGGCATTCTCCCTCCTTGGCACTGAGCTTCTGTGGACAGATACCTGGTAACAGCCCCATCTTGGCACAGGCTAGGGAAAGCTCACCCCCCCCCCTCTTCTCCTCTCTCCTCACTCTACATCTCTCTTTTCTCCTGTGCTCGCCACTGCCAGCCCCATGGGGCTTGCTCCAGGCTGGAATGCTCTACTTTCTCCAACTGCCAAATTCATCTTTGTTCTTACAACTCCGAGTCTGGTTGCTTTTCAGCAACAATCTTGCCTGCGTTAAATGTATATCAAGCTATCCTGAGGATACATATGAATTTCTCCCACTTTTTCAAACCTAACAAATTTTACCTGTGTCACATCTGCTTCCCACCAAGAGTGTTACATACCACTAGGTGTCAGCTAAGATAATCAAGGCCGTTCCTACCTTTGCTTCTCCTGCAGCTTGACCTTAAGGTATCTACTGAAGGCATGTGTGTTAATGGCCAGCCTGTGGGGCTATCAGGAATCGTTGTAACTTTTAGGAGGTATGGAGTTTTGTAGAAGAAAGTAGGTTATTTGGGATGTGCACTCGAAGGATATATGGGAACTTGGCCTTCCCTCCTGCCCACCATGAAGTGAGCATCTTTTCTCCACCATCTAACACTCTGCCATAGTATCTGATTTATCTCATAGACTACAATTCAGTGGAGCAGTTGACCATGGGCTGAAACTTTTGAGATAATGAAACAAAATAAACCTTTTCTTCTAAGTTACCATTTCTCAGGTATTTTGTTCCAGGCACAGAAAGACGGTGAACAGACAAACAACAAATGATGAGTATGAGCTGCACACACACACACACACACGGATATCTTCTGATTCTGACACAGTCACTTTCTGGAGGATGTTTCTCTTTCTACTTCCGTTAAAGAAATTCATACTCTGCCCCTCGTGCCACTCCCCCTCTCCCCACTGCACACAAGGAAAAGCTTGGAATATTTCTCCTTGTATACAGCCCTCAGCAGAATTAATTTTCTTCTGAGGATGGGAACATTTTGCCTGCTAATTTCTTGATTTAGACTTCCTCCTTCAGGACCCAACATCTCAAAATGCTACAACATTGTTAGTCCTGTAACTTTTTTCTCCTGATTGTGAGAAGTAATTGTTAAGGAAAATATAATTAGGCAGATTTCATATAGAAAAATGAAATCTGTAGTATCATATCAGCAAGAGAAAAACTGTTGTCTTTGATTCTTTTCGCTAGTGATGATGGTGGTGGTGATGAGATAATGGTGATAGTAATGATGGTGGTGGTGATGGTGGTGATGGTGATGGTGGTGGTGATGGTGGTGGTGATAATCATGGTGGTGGTGGTGATGTGATAATGGTGATGGTAATGATGATGGTGGTGATGGTGGTGGTGGTGGTGATGTGATAATGGTGATGGTAATGATGATGGTGGTGATGGTGGTGGTGGTGGTGGTTATGATGATGATGATGGTGGTGGTGATGGTGGTGGTGATGATGGTGGTGGTGATGATGGTGGTGGTGATGATGGTGGTGATGATGGTGGTGGTGGTGGTGATGGTGGTGGTGGTGATGGTGGTGGTGATGATGGTGGTGGTGGTGATGGTGGTGGTGATGATGGTGGTGGTGGTGATGGTGGTGATGATGATGATGGTGGTGGTGATGGTGGTGGTGATGATGGTGGTGGTGATGATGGTGGTGATAATGGTGGTGGTGGTGATGATGGTGGTGGTGATATCATGGTGGTGGTGGTGGTGGTGGTGGTGGTTATGATGATGATGATGGTGGTGGTGATGGTGGTGGTGACGATGGTGGTGGTGATGATGGTGGTGGTGATGATGGTGGTGATGATGGTGGTGGTGGTGATGGTGGTGATGGTGGTGGTGATATCATGGTGATGGTGGTGATGTGATAATGGTAGTGGTGGTGATGGTGGTGATGGTGGTGATGTTTATGGTGATGATGATTGTGGTGGTGGTGGTGGTGGTGGTTATGGTGATGATGGTGGTGGTGGTGGTGATGATGATGATGATGGCGATGGTGATGATGCAATAATGATGAAGATGACAACTGTGATGGTAATAGTGATATCAGCAATAATGATGGGTGATAATGATTTGAGATGTGGGATTTTTAGATATATTCCATCTTTGAAGTATTTTTTAGCCTCAATCTTGAGTTCATTCAAAGTTCACAACTTCATGCTCATGTTGAACAAGCATGTGGAATGAAGCCAGATTACAACATTGCAAGGTTGGAAGAAATCTTCAAGTTTGTCCCATACAACCACAACCAGTTGTCCTGGACTCCTCTCTTGCATTGCTGCTGAGAGGGTGGTCTGGCTGCTGGAGATGGTTTGCTCTCAGAAGTGCTAGGAGGTCCCTTCTTTCGTTATCTTCCTCCTTATTCCTGGAGCAAGTGAATTTTACTGCAGTTGGGTGGCTGAATACTCCTTGCGGGTTGAATATAGGAACCATACCACAGGCCATCTGAGTCCAGTTACCTGAAAGACTGCTGCTGGGGTGCAGCCTAGACATTATCCACTGGGATATGTTTGAATTTTATCAACTTGAGCCAGTGACTCACTTTTCCTTGTGTTGTAAATTAACAGCTTTTCATACTTTAGGAGCAATGAGCCTAAACAAAAAAGGAATTTCTTACAGTGGTTTGTGCTAGAGCCAATAGAAGCTGGAGTACATACCACGTGCAGAGGGATTTACTGAACTGTAGTGCAAGTACTACAATGTTCTGCTCAATGCTCAATGTGTTAGCATGAGCCCCTCTGTGGGCCCCTGGTTATCCCTGTGCCAATGCAACCACCAGGCTAGCCCCAAGCCAGTGCAACTACCAGGCTAGCCCTAAGCCAATGCAACCACCAGGCTAGCCCTAATCTGATGCAACCACCAGGCTAGCCTTAAGCCAATGCAACCACCAGGCTAGCCCTAAGCCAATGTAACCACCAGGCTAGCCCTAAGCCAATGTAACCACCAGGCTAGCCCCAAGCCAGTGCAACTACCAGGCTAGCCCTAAGCCAATGCAACCACCAGGCTAGCCCTAAGCCAATACAACCACCAGGCTAGCCCTAAGCCAATACAACCACCAGGCTAGCCCTAAGCCAATACAACCACCAGGCTATCCTTAAGCTGATGCAACCACCAGGCAAGCCCTAAGTCAATACAACCACCAGGCTAGCCTACCCCCTTTCTTCCCTTCCATAATGGCTCATGACTGACATTTCACACAATGGTTCTTGTGTTGTTCTCTTGTGCTGATGACTAAAAAGAATAGATAACTTTCTTACCTTTTCTTTTAGCTGTTTACTATCTGGGCTAGAGATGAACCTAGGGCCTCATATAGACTTGACAAACATTTGCCACTGACCTATACCCCCAGCTCTTTCTTTTTATTTTTATTTGAAAACAGTGTCTTACCCCTGTTGGCTTTGAACTTAATTTCTAGCCTAGGCTAGCTTTGAATTTGTAATCCTCTTGCCTCCACCTCGTAAGTAGCTAGGATTACAGGCCTGCCCATGCTACCAGTCCCTGCCTTGTTTTTTTTTTTAATATAATTAACTTATTAAAAGTTAACTTCTCTTGTAAAAGGACTGCGGTCATTTAGTGAATAATACCTTGCATAAAACACAACTTAATGTGAAACAACCCCCTCTCTACTCTTCCCTCCTTCCCTCTCCTATATTTTACTGGTCAAAACTCTAAAGAAGAACACCCCACGTAAGAGTACATAAGGAGTAACTCATCCTAAGAAGGCCTGTGTGGGAATTCCTGACAGCTCACAGCTCAGTGACTGGTGGTCTCCAAGCCGGACCACAGAACCACACTCTTTACAAAGCCCCAGACGGTGGGTGGGTATGAAAAGAAGACTCCTGAGTCATTCAGGGGTGAGCTGAAGTGGGGTGATCCAGAGCAGGTGGGAGGGTTGTTTTTTGTTATTCCACATCTGTATGGAACAGGCAACTGAATGATAAATAGTGCTTTGGGGTCTCTGGAGGTCCAGTGCTTGCTACGTGCAGACATGTATTAACAAAGCCGGCTGCTTGGGTAAAAAGCCCAGTTAGCTGTGGATGTGCCAGGAAGACATATTACTGGGCCTGCAATGAGCAAGGCTGGCATGAACACACATGCAGTGGATTCATCCATTGCATCATATCTTCCACCAAAGTCCAGACTTTAGCATGCATGTTTAGGTTTTCATGTGAAAATTTGAAACTACCCAGCTATTCACAAAATGTGAGTCCTCCTCAAGGAAGTAGAATGTAGCTACTGGAGAAATGACTTATTTTGATCAGATCCGTAAGTTTCCAAGCCCTCTAAAATATGATTTCTTCAGAGGTAGAATCGTTTGTTATTGTGTGCTTTCAAACTATACCACTATAGTATAGAAATAATGATACCAAATTTATATCTCATTATCATGCTGGTCTATGAGTGAAATAACTTCCTTTAAGTAATGTTTTCCTGCACTGGAGAAATGGCCCAGAGATTAAGAGATCTGGCTACTACTCTTCTGTAGGACTCAAGTTCTATTCCCAGCACCCACGTGGCATCTCACCTCTGTCTGTAACTTCAGTTCCAATAGATCAAATGTCCTCTTCTGACCTCTACATGTACACTTGGTGTACATACCTGCATGAAGAAACACCTATACACATGCAAACATTTTTTTTAATTGAAAAAAAAAAGTTACCTAGGCCAGAGAGATGGCTCATCAGTTAAGGGCACTTGCTGTGCTCTCATGACTTAAGTTCAGATCCTAGCATCCATGTCAGGCAGCTTACAGCTACCTCTAACTCCAGCTCCAGGGGATCTGATGCCCTCTTCTGGTCTCCATGAGCACCTGCACTCATGTATATCTATATAACCATAGACACATACACATAAGTGAAATAAGAAAGTAAGCCTAAACTAAAGTTTAAAAAGTTTTACCCGCTGGCTCCACCAATGACATTTCTAGAAGATTAAAAGAAAGCATATATATATATGCTAAAATTTATGTGTATGTAAAAACCTGAGAAATTAAATGCATATAATTATGCAAATTATATGTTCATGCATACACACGTGTAAAATGTGTTCATGAGTTTTGAGAAACATGCATGTGCGTGAAGGGCTCAGGCCGCAGTCTAGACCTGCTTTATGGATTAAGAAGTATAAAGAGAGAAGCCTATATGAGAAAGGGTTGTTCTCGTGTCATTCCACATGGAGTTCAGGGGTATCTGAGTTTTCATGGTTTTCCCAGAGGATCCTTGGCCAGATTTTGATATCTCAAGAAGGCGAGGAAAACATGTGACTTTCTGGGCACTGACCTTCCGGTCCAACCTCCTTGAAACTGACCCATCATAGGCATTGGCAGCAACAAAACCAGTGGGCACCCGGAACAAACAAGACTTTGAAGACAGGCAGCCTTATGTTTTAGTTCCTGTAAGA
Organism: Acomys russatus; assembly: GCF_903995435.1. Taxonomy (NCBI): domain Eukaryota; kingdom Metazoa; phylum Chordata; class Mammalia; order Rodentia; family Muridae; genus Acomys; species Acomys russatus. The sequence continues at coordinate 80,590,863 of NC_067142.1, read as the reverse complement.
AATGAGCAATTCAAAAATATTTTCTTTTAACTAAGTTAAAAATAGTTGAAACTGAAATAGCTCATCCTATGAAACACTTACCGGAGTAAAGTGTGTATTTTACTCTCCTTCCCCCTCTTTTTCTTCTCTTAAAAAAATGTGTTGTATTAGAGGAATTGGGCCACAGCAGCCAGGATGGAATGTTAACCATGCCACTGGATGGCAAATTGGAGGGAAACATGCCTTTCATCTTAATTATAGGTTGGACAGGGGAACGCTCTGTGTTCTCTTCTGCCCATGAGTAGAGGAGCTTTCCCAGGGTATTTTTCTTCTGCATTTCTGACTCTTACTGGATTGGGAGCTTATCCATGTGACCCAGCAGGGTCCACTTGCCATAATAAGTCTAGAAATATGCCAGCAATGTTTTCTTTAGTGCAGTCTATGAGTGCGAAACATAAATGTGACGGGGCTCTCTGCCCTTATGATTCCATTTTACCTTTTCTCAGAAAATGTCTCTTTGTTATCGACCCATTCTCTCCCAAGGTTATTCCTCTGACAGCTTCTTTAAGCTGGGGGTATGTTCTTACATGGAATAATTATAGAACTTCATCCTATGTCCCTATAAAATACAGATTTTTTTTTACTAGGGATGTGATCTTATATAGAATAGTTGAAGAATGTCATTGCACACTTTTGGAAAACATAGATTTTTCTTCTCCCTGAATGAATACATTCCCAGTGACTCATCGCCAGTCAGTCAGCCTCAAAGGCTCTTCCTACAATGGGAACATGTTGGTTCTGAGTCATTTGCTCTCTGGTCAGATGCTCTCAGAAGCAGCGAGTTGTATCGAGATCTAGGGATGGTGGGCAGTGAGTCTGAGTCCAGCTAACTGGTTAAAAAAAAAAAAAAAAAAAAGAAAATGAAAAGGCATGTCTTTGGGGAGGAAAAATTGGGCTAAGATGATTTAAAGGTATGGTAATCTTCAGTTGGATTTATTTCCCACCATTATTTCACATGAAAATTGGTGATATCAGGTTGTTGCAAAAAGGAATTTTAAGAATGCATTTGGTGTATTTAGCAGTGTTAAGATTCTTTTAATGTGAAAGCCTGTAACCATAGGTTCAAAATCTACTGAAATAAAGAGCTTAAGTGGCCTTCTAGTTTTGCTTCTGTTACTTGGATGAAACAGCCTAAGAGAAAGCAGATTGTTGAAAGGAGGATTTGTTCTCGCTTAGAGTTCCAGGTTCCAGTCCACCATAAGAAGGAAGTCAAGGCATCAGAGACTTGAAACAGCCAATCATATCACACCATAGCCAAGATCAGAGAGAGATGAGCACATGCTCGCCCATTTGCTTGCTTGTTTTTAGCTTGAATTCTCTAGCCACATACAATTCAGGATCCCTCTGCTAGGGAATGGTGCTACCCACAGTGGGATGTGTCTTTCTGCCTTGGTAAACATTAAGATATCTCTCATAGATATGCTCTAGGGCAAACTGATGTGGACAGTCCCTTCTGCGGCTTTCTTCTCAGGTTATTCTAGATTGTGCCAAGCTGACAATTAAAGCTGACTAACCACCACAAGAAGATGACATAGTCCCATGTATAAAGATGCACTCAATGGGGTGACTCAACCTTAGGAAAGCAGTAACTGCAAGATCTTCCTCTTATGTGGATCCTAACTTATAATTTGTTCATAAATTTATGCAAACAACTCTAAGTATGGGTATGGAGTAACATTTAGAAAGGAGACCAAGGATATTAAATGACGAGGAAGGAGAGAATAGGCAAATGGACACATGTCATGAAAGAGGATATAAAGCTTTTTTTTTTTTTACTGATTTAAATGCTGTTACAGGTATAATTTTCTCTGGTTTTTTTTTTTTTTTTTTTTTTTTTTTTGTTGTTCGTTTTGCTCTGGTGGATAAGTGTTCAAAAATGCAATTGATCATCAAAGTGTAAAACCCTAAGTGAAGCTCTATGGTCTCATAATAGCCATCCTAACTGTGCAGAAGTTAGTTCACTGAGGTGCATAGTTTGGGTTTGGGCAAGGTTTTGCATTAATGACTACCTTAATCTAGTTGTGTGATATTTTCCTTTGTGAGTTCACTACAATAATAAAGTGATCTTATTAAAATAGATGACCAAATCTCAGTATGAAGGTGGGAAGGGGTGAGGAAAATGTCCCTACCTGAGGAGCTATTGACAATTGTTAGCTGATGGAAGAAGAAGGGTCAGTTTTCTCTAAGAATAGAGACCCTGAAAAACTGACCATGTTCCAGTGGAAGACCCCCACATTCAAGAATATTTAGGCTGGTTATATTGGCCTTGATGAGACAAAAAGACACATAGTTGGGAAGGGAAGGGGGCATGACTCTAGGAAGAGTTGGGAGAAGAGAGTGTGGATATAATTAAAATACATTGTCCAAAATTTGAATAAACACACACACACACACACACACACACACACACACACACACACACACACACACACACACAGAGCTTTCATTTTGACAGAAACAGTGTCCCAGTATTCTGATTCCTAGACACCATTGTCACACACTCTGTTTGGACCATTACTTCTTAACAAGGGTCGTTTTTAGCCCACCAGAAGACATTTTTGGCAATGCTTAGAGATGGTGTAGAGCAGGCTTGTCATCTGGAACATAGGGGCTGTCAATGCTGTTAAATGTTATATTATGCTAAGGCAGTCCTTGGTAACAAAGAGTTGTCTGCATTAAAATATCAATGCTGTAGAGACTGGGCAACCCTGATCTAGAATACAAACTGTATTTCTGGTTGTTTGGTCTAAAAATGCTGTCAAGGATATTGAAAGAAACGTGCATGTCTCTGAAGATCTTTCCCTTCCTCATTTTTCCTAGGTCAGTTTGAATGCTGCCAGTGTTGTTGGTGCATGGGTTAGGGTCTTGGATTTCTGAAGCCAGTGATCTTCCAAAGAGGCTGTGAGGGTAGGTAATGGGTAAGGGACGGATGAAAGAATTAGACTAATCTTTCTGATGGTAAATGCATGCATTTGCCCAGAAATAAAGTATAAATTTGAAGCTCAAGAGGCTTAGTGCCATTTCTGAGGCTTAGGGAGAATTTTCCACGCTAAATTCATCCCCAAAGCAAGCTGATATTTTCACTGATTTAAGGAGCTTTTACCAGTTTGTGGTAATGTGCAGAAACGGGCCTGTCTACAAAATAGCTGCTCTTTTTCCCAAGCCAGGGGATGGCAGACACTAGGGATGAGAGAGCCAGAGTCAAGTTTTCAGAAATGATACTCATTTAACTGAAGATAAAAAAGATTTATTTTTGTTTTTGGACTTAATTAACATTTCTCTTTTAATTTTGTAAAAGTGTTCTTCTTCCAATTTGGTCAAGCTCTAAACCTTGACTTTTATTTCTTTCTTCATTTTTTTTTTTTTGACTTTTGGTATCTGCCTCTGTCAAACTGAAAGTCTGTCTTCAATTTAGGGATCCAAGTTTACACATAGACACATACATTAACCAATATCACTTTTCGTTCGCTTGCTCATGTCTGTGTAATAAATGTTTGTCAGCTTATTCTAGTTCTTCCTCATTTCCTCATGAGCAGTTTGCTCATAGTGGCTTTTTCCCTGGTGTCCCAGTTCACATATTCACCTCAAACACCTGGGAGGGGGGGTCCTGGCTTGGGGTTCTTAGTCACATTAATGTAAAAACAGACTCAAACAGAAGCTCAAGGATGATTTTATTAGCATTTAGAAGAAGAATGGTGGGACAGGCAAGCTACAGGTCTCAGCATGTGGGGATTGGTCACATGGAGGACACATGGCTTAGAGATCAGTCACCACATGGTGGACCCAGGAAAAGGGAGCCTTAGAGAAAGATGGAAAATGCTCAAGGTAACCCAGAAGGCACACCTAGACTCTCATCAGCATCAGAAAGAAAAGAGAGATGAGAAGAAAAAGGAAATAGAAACATCACAGAGTCAGAGGGAAAGAGGTCCATTGAGCCTCATGATGGTTTATAAGAACTGCACTGTGGGGCAGATGTTCTAGGAGGGAAAAGTACAGCATCTCATTAAAGGGGATAATTCTTCCTCTTATCTCTTTGTCAGGGTGTAAGCTGAACCCAACTCCAGGAGGAGTGGTCTCTTGGTCAGGTGATTGGCAGGCCCATCAGGATTAACTCCTTAAGGGAAGAGACAAAGGTGCGTCTCTACCCAGAGATAGATTCTGTTGTTTTGCCTAAGAGACAGGAGCTTTCCTTTCATGCTATTGAAACATGAGCAAAGCACCAATTTGGCTAACTTCTCAGTGGATCTGTTTTTTTTGGATGTTGCTGTGATGTTTTTGAGGCTACCCTATGTTGCAGAGTGTCTGAGCTGGAGTGAATACTCCATCTCTTGCCTTTTCACCAGTAGGGTTCCTAATAACATGCCGGCTTGGTCATCTATCATGGATGGACACTGTTCTGTTCTGTTTTGTTTTTGTAAAATGCCTACAATGATGGCATGTCATCTTCACCTTAAGAAGCTCTTTAATTCACAAGTTAGCCAACAATTTGTAGAGTAAAGGGTGTTCTGCAGAAAGGGCTGGTCATGAGCATCGGCAGACCCTCGGTCTGTTTATGGGTATGACTTAGATCCATTCCCCTAGTCTTTGTAAATTCCCCACCACTCTTTTATGGTGAGAGAGGGACTGAGTATCATGGTCTCTCTTCAGTGTCATCATTCCTCAACTCAGTGAAGACAATGCATGATTTCAGGGCATGCCATCGTATAGAAAAGGTTACAGTTTGAAATAGAGTTGCTGAATCTATCTGGTGGAAGTGTAAAATGAGCTATTTCTTATTGAGACATACTGAGGACCACTCTGAGCTGTGAACCACTCTGAGCTGTGAACCACTGCTATGCTCATAGTGGAAAGCAGCCGTCCATGGGTCCTGCCGTCCATCTCTGCTGATCAGCTTCTAACTACATGAAGCCCATGGCCTTGATCAAGGGTGACTTGAGAAATTGGCCGAGGAAGTAGCTGGACAGACAGCAAGGTGACCTTCGGCCAATGTTGCTCTGGGAGAACCAAAAGCCTTGGGTTATAAAGACTTAAGGCAAGAATTACTCATGTAAGTGGAACCCTGGAAGTGTAGGTTAGCTGTCAAAGCAAATCTCTGTCTAAAAGGAGTCACCCGTGGGAATGCGAAAACTTATGTCCAAATACAAAGCAAACATTTTCAAAAGTAGCGTCACCAAGACTATATGCTATCCAAAGGCTAGCGGAAAAGAATGTACTTTTCTGAGTAATCTGCACTTTGAACAAATGCTACCGATGTGTGCGTGTGGGCAAGTCTGATCCGATGTCACAGTGTGCTTTCACTTTGGCTCTGATGTTGATTTTAGGGGATTCAAATTGTGCTGGTCACAATGTAGATGTTGGGCTGGCAAAATGGCCCAGAAGTTCAGAGTGCTCCCTGTTCTCCAAAAAGACCTTAATCCGGTTCCCAGAAACCACATCCCCCAATTCTAGCTCCAGAGGATCCCTCACCCCCTGCAGGCACTTGCACAGAGGTGTGCATACCTGCATATAGACACAAATACACACAACTAAAAATAAAAAATAAATCTTTAAAATGTATTGTATCATGTCGTGCCAAAGGTTGGAGGTGTGCAAAGCACTAGAATTCCAATAGCTTATATTAATTTTTTCTTTCTTTTTCTCCTTCCTTTCATGCTTGGGTCTTTCACATGCTGTTTTAGACATAAGTGTGCAGAAGAGCTAGCCATTTCTGATCTATTTTAATCTACTGAGGATGTGGCTCATTGCTTCTCATATTATAGGCATTCTATAAATATCTTGTTCAGGTATCAACGAAGAGACAAAAAGTGATATTTCTTCTTCAAACATTCACTTTAGTTTCTGAAATAGTTAACATATTTCTAGATCTTAAAAAAATGAACAAATATATGTGGGCTAGACATATTAAACATTCCCCAGAATATCCTGGCTCTGGTTACCCAAAGTCATCGCTGGGTCAAGCATTCAGCAGAGGTCAGAGCTGCAAAGGACTGCTTTGAAGCCGCTGCACGTGGCTGGAATTTTGAGTTACTAATAATTCAGGAACACTTGATCTCTTTCCTTATTCCTGCCCAGATGAGTCATTTTCTTGGTCGTTTACCTTGAGTTCCTCCTGTTCTTCCACAGCGGACTAGCTGGCATGGAAATTTGTTCGCATCTGTATTTCATTTAGAAATATATGCCTAAATGCATTTTTCTTCCTTATTATCCTTTTTCTCAGTTTTTCGTTTCTCTGGCCCTGCTGGACAACCCCCATCCCAACCCAAGGAAACTTCTTCCAAAGGGAGTTAGTTCTGCATTTATCATGCAGCTGGGGGGCCCCCAGATTGGACGGAATTCATTATATAAGAAGAAAATAACAAAGAGATGGACTGCATTGCTTTCTTAATAGATGCCCAGTGGCCCCACTTTTCAAAGCTTCATTTATTTTCTAAATCCCTGAGGAAAGATTTGAGTCAGCAGAAGTGATCCCTGGGGCGTCTTCAGCAGCAGGGCTGCTGGTCTTGGCTCTGGGGTCAGCCTAGTTATTCAGCAGACACTATCCTAGCCAAGGCCAGATCAGCACTAGGCACTGCCACAGGGCTGCCTGCCAGCTGGTGCCTAGGAAAGCCTTGTCTCCAGCCTTGGCACCAACTGCTCCAGATCTGATTGAGTTGTTTGTTCATACCATACCTTCAGAGTACGAGGTAAGATCCTCGCCCCTCCCTCCCTCTCCTTCCTTTCTTCCCTCCTTTCCTCTTCTACTTCCCTTCCCCTCCCTTCCCCTCCTTTCCCTTCCCCTCCTTTCCCTTCCCCTCCTTTCCCTTCCCTTCCCTTCCCCTCCTTTCCCTTCCCCTCCTTTCCCTTCCCTTCCCTTCCCCTCCCCTCCCCTTCCTTCCCTTTCCTTCCCTTCCTTTCCTTTCCTCCTCTCAGTCTTCTTCCTTCTCCATCATTTTTCTTTCCTCTTCTCTCTTTCCTTCCCTTTCTTTCCCATCTCTTCCCTTCCCTTCTCTCCCCCCTCCACTCCTTCCCTTCCCTTCCCTTCCCTCCCTTCCCCCTTTTCCTTCCTCTCTTTTTTTGATGGCCTTCTTTTCTTTCCAGCCCAACCACACTTAGAGAAAGCCACAGCTCCAGGCCATCACTCCCAGACAGAATAGGACAAGTGATCACTACTAATTTCAAACCATTTCTGTGCTACAAATTCTATGAATTCTTTCTTTGCTAACACTTTGGCTTTGGGCAAAGCATTTTTGCATGCACAAGTTTGACTTAAATCTTTATCTTCCTGATTCTGTGTGTTTGCAGGAAAGACAATTAGTTTATAAACATAGAGTCACTGCTAAGGACTGAATGCTGTGTTGTCCCAGCCTCCTGCCAACCCCAGTGACATGATAAACAAACAGATAAACATTAACAGTACTCAAGATGATGTGCACTGGAGGTTGGCCTGTGGCCTCCACATGCACCCAAACATACACAGATATGCACACACATGTGCAGTCACAGCCACAAACACTGGCACAAACTCTTTCTTTCCCTTCTGCGTCATCACTTATTCCTTCCCTTATAACAAGAACATCTCACAAATTGATGATCCCCCTTGATATTCTCACGTACATGAACAGCATGAAACCTAGGACACATGGTTGATGACCAAAGAAATAATGTATGAAATCTGATCATCTTTAAATGCAGTCAAAAGCTAGGAAATTATTTCCATCCCAATACCTGAACAATAAAAACAGAACAGATGCTTTTACCAAAGGGGATGCTTTTATTATCTGAAAATCTCATGGAGCCTGGTACCCTAGGACACACTTGACTTCTGCAAGTAAGGTAGCTGTCTGGGATGGACAGCATTCTAAAACTATCTGCATTTGTGGAAAACAAGCAATACTTTCCCTTGGAGGACCTTTGGGAAAATGTGTGTCCAATCATCCCTGTGGAGCCAGTATTTCAGGGACAGCTTAGGAACCCTGTGTCCCTCTTCTTGGAGTTCATTGAGCCCAACAACCACCGTGTTCCTAAAAGTAGCTGATCTCATGCCCTGTGGGCTCTGAGTTCCTCATTCCTCAAATGGTAGAAGTTTCCAGAAGCCCTGGGGGTTGAGGCTGACTCACCTCGCTTCCTGCACACCCCTGGGAGAGGCCCTTAGACCTAGGCAGTCAGGAGAACCAGGACAGCCTCTCTTGTTATCAGACAGATCCAGGAATGCGGATGCAGCAGTGAGAGGAGCTCTTAAGCCTCTTGTGGTCAACATGAATAGCATTCTTTTGATTGCTGCAGAGACGGAGCAGCCAGACTCTTCAGCAATTAAAGACTCCAGATCATGTGTTTGCAGTAGGTGTTGAAAACATTTGACTTTGGGGGTACAACCTTTCAAGTCACGTACTTTTGTCCTACAGCTGATGTTGCAAAATAAAGAACTGTTTGCTGTTAGTTTGGATTTTATTAGGCTAGAGAGCGCCAAGCTGCTGTAGCATGTTCTCCAGATCCAGTGTGTTTACCATAGAAATCAGAAATTGACACACACTCATTTCTGTTTGTATAATATGGACTAAGTGCAATTCAAAGTCCACAGAGTTGGAAACCTCTTTACTTTCAGTTTTTTTTTTTTTTTTTAAATCTCTAAAAGGAGTACGATAGTGCCACACACATAGCCTTGTCTCATCCCATTTTTCCTTTGGAATTTAGCCGCGTGGCCAGGGAAATGAGCTGAGAGAGTCTCTTCGGATTTGTTTTTCTTAGAAGCTGTCTTTCTTTGTGTTTAATTTTGTTTGATTTCACACGCAGGCACCCACGTCTTCGCCCATCTCCCTGGAGCCCGTCCTCCTCAGTCACTCTCACTAACTTCTCAACAGTATCTCCTGCTCTCCCATTCTCTTGGACTAATTCTCTCTCTCTGTCTCTCTGTCTCTGTCTCTCTGTCTCTGTCTCTGTCTCTCTCTCTCTCTCTCTCTCTCTCTCTCTCTCTCTCCCCCTCTCTCTCTCCCTCCCTCTCATGGGCAGGTCATTTGCAGTTTCTCCACAACTCCTGAATTCCCATCAGCTCTGTGTAACTCTGCATGCCCTTCTTACTCCTCCAACCAACCTTGGGTCTTGTCATTGGATCCAGGCTAGTCATAATGAATTGTAATGGCTGATTTACATGCTTAGTCTGAGGCATATTTATGACCACATGCTACATACATGTTTTAATAGTGTACACGATAGAAAAATAGCACATACATTTTAAGTGTTTATTTAATTCCCATTGATTCAACCAGTCATATAAATAAAACAAACAAATCAGAATCATTTGTATACCATTTTATTTTTTATTTAAAATTACAGCTATTTATTTAAATTGGGGGGAGAGAAATGGGCATATGTAGAAGTCAAAGGATAACATAGTCTCGGCTGGAAGCACTTTTATCAATTGAGCCATCTTGCCAATCCACTGTTTTCATTTTGAGTTACCATTTCTCTGCAGAACCCTTCTAAAAGCTGCCAGTCCTCAAAGAACACACAAGAGAAAGATCCACTCATCTGCTGTTTTTTCTGCTCAGTAACTACCTAGAGTACAACAGAGACACCTCAGTCACTACAGTTTGCATTAGAAGGACCTGATGTTAATCTTCACCACCCTCCCCCCCACCCCTTTTAAAGGTGTTATGATTTAAACTTGTAATCCTAGGCCTGGGGACTCAGTGATGGAATCCATAGGACTAAGCCTGTCATCCCAGGCTAATCAGTGATCCCCAGGCTAGTGAGGCTAGTGAGAGATCCTGTCACAAACAGCGACAACAAAACAAAACCAACACCCAAAGCAAAACAATAGCAACAAAAACCAAACCAAACTAAACCACCACCACCACCAATAACACGATGGTGTATAGTTCCTGAAGACTGACACCCAAGGCTGCCTTCTGGTTTCCACAGGCACCTGTACACACAACACCACCTACACACGTGCATCCCTCTGCATCCCAGCACAGCAAGGATGAGGTGGAGCCCACATGGAAGAGCAAGAGCCTTGTTTCTGTACTGAGCTCTCTGTTGATGTGTGAGACACATATGACTCTATGGTTCCTTCAAGAGCCACGTGCTCAGCTCATCACCAGATAAGCACAGATTGACAAGTGTGTTAAGGCAATGATCACAGAATGATAAACCCTCCTCATTTTACGGAGTTGAGGCGTGGTCCAAGTTAGGTTGGGCTCAAGGAGACAGGTAGAGTGACCAGCAGTATGACTCTGATGAATGTGCCACATAGCCCAAAAAGCAGGCAGACAGCACATCCTATTTCGTCTGGCCAACTCCATGCTTTTGTGATTTCCTTGGGGGTAATTATTTGTGCCGTTCTCCTACTCTCAGGGAAGCTCCAAGCTGGAAAGTAATGGTGACTGTACTGTGGGGGGGCGGGGTTGTGTACGTGTGTCTTTGTGCACATGGGTGCTCCAGTGACTCCCCCATCTTATTTCTTTCCTCTGAAATCCACAAAAGAGCAACTTCCTCTCTGATGTCCACATTCATTTGCATCAGGAGCCGTTAGTTTGCATTTAACTGGTCAAATATCACATCTCTAGTTCTTTCCCTTATTACATCATTTGGAATCAGCTGCAGAATTATTTCATTAATTATTCATGGAAAATGAATGCTAATTTGATTGATCTCACACCAGAGAGTTGCTTGACCTTGCCATTGTTTAGTCAAACAGCTTGGGCTGGACACAGACAGATGTTTGCTTAAAGGCCCATTCTTTTCACTTGAACTTCCCCAGTGACAGGTGGCTATAAATTCAGAGGATGGGCACAAACAGCTGAATAGACCAGTTCTTTCCAGATGGCTTCTGCTGCCTAAAGTATAAGTTGGGTCTTCTCAGCTTAAAAAAGGCTCTTGACTGTGGTTGTCCTTGAACATGGCCTGGGGACAGAGGTGGAGAATCAGTGGCCCACTCAGAGCTTACCCAAGCCTATGTATAGACCCTTCTGGAAAAGTCCCAAAGTTCAAGGCACAGGCCATTTCTGTTTAAAAACAAAACAAAACAAAACAAAACAAAAACAAAAACAAAAAAAATGCAACCATCCTTGAACTTGGAACTCAAAGCTTTGTCATGTGGCTAGAAGGATTTTTCTCACAACTGGATTAACACTGCTAGTGACAGAGATATTATTCAAGTAAGTTTTGGAGACTCAGAAAGGCAAGGTGATGGATCCCACATGCTCTAAGTAAGCCCCTTCCTCATTTCCTTATTCTGTCTAAAGTAAAAACCTAAAAGCCTTGGATACCTTTTCCTTGTTCCTTGTGGGACTTGCCATACTTCCAGAATTGTACTTTCTACCCTAATTTAATCTTGCTTGATAGATCATACACATACGCAATGTATGTTGATCATATCCATTTCCCACACTTCCTGTTCCTTCCCTCCAGCTCTGCATTGGTCAGCCTCTGGCATAGATTCCATCTCCATCCCACTCAATCCAATTAATGCTGCTCATGAGCGTGTGTGCAAGGTCATCTACCATGTATGTAAGGTCATCCACCATGTCTGTAAGGTCATCTGCTATGTGTGTAAGGTCATCCACTGGGGTGTGAGCAACCTACCTATATCTGCTCCTCCCCCGCCCCCCAATAAAAATAAGCCTCCCTTCCTTAACAGTGACCAACTTCCATTAGCTCCTCAGCTACGGATGGTGCATGAGGAGTAAGTACTCCCTTCTGGAATTTTTAACTCTTGATTCTGTGCAGGTAACCTTAACAGCTAGGAGTTCGGGTGTGTAAGAGCCACATCATGTCCAGAGGACAATATCTCACAACACCTCGTCCCATCAAATTCTTTGCATCCCCTCTTCTGCTATGTTCCTTCCACCCCGGTGAGGATAGAGGAGGTAGTTTAAAAGTCCCATCTTTACAAACTTTAGTTTAGATACTGGTTTTTATTTTTTTTTCCACTTAACTTTGTATTTGAATATATATCTTCTGGAAGAGCAGTTAGTTCTTTTAAATGACAATAGATTTCTCCAGCCCTTTATTTTGTTTATTTTTTTAAGTGAAGCTTCCATAAATAAGTTATGTCTGCTGTTCTGGCTACTTTGGCTCTGACTTTCTCTTGCTTGCATCCTGAAGCATGGCAACAGCTCTGAGTTTGGTACCAGCATTTGGTACCAAAGTGGAATGGAGATGTTAGGAAAGGGACCGAGGCCTGGCCAGTCCAGAGAAGGAAGCCAGGAACCGCTGTGGTTTTGGCAAGCAGGACATACGTATAGTCAGGTTGTGTCCCTGGTGCCTTGTCAGAATTTGAAGCTATCACATTAAGGGCTGGGTAGGGTGTTCCTTCAACCACATGTAAGATGGACAGGGGCAGTCAGGCTTAGTGGAGAGATGCCTGCTCTTCTGACAGGGCCCCGCCCACAGGGAACTTTGTGTGACAAGCCATTTACTGATGGCACTAGAAAGCAAATCACTTCAAGCAGTCTGTTACAAGTCATTAACAACAGAGTAGGGTAAGAGCAGAGAAAATGACACATGCCTTTACAGATAAGAGCAGACTATCTGGGGAAACTTCCTGGGTAGAGATTTCCATAGTGTACATTCCCTGAGGCAGAGACTCAGGTGCTATTTCAAAGCACAGCAGGCTAAGTGGACAGCATCACCAAAACACACGTGGTGATGGCGTACAACCAGCAGAGAAGGGGCAGGACACATGGGGAAATTTCAAATGAAGTTGCAGACATTAGAGTCAGTTTAAATTGTGATGATGGTCACTAGAGAGGTTTAGGACTCTCTCTCTCTCTCTCTCTCTCTCTCTCTCTCTCTCTCGCCTCTCCTCTCTCTCTCTCTCTCTCTCTCTCTCTCTCTCTCTGTGTGTGTTGTGTGTGTGTCTCTTTCTCTGTCTCTCTCTCTCTCTCTCTCTGTCTCTCTCTCTGCCTCTCCCTCTCTCTGTCTGTCTCTCTCCCTGTCTCTCTCTCTGTCTCTCTCTCTCTCTCTTTCTGTCTGTCTGTCTCTCTCTCTCTGTCTGTCTCTCTTCCTGTCTCTCTCTCTGTCTCTCTCTCTCTCTCTTTCTGTCTGTCTGTCTCTCTCCCTCTCTCTATTTGTCATCTCTCCTCTCTGTCTCTCTCTCTCTCTCCCTGTCTGTCCTCCTCTCTCTCTCTCTCCTGTCTGTCTCTCTCTCTCTGTCTCTCTCTCTCTCTCTGTCTGTCTCTCTCTCTCTGTCTCTCTCTCTCTCTGTCTGTCTGTCTCTCTCTCTCTGTGTCTCTCTCTCTGTCTCTCTCTCTCCGTGTGCGTGTGTGTAGTTATATATACTCATTTGGGTGCATACATTTTCTATGTGGGTACTTTAATATACGTGTGAAGGTAAACATGGTGGCCAGCAGTTTGGGTCAAGTATCTTGAGCATTTTTTTACCTTGTATTTTGAGACAGGTCTCTCACTGGAACTTGAGTTTATTGGTTGGCTATGATTGACTAGCCAGTGAGCTCTAGGGGTCCCACCCGTCTCTGCCCTCTGCCCACTGCTGGGAATACAGTTGTGTAGCCATGCTGAACTCACATCCTCGTGCTTTTGTGGTGAGAATTTTATGAGCTGACCCCTTTCCCTAGATCACACTAGAGAGCCAGAAACATAAGAATGACATCATTCTATTGAGACCTACAGAGAAGATGGTTGTGGAGTCACTGGAACACATGAGGCTGGTACTCAGTGGGGCAAGAAGTGTCCCAGTGTGGGATACAGCTTGAAGTTAGAGCTGGCCGACTGCCTGGGGGATGATGACATAAAATATACAAGAAAGAAAAGAGTTGGGGAGAAATAGAGCCAGAAAATGCACTTATCTAGTCAAGAATCCATGCAGCACAGAAATGCTGCTCTTTCTTCCTCAAGTTATGGTTGGTAAGAGTAAAGGCAGGGAATGTGACTTGGGGGCACAGGTTAAGCAGACAATAAAAATGGGATCGGTCTTCCAAACTACTCCTGCTGAGTGCTTTTGGCTAACAAAGACACTAGTGCCAGTGTGAAGACACTGATAAAGAGGAGTCTAAATAGGAGGACTGCTCTACCAGGGAACGCATACCTCAATAAAGGCATTTCTCTCAAATTGCTTCAAGACACATGCTGACACTATAGCTGTAGCTAGTAAGGAAGGAGCTGTGAGGTGAGCAGAGCACACAGATATGTTTATAGGATACACCATTGCCTAGAATCAGGAAGCTATGAATCGACAGAGTTGGCTTCAGTAACAGACTATGGAATTAACCATAAGCACATAGTCCCAAAGAAAATAGGCCAGCGCTATACTAAATTTGTAAGTGATCTCTGCTGCCAAAATAACTCAAGGGGCCAGAAGGAGCCTACCAAAAATTTCAAACTCTAAGATATTCCCAAGGACGCAGGAATCACATTCTTAGGAAGTAGGCTGCCCAGAGGGTCAGACCACAGAAATGACATCCTTTCCAAAGTCCAAAGACGGTAGTCAAGGGAAGCCCATTTCCATGCAGAGCCAGTGGCCTCCTGAGCAGTAGACCAACAGATGCTGTGCCCCACTGACTTCTGTTTCTCCTTGGCGTCCTGTGCCCCCCCCCCCAAACATGGAAGGTGTTTCATTTGTCCAGTTCTCTGCTGACTTTTGTTAAAGGAACCGTCAGGGATATATTACATATTATCTTGGCCTGTGTTCCTCAGAAAGAGAAATAAAAATAGTAGTATGCTTGCTGTTACTTTCAGACTCCATTAAAATGCATTAAGCACAGGAGCCAGATTGAGAGACAGAAGGATAGTGAGCCAGTAAACATTGCTGGGCCAGCCGATTGGTACCGTGGTGTGGAAACCCCTTAACCCACAGGACTGTCTACTGTCTGAGGATAGTATAGGTAAGAAGAAGGCACAGGAGATAGAAGGAGCAGTTTGTATTAGCTTTAATCTCCAAATCGTCTGAAATCTACCCTTGGAGGTTTATCTTTTCTTTTTCTTTCTTTCTTTTTAATTTTCTGGATTATATGAGTCAGGATGCTCTAGAGGAAAAAAAAAACCTGGAAAAATATGTGACAGGGGTCGCATATAAGATAGCCACATTACGATTCATAACCGTAGCAAAATTACAACTTTGAAGTAACAACAAATTAATTTTATGGTTGAGGGTCACCAGAACACAAGAAACTATATTAAGCAGTTGCAGCCATAGGAGGGATGAGAACCACTGGCTTACACGGTACAAGCCACATAGTCTCACAGTGGAAGTCTGTATTCTGGGGAGGCCGAGAACCCAGGAATTGTTCAGTATACAAGGATGAATGTCTAAACAGTCCCAATCCAATGCAGACAAGCTGGAGGATTCCTACAGAGTCCCTGGTCTTCAGTCCACGTTGAAAAGCCAAAAAAAGCCAGGCGTGGTGGCACACGCCTTTAATCCCAGCACTCGGGAGGCAGAGGCAGGCAGATCGCTGTGAGTTCGAGGCCAGCCTGGTCTACAAAGTGAGTCCGGGATGGCCAAGGCTACACAGAGAAACCCTGTCTCAAAAAAAAAAAAAAAAAAAAAAAAAAAAAAGAAAAGCCAAAAAAACTGGGTTCTGATATTTGCAGAGGACGTTGGCAGTTGCAAGGACAGTATTGGTAGCAGTGGCTGGGGTGATAGCAGCAGGGTAGATGGATCCAACAGCCAGGGGTGGGCAGGAGAAAGATAGAAATGTTTCTTCCTAGGATTTCTATGTCTCAGCTGCCACCAGAAGGCCCAGCTTAGTTTGAGGGAGGGGTGCTTTCCCTTAGTTCACCCTTCCAAGAAACACCCTCACAGACCCACCCGGTGGCATGTCTCTTGGCTTATCCCAGATCCAATGAAGGTGATTAACCATCACATTAATGAGACATCAATAGGCTTCAAGAAAGTTCTTTATGGAATCCTGTATCTTGGAAGCAACAGGGACACCACAAGGCATGAGTGGTGGAAGGTGATACCAGGTTGCACCTAGATGAGGTTGGCTAAACAGTACCTACACACAGGGTGGCGATAACATCAGGAAAAAAGAGAAGAAATGGAGGAGGGGGCTTTCTAAGGCCATGTATCAAAAGTCTGAGAACTTTTCTTTAGGAATAGTCTGTAGGAGAGTAGGGGTTGGGGCTGGGGAGTGAGGGGCATTGCTGGTCATGCAGCATTCAGGAATCCTAGACTCGGGTGAGTCTAACTCTTGGCTAACTCTGTGAGAATTTGGATTGTCTGTTGGAGAGGCTTCACACAATTGATGGAATAAAAGTTTTGAGAGCATGTGTCTAGACTGGTGGCATGATAAATGGACGGTAAATAAGCAGAGAGTGAGCTTCAATGATATCCCAGTAGCTCCCTCCAGTACACATGGCCATGCCATTTCTGTGGGCTTGACCCGCGCCCCTTCTCCCTCCAGGAGTGAGCTCCACTTATGGTAACCTTATTGATCTTGTCTTAATACTTTTGGGTTCCATACTGATTAGCTCAGGGTAATCAAAGCCCTAGGCCATGTAACTGAACAATCAAGGTTCTTGACACCTGAAATATGTGAAACTGCAGTGGCAATTTGGTCAAGCATAAAGATTGGTCTTTGGGTAAAACCAGTTTATGGAGAAGCCTAGGAGTAAGGCTCTAACAGAAGCCATGTTTGATGCGCCTAACAAGTTGTGCTTGTGGACAAGGCTACAATCCACATGAAGGGACAGAGGTGTCTCTGCCTCTCAGGCTGGCTCATGTTGGGCTCTCCTCTCATACAAAAGCACTGATGTAGTTTTTGGTGGGTTAACTCTGCAGAGGGTGCTGTCCGGGCTAGAACTTATGAGTTCTATATTTATAGAGTCTTTGCAGCAATTCAGGATGCTGAAAATGAATTGTGGGTAGTATTTGCAAGTGACCCAATTTAATCAGGGTGACTCATTTTATATTTTTGATACCTTTGCCAAGTGGCAATATCAGAATATGCTCTTAACTAGTTGTGATAAAACTAAGTCAAAAAAATCATAATTATAAAGAATGTATGCACAGAAGAGATATGAACATTGTAAGATCTAGAAACAGCAGCTTCTAGCATTTATCTAGCAATGTTCTGGATCTAAAACCTGAGGTCTTGAACACCTCAATCATCAGACTGGTATGTTAGGATTTCTAAGAGACATCAAGACATCAAGAAAAATAAGGCATGAGTTAACTTGTACTTTATAAAAGAGACATCGTCTTGTAACACACACACAGACACATGTACACATACACACATGCACGCATGCAGGGGCAGTACAAACTTGGGTCCATAGGATACTTAAAACAAGAAGACATGAAGTTGGGGAGTGCACAGGGAGGGGATAATGGATTCGGAAAGAGTTAGGGGGAGAGGTATAAGATGAATATAAACAAGATACATTTTATGAAAATTTCAAAGAATTAAATAAAACATTTTTGGAAAAGTAATGATAAAACCACAGAAGAATGGACTAATTTGACTGCACATGACATGTTTGGGGAATCGTGGGTCGTAGGGTTTAGATATCACACAGGCCCCAAAAGACTGATGACATCTGTTGCCAAGAGACTCTTTGGACTTTTTCTAACACAGTCCTCAGTAGAGATTCCTGAGTGAACAGTTGCTAGCTCACATAGGTAGTCTAAAACTCTACATTAATCAAGCAATGAGGCATGAGAAAAGTTTAATTTGGCTATATCTCTATTTGATTGGATAAAGAAAAATGGAGGTAAAGAATTGGCTGGAAACGTGTGAGAGGCAGGAAACTTGCTGTGATTAGGGCCAGGAGAAGAGGAGCCAGCAGCGGCAATTAGGAAGGAAAGAATAGGTGCTGGAGAAGCTAACAAGCTCAAACTTACAGCGCCTAGGGCTGATGGGTGTGGTGGGATGCGGGTGTGTGTGTGTGTGTGTGTGTGTGTGTGTGTAGCAGCGGTGCAGGTCATTTCAAGGTGCTTCATTCAGATGCTGACAGGGTCATGATGCTTGCATGATAGGGGAAGTTTGGAGACAGGGGAGGTGACTCTGATTGGGCAGCTGTCTGGGGCAGGATAGTTAGAGAAGAGCAGAAAGGGTCCCAGTCTCTCTTATCCGGATGGATGCACTATAAAGTGAAGGGAAAGATAAAGCATGTGTGTCGGGGGAGGGAAGTTTGCTGAAGTGTTTTGATATCGGGCTTGTATTATTACTTACATATATGATTATAAAATCATGCATTTTAATTTTAGAGATGACCATCCAAGTAATCTGGCAAATCATAGGGTACCAGATGATCATTACTCTTGGCAGAAGTGCCACCGCCATATTAATGACGCCCTCCCCTCCCCTTCCCTTTCCTCCCTTCCCCTCCCCTCCCATTTTGCATCTGTGCAGACAGTAGAAAGTGGGCTTACGTGTTCAGTTATTTGATCAAATTCAAAATTCTTGGAGCGGGAACTCCAGGAACCTGTGGGAGTTAAAGGAAGTGATGCTCACTCTCTTGTCCACATCTTCTAGGTTGTCTCTCTGTTGTGTTCCTCATTGTTACTTTAGGTAGTTTTGCATTAGCTGGGCTAAAATTAGTTTGTTTCCTATGCAGATTTCAGCTCAATCACTCACAGCTGACACTTCCTTGTGGTTTCCACTTTATATGCACGGGGCCTCTGGCCTGTTTTCCTACTCTATCAAGCTGTAGGTGAGCGCTCTCTCTCTCTCTCTCTCTCTCTCTCTCTTCATTTTTCTTTTTCTTTCCTTTCTTTCCTCTCTCCCCCTTTTCCTTCCTCCCTTCTTTCTTCTTTCCCCCTTTCTCCATTCTTTCTCTCCCCACTCCCTCCCTCCATTCTCCCTTTCTTCCATCCCTTCCCACAGCATGTCTCTGCACATCCCTAGTTAACCTTGTGGCCATTGCTTTTCCAGTATAGGAGTGACCTATTGGAGGGTTATGCCTCACTGAGTGAAGGAGCCACCATAAGATAAAAGAAATAAAACTGTCTCATACAAGGCATCTTAAAGAGCTTTTGGAAGGGCTCTGGGCTTTCCTGACTTATGTGCAACATCCAGCTTAGCCCTGGCTTCCTACAAGCATTGAGAGAAAGGAAAACGCAGTCATCGTCTGCAAACCCTACAAAGAACAAATTATAATTGCATCTATTATCCAGCCTCTTTAGCGGCTACAAGAAGTTGGGGTTTAAATAGCAGAGTCACTTTAGCCCTGGGGTGGGTGGAGCTTGTTGTAAGTGGCAACAGGTGGAAAGCAAGCAGAACAGATGAGCTGAGTACAACCACCCAGGCCTCTTCAATTCCCAGTGAAAATCCCACACACATATTTGATCATTTAAAGTGTGGTGGATTTTTCCCCCCACTGGCTCAGAGACAACGTGAGGAAAGAGGTAAACGATATGTCTTCTAATCACAAAACAAAGAATTGAGTGTTAGTTGGTCAGTTAATGCAGGTTGTAATGGAAAAAAAATACTCCATGTCTTTTCATTTTCCCAGTTGGATTACTTAGAAACCCCTGCAGTGCACATGTAAAAACTTTACCAGCACGATTATTTCAGTGTCTTTTTTTTTTTTTTAATGTGGGTTAAGTTGGGCTAAATAATGTTCTTTTCTGCACTCTATCCTTCCCCTTTCGTTAGATTCTAGGGCCAATTGTAAAAAGAGAGCTAAATTCGGAGTTAGGATGTAAAAGGGAAAAAATGCAGATAGCTTACTGGCGCCAGCTGCCTCAGAAAGCAGGCCAGGGAGTGCTTTGCATTTTGTTCACAGGATTTGGAAGTGGACCTAAATTTCAGAGATGCCGGCCTCTGGGAACCAAAGCACCAGGTTTAGCAAGCAGCCAGGGTGGGGAGGACACAGTTTGGAGAGCCAAGAAACGTTTGCCTGTGGTGTGGTACAGGATGGCTCAACTCTGCCCACCCACAATGCCATCGCCACACACACACACCACTCCGAGAATCTGCGGGACCCTAACGGAACCAAAACTGGGCAGAGCCCCTTTGGCAGAGTCAAACGCACATGATGAGGTGCTTCTTGGCTTTTGGAAGCAACAAGGCTTGGTGATTTACGGCTGAGCTCACACTGGGAATAATGAGAAGTCTGCAGGTGACTAGCAAGGCGATGACTGAGGGCAGGGGCTGAGGAGAGTGGGCAAGAGCACTGTTTTGTGGGATGTTGGGAACAATTACACAGTGGCGCTTCCTCGTCCTGGTGTCTGATGTCACTGGCTTCTCTGAAAGACGCCTGGGAAATCAAGCCTGGCTTACACGTCAGTTCTGCTGTTTCTTGTTTATCTTCTCTTCCTCTTTGCCCTTTGCCCTGTGTCTCCACCTGGCTGTACAAAGTGGGCCTGTGAGAGGAAGAACAGCGAGATGGCGGCGGCGTTAAACAAAAGGATGAGGGAAGGTGGACTGCCAAGCTTAGAACCCTCTCAGCCTTGTGTATTTGGAAATTTCAAGAACTTCTTGCCTCCTGTGCCTCCAGTTTGTTTATTCTTGGCACAGGGAGGTTTCCTGTTTTTTAAGAAAAACAGCTTACAAATGGCTTGCAAGTCTTCTTGGATATCAAAACCCCCTTCCAAAATAATATTTTGACGATTTAACATGTAAATCAATCAAAACAATGTGAGTAACATTTCCCATAAAGTATATGTGGGCTTTTAAACCTCAGTGGGACTGTGCTTAACTAAACATATTTCAGTTATAGAGGATGAAAGGCATTTAAAACTCAGCTCAAGATGTTTGCTAAGTCTACAGTGAGGCCAAATCCAAAGGCACGGAGTCAAAATGCAAGGAAGTAATTTATTATTCAAATAGTCCTGGAGTGTGATTAGACCTATGACTCTTGTAGGCAAAACAGTCTCCACAAAGTGACTGGAAGCCATGCTCCTGAGTAATCATGGGACTGGAGCTGTTATGATTTGGGTAAGAAGCGTCACCCCCAAAGACTGATACGTTGAAGGTCTGGTCCCCCAGAGTTGGTCATGCTATTGAAAAGTGATAGGGTTATGATGGTACTTACTTCGTTTTCAGATTCACCCTCTGAGGGGTCAATGATGGAATGAGTTATTAGATGCTCACCTCCCTGGGGGAAGTATGTATCTTGTCCACAGCCCCTTTTTCTGCCTCTTTGCATTCTTTTCAACGTGAAGGGTCCCATTTTGCTCCACTTGACTGTGGACACCTGAAACCATGAAGCAAAACAGCCTTTCTGCCCTTAAGTTATTTTTTTCTCAGGCACATTGTTTTAGCATCCAGGCCATCCATGGAGGCAGAGGAGTCATCTGAAGGCCAGGCTCTGCACCTCTGGCTCACTCATTTTCCACTTTATAGTCCATCGTGATTTTCTATCCCTGCTCACTTAGTACAACCATGAACTCTCAAACTCCAGTGTGCAAGTCTCCAAATCAAATGAGGCTCAGAAGGCAAAAGGCCCAACATCCTTCCAAGATGGACTACTGCGTATGTAGAATTCTGCGATTTAGGACTAGGTATGCCCACAGACTTTTGGGGAAGTACATAAGTTCCCAGTCATCTCAACATACCATCTATGGGGAAACAACAGCATAAATGCTGCAGGCCAGTGGGTTTATGGTCTAGACAAAGCCATAGATTTTATGAATCATCTATTATGAGAAAAATTATTGTAATAGGTAAAACTTTGAAATACACATAGGCACAAGAGGCAGCCTCTTGATTTTAAAGAACTTGAAATTCAGCTGAGGAAATTTCATGACTAAAACAACGCATGATTCTGTGAAACTGGAGCCTTATAGTGCCCTAGAAATCTAGATGTTCCCTTTAGATGAGAAAGAGTTTCTCTCTTGAAGATATTTCAGTATTTCAGAATAAATGACACTTAAATGAGGAAGATTATATAGTCTGCAGAGTCCTGGATGTGGTAGGATGTAGAGGTGGTCACACAGACTACGGCAGCATTCAGAGCCCTGGGGAAGGAAAGTCCATGAGTCAGAGGAAGGACAGGGAAAGACCTAGAAGTGCTGGCAGAACTTTTTCCAAGCATGTTCCTTCAAATATTGTGTTATCCTTGATAACTGGAATTCCTTTTTTTTTGCTTATTATTATTATTTATTATTATTATTTTAAAATATTTTATTAATTTATTCATATTACATCTCAATGGTTATCCCATCCCTTGTATCCTCCCATTCCTCCCTCCTTCCTGCTTTCCTCCTACTCCCCTTCCCTATGACTGTGATTGTGAGGGACCTCCTTCCCCTGTATATGCTCATAGGGTATCAAGTCTCTTCTTGGTAGCCTGCTATCATTCCTCTGAGTGCCACTAGGCCTTCCCATCCAGGGGACGTGGTCAAATATGGGGCACCAGAGTTCATGTGAAAGTCAGTCCCTACTTTCCACTCAATTGTGGAGACTGTCCTGTCTATTGGCCAGATCTGAGTAGGGGTTCAAAGTTTACTGCACGTATCATCCTTGGCTGGTGCCATAGTTTGAGCAGGACTCCTGGACCCAGATCTGCCCATCATAATGTTCTTCTTGTAGGTTTCTAGGACTCTCTGGATCTTTGTATTTCCCCATTCTCCATGCTTCTCTCACCTAGAGTCCCAGTAGGATGTCCTCCCCTCTGACCCACTTTCCTGGTAAGGGAAGACTCTCATGGGACATGCCCCTTATAAGTGAGTATATACCATGGAATTGTATATAAGTGACCCCCAAAATTCCACCAGATAACTGGGATTTCATAAATTGTTTTGGGAATGCTGTGTCAAAACTTACAAATGTCATTTTTTTTTTTAAATTGGAAAACTTTTTCTGAATGCTTAGCTTACCTCCAAGAGAAGGTATATAAACTATGGCATTTACCTCAACCCTTGATAAATATAGGTGGTGAAAAGATAGACTAGTTTGGTGCACTGAAGAAACACAGTAGCTATGGACATTGTAGACTTCCTCAGCACACACACACTGTATCATCAGACTGCAGCTGTCTGCCTTGGCTGGGACTGCTGTTGCTTGGAAAAGGTGTTTGACAAAGCTTCTCTTTGCAGACAAAATGAATATATGCCATCCGAATGGTATCACAAATTAAGGGGTGAAGTAATTGGATCAAAGATCTACCTTGGAGTATATTACCTAATGCAGATTGTGAACTTAGGTTATGTCAAGGCTATCTATTTTCACCTTCAACTAATGGCTTGGATTAATTTATAAAGATGTGCAGGTAAAAATTTCAGCTCAATGGAAACTGCAAAAACAACAACAACAACAAAAAGAAGTATACACTGAGTCACAGGATTTTAATGTGATTGTATCCATGCGCTATAATGAGAATATAAAGAAATACAAAAAGGAAATGCATAAAATCTCATGTTTGAACCTTAAAATCATTTGTATGCATAAAAAATGTCAAAAGGGTAAGTTTCCAGGGATGCAGTAGAAAAGACTCAAAGACCACCAGTCTTTGAACTATGCGATTTCCAAAGGGAGAAGTGCTCTGTAGAGACTACATGGAGGGCAGGGCGTTTCAGGGGTCACCTGGAACCTCGACTGAAGGAGGCAGGAGTTCTCCTTGGTCTGCAAAGGTCATCACACAGTTGAACCTTTTTGATTCAGTGTTGGTGAGGGATGGAGACTCACCTCACATATGACCAAGACAGTAGGGTGGTCTCTAAAAATCTTCCAGGAATAATGAATGCACTGGGTGATTTCAGGCCATTGTAGAGAAGATTAACGAGAAAAGCACATCAATGCATTCAAATATCTGGAATTTCCTATTTACATGAGGACTCCCACTTCATTTCCATGATCTTACATAGTAGAACTGGGGATCACTAGTTGCACACTAATCTTTTCATAAGGACTTCCTGCATGTCAACTCTGTGTCAGGCATTACAGTGAACAGAAACCAAACAGTGGGACAGGTTCCTGCCCTAAAGGAACTCACTTCCTGTTAGGAGATTGACAGGCAGGCAGCTGGGGCCCAGTGGGATCTGCGACACCCTCCTGAGTAACTAACTCTCTATGGTCCAAGGGAGGGAAGAATGCCTTTTTGCCTGATGGTTTTTTTGTTGTTGTTGCTCTGTTTGTTCACCAATGTAGTACTTTATGTAAGTCACACATTCACATATTTCTGCTGTATTGGGTTTTGTTTTTTTTTTTCTCTTTTTTTTTTTTTTATTAATTTTTTCTTGTTACATCTCAATGTTTATCCCATCCCTTGTATCCTTCCATTCCTCCCCCCCCCCATTTTCCCATTATTCCCCTCCCCTATTGTTTTTTAAAAAAGATTTATTTATTTATTATGTATACAGTGCTCTGCCTGCAGGCCAGAAGAAGGCACCAGATCTCATCACAGATGGCTGTGAGCCACCATGTGGTTGCTGGGAATTGAACTCAGGACCTTCGGAAAAACAGACAGTTCTCTTAACCACTGAGCCATCTCTCCAGCCCCTGCTTTATTTTTTAATTAAAGATAGCCTCCAGAAGCTCCTGTCTCATAATTTCTCTTTCCACAGAGACAGCCATTGTCATTTTGTACAACGTATCTCTCCATGGCAGGGTTATAGTGCTGTGTTTATTACTGTCTCAGTTTCAGACTCAGGGACTTCTCCTCAAGACAGAGGAGTCATCCTCTCTATTTCCACCACTTGCATATGCCCATCCTCTTCTATGATTTCAGTATAATTATCGTGTGGTTTTCACTAAAGCTGCTACCCTGCCTGCTGTGCAAACAATTTAGAGCCGAGTCATGTCAGGCATCAGTCATTTTTGTCTTTGCTACATTTACCTCATTCCCCTATATGATATCATTATACTTATCTCTTTAAAATTTATTTCATTTCAGATGTATTTGCAATTCACTCAGCCTCACTCAACACCTCATTGGTGGTCTCAAAACTGATGAACTAATTCTAGCATAGATTTCTAAACTGCGTTCCATTGTGGCATTTTTATACACCACGTTTTTCTTTTTTCTCTTTCTTAAACCATCCAGGGCCATCAGATTTCTATTCAGGTTCATCTTCCAGGACAGATTATGGAAGCCTTCTGAGTTGCTTAAACTAGACTGTGACTACCACTACCCATGCGACAGAGGTATGTCCATCTTGAGATCTTATGCAAACACCCAGAAGGTCCCTCTTGTGATACTCCTCTCCCAGGATCTTCTCTACAAAACTCGCATTATCTCCTATTAGATAACAACTTCCTTCCTTTGTTCTTCCCTCTGTCCTTTCCTCTGTCCCTTCATCCCTCTGTCCTTCCCTCCCTCCCTCACTTTCCCTCCCTCTCTTTTTTCTAGATACGCAAACATTTCAGAGGTTTCCTGCAGGAGGACCCGGGTCTTCATAACAGAAGACCTCCACTGTCCAGAGTTTTGTGGCTTCCCTTTAGGCAAGTACATATTTTTCAGGGGACAATGTTTTGGCATTGTTATTGACAGCTGTTATTCTAGGACCCAAGCAAACACCAAGAGCTTAGATTTTTAAAAATGCTTTATTAGTTCTTTGTGAATTTCACATCATGCACCCCAATCTCCCCATCCCCTTGTACCTGTCCTCCACCCTTGCAACTTCCCCCTTAAAAGAGGAAAAGGTGTGAAAAAAAAAACTCATTGTGGAAGCTGTAGTGTGTCACAGCATGTCCCACATTATACCATTTTTTCCCCATTCTTCTTTGCTTGTAAATAAATGTTCATTGCAATGCATTGTTGGTTTGGTTTGGGGGCTCCGGATTCTGCTCCACCATCAATGCTGGAACCACACTGGGACTCCTTTTGGAAATCCTGTTGTTGCCCCGTGTCATGGAGACCCGGGAGTTTTGGATCTGTAGGACCAGCCCCTTCACACACTCCAGCAGTTCATCAGTGGGGTAGATTTTGGAATGGTCCAACTCAAATCCCTGAATCTGGGCCTGAGAGATATCTGAGCTGGTCAGTCTCCTGGCTCTCCCACACCTACACCACTAGGGTGAGCATTCTTACCCTGTCCTGGCTGGCCTATCTAACTCTGCAGCCAGTTAGGGGCACAGTCATCTCTTCCCCTTTCATGCCTTCGGGGATGGTTCATCTGTACCCATGCCATCAGGGTCACCTCTTTTGTGCTGCCTGAGTGAGGTACAGGGCCTGCTCTCCTGAATGCGGCAGCAGGTGAGGGGTTGGGCCAGCTCTCCTGCTCTCATGTTCTTGGGGCCAGATCACTTACAAGCCCCTGCAACCAGAGCCAAGGAGCTGAGATTTTAATAAGACATCTACATCTTGCAGCATGCCCACTGCCGCACTGCTACTTAAGATGCTTTTGTGCTTTCTGGGTGGTGAACTGGGGAGGACAGCCTGGCACACAGAACCTGGGAACTGCCTATCTGCCTAGTCCTTAAAAGAGCCTCTCAGTCCTTTTTATATCATCTACTCCCTCTAACTCATCATTCCATAGTTGATACAAGGTCAACTAATCTTGATCCTTTTGGCGTTATATCTACCTGGAATGATTTTTTTTTTTTTTTTTTTTAGTTTTCCTTACAGCTGACCTCTGTTCCTTGGGCCAGTGTCAGTTATATTTCCATTTACCTGCTTCCGAGGATTCAATTTTGTTTCTTATCCGTTGCTTGTTTTCCTTATCCTTGAAGTGATATACATATATATACATACATTTGTTATTTGTATGTATAGATATACATGCATATATTCTACTGAGTATGGGTCTGTTTTACACAAGTGCTGAATCTACTTCTTTTTTTTATGGTGAATCTGAGTGCTGTCAGAAGGGATGATGTTTGTGACAGACTTTTCGGAGTGAGTCATACCTTCCTGTGAAACCAGTAATGATGACCAGCACAAGGTAACATGCAGAAGCTTTTTCAAGTATTCAGAAATTTACAAATGTACCTGACAGCGTGAATGCCTGCAGAAATGTTCAGCAAGACTGGAAGCAAAGAAAAGAGCACTCAGTGATTAGGGAAGAGTGAGGAAGGGAAAGGAGAAGCCAAAGATGGACCAGGATTGGAAAAGTAGGTGTGGAGACATGAAAGAAGTCACTGGAGGGTGTAGTTCCACCACATTAAAGGTTACAATTGAGCTGGCTGGGAGGCGATGTCTGCAAACCCAAAACTTTGGGAAGCTGAGACAGACAGTGAAACAGGAGGATGGTGAATTTAAGGTGAACATGGGCAACACAATAACCGATGCCACATTGTAAAAAGTCATGTGCATTCCAAGATGGATTTTGTGGCTTCAAGGGATGTAGAATTCCTTATGACTCTTTATCATCAGGAGGACAGTGGTAGGTAAAGATTCTGATTAATTCGTTCATCTATGATGAATGCCAACCAATTGCTGCCTGCATTTCAGCTAGTTGGTCTCCAGGAAGACATGAGGATCATAGAAATGAAGAGGAAAAGAAGCAAAGAGAAGTAGAGAAAGAAGAGGCACAAAGGGAAAGGGGGGAAAGTCACAGTGATGACATCAGCTCTGTTTTAAAGCTGAGCCTAGCATCTGTAGGAGTCATTTCTGCTCTGTCTCAATAGGGGAAGCATGCTGAGCTCCTGGGGCTGCTGCCTAACAGGTCTACCAGATGGACCCTGGGTCTGGCAGCTGCAGTGCAGCACTCCACTCAGGGTTTAAGATTCAGCAATGTATTATTAAACCTGTTTGTAACACAATGTGCAAGATGACATCATGTCCCTGGGTGTGTGTGACCTCACCAAAAGCCCTGCTGTGTAAGAAGAGGAGACTTCCAAGATATAGAAAGCCAGGCAGAAATTTGAGTAACATAACTCCATACTTCTTCTGTTCAGCCTCCAAAACCTTTAGTGTTCCTACAAACAAACAAAAAATAACTAATTTTTTTTTTTGCAGTTCCACATCAAAAATGTAATTTAAGTGTGTTCAGAGCTAAGCATCTATCACGAATGTAAAATGCAGAGTCTGGAACCTCAGCTATGGTCTGCCAAGGAACAAAATAACTGGAGAGATCGTAGCACATGTTTTTACTCTCCGTGTAGCACAGAATGACCTTGACTCCTGATCATTTGGCACCTACCTCCCAAGTGCTAGAATTGTGAGCATATGCCATCCCACCTGGTGTCTGCAGTGCTGGGGACCACCAACCCCAAGACTTTGTATGGGCCAGGCAAGTACTCTACCAACTGAGCCACAGCCTCAGCCAGAGCAGCCATTGCACTGAGTAGAAAACTAGAAGTATAACGGGACAAGGAAGCAACCCAGAATGGGGCAGAGTCTGAGCTGCCCACAGGAAGCTTGGGGAGCTAATGAGGCAGTCAGAAGCATTGTAGCTGTGGCCTGGGACATCACCAGAGTCTAAGAGACAAGTGTACTTCACTTACCCCTGCCACCTGTATCGTACTTTCAACCTCTTAAAAGCATGCCTTTCCAGGTGTGTGCCAACTGATACGGGGCCCAGGGGAGTGAGCTGAAACAAAGCAGATGGAATTGGAAAGGTTGGAGGATGGTCTGGGGATAAACAGGTCCCAACCCACCCTAGAAAGATATACATGTTCTTACAAGGAGTGTCACGGGAGTCCTCAGCATCATCACTGATCTGACCACACCCAGGTGATTAGTCCTCAGAGCTGGGGAAATCAATGTGGGAGTGTTAGGAGCAAGGCTCATAGGTAAACACAGTGGGCAGTTGCCTGCACCACCTTCAGAGCCAGAACCTGAGCTTGGAGATTAGCAATGAGACTGCCTAATATGACTTGCCTTTTTCTCAGTTATTACACATGAATACAGTTAAGTTTACTCCTGACTAATGTAAAACATTATTTGGACAGGGGAAAAAACCCTAAAACTTGTATACCACAGGTGGTGTCTCCATCGCTGACATTTTTAGTGCTCACAGTACGGGCATTTAGCACCCACCTTTCTTCTTACGACTCAACAGCCTCTGGCTCTGTGTCATATTGTTTCATATTGTCCCATTCCCAGATATTGTTCTGTGAGATTGAATTAGCTTAAAGTGATATTTGACAGTTGCCTGTTGAAGAAATGTTCTATTATTAACGAACATGTAATTAGCTCATTAAATCACAGCTCAGATGAACGGCGTGTAACATAATACAATTCACCAAGGTGGGGGAAGTCCACAGTTTCTCACAAATGGGAGTGAAATTATAGTGCAAGGAAACTGGAAATGAGGAGACGCCAGCTGGCAGGACCCAGAGTGTTTCAGATTACCATGTGTTTATGACCTCTGTGTTCTAGAAAAAAAGAAAAAAATCAATTCGATTATGCTATTTGAGAGTCTTAGAATGACTGTGGCTCTGTGCCAGTTTTATCAGAAGCCCTCATCTGAAGCTTAATTAACCTGTTTTAAATTTCACCAGCATTTCTGAATCTTGAATGAAAAAAATAAATGCAGGAACTCATAAACAATGCTGGTAGAATGCTGAGGTTCTCTCAGACAGCAGTGTTCGGTGTACGGTTGTAGGTGGTTCAGAGGCCTACTGACCGCTAGCCATACTGAACGCAAATATGCCACAGTGCTGCGCTCTTTGTGTTCAAAGAATATTTAGAAAACAAGTGAAAGCAATATGAGAACTGTGAGTGCAGAAGGTTACCATATTTTGTTCAGGAATGTTAAGTTATTCCTCAGTAGCTTCTGTGTATCTCAGGCGTGGGTCCTATAGGGAAAGATACATGCGTTCCAACACACAGAGAGGGAATTGAAGGGACAGTGGATGCCCTGATGGGAGATCCTTACTGACTGATGTTCTAGCTAGGTACTTTACATGGATGAGAAATGAACCCTCATCTAGCCATTGGTAGACTTCATTACATAAAATTTACTATTTCAGTGTCTACAGTCAGTGGTATTATGTATACTCAGGGTGTTCATGGACAACTGTGGCAGTACCCATCTCCTCATAATTGCTGTCTAAAAAGAATTTTAAAGCCCTTTTGAATTTTACAAGGAAAACTAATGTGACCAACACTTGAAAATGAAAGGGTACTCTGTTTGTGTCTGCTGCTGATACATGAGCCAATAGGATGCTGCCCTGTGGCCCTGCAATTGAAACATAGGAAGGGCTAGATTATGTGATCAGATAACTGACTTGGTACTGAATACTGAAGGTGTCTATCTAGGCTTTTAGATAAATACATCTGGCGAGACAGAACACTGATGCCACTACCCACTGTGGTTAAGGTGTTTCATTAATTCAGACGCCTCATGAGCACCTATCCATTCATTCCTTTGTATAGCATCCATGATGGAGTGTGGCATCAGTGGCTGCATGAGGCAGGGTATGTAGTCCATAGCTCATCTCCACCACTCGTTGGTACTCACATGCGTGTTTTCAGTGAGGTGATCTGTAGCTATTTGCCTCATCAAGGGCAGAGGCAACATTGTTTGAGAATTTTAGGAAACACCAAGGTGACTTCCATTACCCCAATCCAGTAGAAGCTCCAGGATGGTAACTCTCGACCGGACTTGATAGACAAACTGCACAGGATTCCCTAAGTCACGAGAGAGGCTCCCAATAAAGAAGAGGTGGTCAATGTGTCACTGCTGCAGAAAGGTTAATCCAGAAAAAGAACCGTCTGTTCAAAACTCAGTACTCTGTGGGACAGCATCTACTCTGGGCAGGTGGGGAGGCATGCCAGCTGGAAAGCTAAAACTCAACATGTAGACTATTTTATCTACTTACTATATACCAATTATTTTGCTTAAATTATGTCCACTCAAGCTGGGGTTGTGGCTCAGTGGTACAGTGTTTGCCTACTGTGGGCAAGATCCTCAGTTTCATCCCTAGCTCTACCACCAATGATGATGGTAAGGATGAGTATAACGGTATAAAGTTACATATTTGGCAGATTTGCACCATCAAATGAAACTGATTTATCCATTATTGTTTAGTAGATAATAGCAGGTTGCTTAATTTATGCTTGTAGTAGAAATACAGCGATAAAGAAAACTGAAAAAGTCTGAACCTTTATATATCTTTATTCTAAACAAGAGATGGATTTAGAGCATGGCAAAAACCAAACCAAACCAAAACAAAACCAGATTATATACTCAATAGTTATAGGATCTATGAAGAGAAAATAAAGGACTGAGATATATAATCTTGGCTGTGTATAAACGTGCCTAGCATCCATGTAGGAAGAGTCCAGTGAAGTTGAACTATCAGAGCTAGTATATAATATCAGGACAACAATGCAAAGAAGTAGTGATCAGATTTGAGGGTCCTTCAGGGTCTCACGAAGACCTTGACATTTACTCAGAGTGTGAGAGGGAATTATTATGGTTTTAAACAGCGAAGTGATGGAACCTAACTTATGTTTTAATATGAGCCCTAGTTAATTTGTTATGAAGAGATAGAAGACTTCATATAATTATAATATAGACAGAACTTGAATTTCATTGCTAACCTGACACTCTGCATTTATGTAATAGTACCTGATTCAGGGGGGAAAGTCATAGAGCTAATTGTTATTACTCCTACACTGCTAATGAGATAGTTGTAACCATATTAAGTAGGGCTGTGTGTATGAAATTACAGCCAGTAGTATCTTCCTTCCTTCCTTCCCTCCTTCCTTCCTTCCTTCCTTCCTAACTTGTATCTATCTATCTATCTATCTATCTATCTATCTATCTATCTATCTACCATCTGCCTGTCTATCCATTCTTTCTCCTACCTACCAAAAGGTCTATTATAAGAGATTTTACTTTGTGATTGTAGGTACTGGCTACTTAAAATCCAAACTCTATAAGGCAGTCTGGAAGCACTCACACTGATATGCCAGCTTGTCAGATAGAAAATCCAAGGTTAAAGGCACATTTATAACTTGGAAGGACCAGAGACAATGAACAGAAGAAGGAAGGAGCACATTCCAAAGCTGGGCACTTGTTTGATGAAAATTATGGAATGGGTCAGTCTGGTTTTCCATCTCATTAACACTGGGAACCTGGCTTGTTTGAGTGCACTTCCCAGTGCCCAGGGTTAACTTCCCACTCTCCTAAGTCTCATGTCTGACATGGTTGCCTTTCTAATCTTCAACTCTTTAATGTAGAAAGTGTGGTATTTCCAAATATATATATATATTCTCAGAACAACACAGTGCCTGTGTTCTTTTGTCTGGGCATGAGTAAAGTCTAGGCATGAGGAGTCACTACCATACAGTCCACCCTATTGACCCCAGTGAACTCTGCTTTGTAAGTATTTGCAATGTGGATGCCAACGCATGCCTTGGGGTAACCTGAGGAACTTCCCACTACAGTGGTGCTATTGCAAACTTTATCTTAGCACACTCAGAGAGATGATGAAGTTGCTCTGAACCTAAGAGCCTCTATTGACCAAACTGTATAACTCTAAAAAAGAACAGCTCATGTGTATTTAAAAAAAGAAAGAAGAAAAAGAAGGAACAAAGAAGAAGAGGAAGGAAGGAAGCAATCTTCATGACTAATATGCTAAGATTATTCTCCAGGAGAACGGAGTCAGGCAGAAGTTTACAGCTCCCATCAGATGTCTCAGTAGACACACAGATCACTGGCTAACCACACGTATGTGTCACACAGAGTAGAAGAGCCCAAGTCTCTGAAACCACAGGCATTTCTCCACTGGATTAAAGGAAGCAGCTTCACAGCCCAGACAGAAAAGGGAGGTGATGATTTTTTACATGACTTTGATTTATAGTCAATAAGTTGAAAGGTCAAGGAACACAGAGTTCAGGGACCATTTGTATGTCTCTTCCCCAGACCCTTTAAGAACCCATGGCGGCTAGCAGTGTCTGCAAAGATACCGAGAATATTGCTGTTGCGGTACGCGTGCCTGGTCCTTGTTTCTGGCCTCCAGGCACGATGTGAGAAGGCACCTTTGGGATGAAACCCCTGCCTTCAGTTGCCAGCCACAACAGGGTGTGATATATTTCCTCTTTAATTAAAACAAAACACAAAGCTTGTCCATCTGCTTTTGCCAGCTATCTGAAAGTTCAAGAACTCAAGCACACTTCCCTCCACAAACAAGCTGTGGGGCGGATTCGGAGGCCGATTTTACATCAGCAGCTGCTGTTTGACACATTGATTCCACCGTGGAGGAAGGTGCAATGGGAATTCTTTCCTAAAAGGAAAAGAAAATAGAGTGGCTTTATACCTAAAATTAGCCGCCTATGGGAGGGGTTATATGATTTTGGGGTCCTCTTTAAGACATTGATATAAGCAAGACACCCTCAGATGGGAGGCAAATGTCATGCTTGCTTGACATTTGAAGAATTCCAGTTTCCATTTGGAAAATGAAAATCTTAAAGTGACCCTATTCTCACTTTAGGGCTTTCTGTTCCAGGCTGTAATGCAACTAAGTAGTTTTCTAACAAAGTGCTTCATAAATGATGTTTTTGGATTATAAACGGCACATTCACTGTGCAGGGCTGCCCAGTAGGGACGCGGGCTCTTATTTATGGAACTTTGTAGAAGTCATCTAGAGTCCCCTCTGCTCCAGGGTAGGGGTGACAGTTTTTGTGGAGGGGTGAGTCCTGGATCAGAGTCCAAAAAGCAGAGAATGTGAAGAATATGGAAGGATGTAAACCTTCTTGTTCTGATATTTCCACATTCGAAGGGTATTTCTCGCTTATGGAAGACTTTTCTTGAATTCTCATTCTTGTTACTCTATAGTCTAATGCTTTTCTTGATGTACCTTGGAGGCCTTTGGGCATCTGTCTCAAAGTCACCATTTCCTACAATGTCTTGGCCTACTAAATTCTCATTTTCCTCTCCGTGTTCCATCTTGTCAACTCTTTTTTATCTCTCAGTCCTAATAAAGAATGTTTAATGCTCAGACATTCCCCTAATCCATGGGGACCGAGCCACTGCCAGCCATTTATACCAATTGTCAAGTGTATTAGTTACCCTTATGTTGCTGTGATCAAAATGACTGGTAGAGACAACTTAGAGGATGAAAGGGTCATTTTGACTCATGATTTCAGATGCTCTGGGCTGTGATGGAGTAGTCTGCTATGAACCAGTGAGAAGTCGAGGCAGTGGCCAGCCATATGATAGTGAAATAGAAAGCAGGAGATAGAAGGTAAGCACCAGACATCCATCCGCGATGACCTCTGCCCACCACCAAGCACGACCTTCGCCAAGAATCCACAGCATTTCCAAAACAGAGTCACCAACTTGGGACCAAGCATTCAAACATAAACCCATGGAGCTTTTAAAGTCAAACTATTACATTAGGTACCCGCTCTCCAATGTCCCCAGTCCTGTCAGACACAACAAAATATCCTATTGGCCCATGCTATTTGAGGTTGCCATTTTCCGTTATTATTCTGAGGCCACTGCTAGAGAAAAGCAACTTTGATGTAATTATGAAATCTCCAGATACTGTGTTTCAAAGAACAAAATATTCTTTCTTTTTGCACAGTATAAAGTAAGTTTCTGGGCTAGTCTTTGCTGTGTTTTGTCACTCAGGTACCCAATGGTTAGTGCTTTTTTTTTCCCCTCCAATTTTCTGGATCTTTATGTTCACTCAGCCAAAAGTGATGTAACCTGGTGCTCACAGGCATGAGGAAAGAGAGCAGAAGTGAATGCTAGCAATGGCTGTGCCCCAGGGCCATCATAACTTGCTTCTACCTACTTACGTTCTGTCCTAAAGAGAGTCAAGCATAACACCAAGATAAGTTCAAAGACGGGTGAGAAATCCAGTCCCTGCCCAGGCAGTGACATGGCCACCTGCAGATGGGTCTGCTCTCGAGAAGGCAAGAGGGAAGAAGTGGGCAGCTAGAAGCCCCTATTGTAGCCTTCTATTTCTTTACTTTTAGACAGGGTCTCAGCCTGTAGGTCTGCTTTGCCTCAAACTCAGAGATCTACCTCCCAAGTCCTGGGACTAAATGCATGTGGCACCATGGCTAGCCATTTCTTGCTTTTTGAAATAACTTCTTTCAGACACAACTTTCTCTCTAGTTTCCAGTAGCCAGCTCCTGAACTCCCACTGCACTCTAAGCACAAAACAAAGACATTTCCTTGTATCTTAATGCTTTTCCGCTGAAATAGACTTGGGGTTCTCAATGTTAAATACCGAAACAGCTCTTTAAGCTTCACATTTCTACCACTAGCTCAGACACGTGTTCTCTTCTCCAGTGAGGAAGCCTCTGAGAAGTGTGTGTGTGTTGTGTATGTGTGTGTAGGTGTGTGTATGTGTGTGACTGTGTGTGTGTGTATGTGTTCGTATGTGTGTGTGTGTGATTGTGTGTGTAGGTGTGTAGGTGTAGGTATGTGTGTGCATGTGTGTATGTGTGTGTAAGTGTGTGTATGTGTGTGTAAGTGTGTGTATGTGTGTGTAGGTGTGTGTGTAGGTGTGTGTGTATCTCCTACACACACACACACACACACACACACACACACACACACACACACACACCAGTCAGTTACACTATTCTACTTGAGGACACAGTGCAGATCTGGGAGGTAAAGGGCAGAATAGTCCCAGAAACAGGAAACACTAAAGCAAGAAAACACAGACTGTAGTGTGTGAGATAACTTAAGTGGTAAGATGGGAGCTCTAGTTGGCTTTGCTTTTGGGCTGCACACAGCAGAGGGGGCACTGAAGACCTTTGCAATTGCATATACTAGAAACTGAAAAGAGGCAGCAGAAGTGAAATAGGGGTGTTCAATGGGAGACCATACCTGAACAGACAGTCCCATGTTTGGATTAGCTCCAAGGCCACAGAGAATGGGGCTTAGGCTTTTCCTCTACCTGAGCTTAAACGATGCTCTACACAGGGACCATGCTATCTCTAGGCCTTGTATCATCTGTCTAATGCTTAAGTTGATGCTGCCCGTAAGTTGCCAGAGTAAATTAAAGACAGAATTCTAGCACCGGACTACCCCATGGTGAATTTGCAAAGCAAAGAACAAAGAGGTGGTTTTGGTGACTCTCCAGTCCTGGTGATGCAATGAAGATTTTAAAATGGGGGCTGCCAGGGAAAGGGTTCTACCAGTGGAGGGTAAGGGTTCTGTAATGTGGTTACGTTGGCTGGTGATAGTCCTTCTGTGTCATGAGCCCCTCTGGGGAGCCATCATTTACCACAAGCCTGATGGAAACTCATCTCCTGGAGCTCCCTAACTTTCAAGACGCTGACAATGGATGTTGGAGTCACAGCTGAGCGAGCCAAGGACACTACAGCAACATGGAGTAACTGTGCAGGGATCAGATACCCCTGTTGGGATTGTTGGGGCAAGAGCTGTGGCTATGCCAATGTTTCTGTTAGACTGGAGGGAGCCCAGGGAGGACAAGTCCAGTTTGGATGTGGTGTTGTCTGTAAAGGCCACGAGGAGGAGGGGAGGGATTACAAGCAGTAAGAAACCAGAAGAGTATGGGTACTCTTAGAGCATGCTGAAGGACCACAGGATCTCCACCACGATGACTCATGGGAACTACAGGAAACGGTTCTGCTGTAATGAGACTACGTACCCAAAGAGACTAGAAAGGAGTAGAGATGTTCCAATACTCCCCGTGCAGAAGGCATGCTTAGTGGAAGACTCTGTTACCTATGGATTTTTCTCATTCCTTAACATGACAGGTTTTATACACAACACACAACACACAACACACGCACATATACATATATATATATGTATGTATATATGGAAACATATCTCTTCCCATAACTATGATCCCAAAAGGATCAGAAGGGAGTTAGCATGTTTCCAGGTGGGCAGCTAGTGTAGTAGAAATGTGTAGTAAAGAGATACTAAAATATAGACCCCAGCACTTGCTCTCACTCTGCCAGTTTCCTCTGCTAACTCTCAGCTTGACACAGACATGGAAGATGCACAGTGGGAGGATATTGTACTTTCGACCAAGGGCAAAGTTTTCCTAAACGTCTTGGATAAAGCATCATGTAATTTCTCACTTGAGACTTTGTTTCTTAAATTGACCCTAGGACTTAGGCATGAGCTAAATACGGCCCAAGGAAATGTTTATCTAGGTTAGATCAAAGTTTGAAAGATCAGGAGAGAAGTCCATTTGATTACATCGCCAATCCTGCTTTCTCAGGGGCCCGCTTGCCTTCAGCTACATGTGATAACACTCCAACTGCTCTTCCAGATTCATCCCATCACCTGCGAAACCTCCTGCCAGCCCTTCTCAGGTCAATGCTGCCTCCCAGCAAAAATGTAACAAGAAAGCCCTGTGAGTATAACAGCCCCACTAGGTCACACAGGAAAAGCAAGGGGCCTGTTTCATTAAGAGGGTTCTGGGATTGCATGGATATCCCCTGACAGAAAGAAGGAAGAGGTAAGGTAGGGAGCATCCCCTCCAATGAGAAGAAATGACTAAGATGAAAGCAGTGCCCTTGACTGTGGTATACACAGCTCATGGGAACTGTCTCCTCCAGGTCTCTGACCTAAGGTGTCAGAGTGATGAGTGACAATAGTGCTGGGACTTTACTATGGCTGTTGTCATCTCCATGCCACCCAGGCCAGTCTCGTCATGAGAACATGCTGCCCTCCATGATACGCCTGCTGGATAGATTGGTGGGGGAGGGCCATGCTACCTCTAAGAGTTGTTCTAAGCTCTGAGACCTTCCTTACAATGGCTTAGTGGGTCACTTAACAGTTAGCAGTTAAGTATGAAGCTGGCAATACCTCTCTCTAGTACTTAGGAAACAAATGGAAATGCTAAACCTATGTCTTAAAGATATTGCGTCTTATATATACCTACATTCTGCGTGATGGACACCATGTTAGAACCCGGGAAAGTAAACATATTAAGAAAAAAACATTTACATGTTTGTCCCCCTGGATGAAACAGAGTCCCACTAGAGTACAAGCCGCATCTGCTTTACTCTGGGATCTGCGAACTTGATGCAAACCGAGGTGTCTAGCAACAAAGGACAGAGAAAATGTCTTACACACAATGGTATCTTTTTTTCAGTCATAAGGAAAAATTGAAGAGATGTCATTTGTAGGACAGTGCATGCAGCTGGAGATAATTATATTAAGCTAATTAAGTGAGTCTGAGAAAACTATAGCATGCTTTGTCTCATTTGTGGACCCTGGATGTCACAGAGACAAAATACCAGATACACACTCCAGTGGCATGAAGGAAAAGAGCGCTATCTGGGGGAGAACGGGTACTAGAGGGAAGGAGGAGAGGGTAGTGGGGTTCAGAGAAATATGCTCCTGTGTAAATTAAAACTAAAGAACAAAGACTATGACATAGAGTGCAAACTCAATGAACGTCACGTCCTTGGGTATATAGGACGATGACTGCCGCCATTAAGGCACTGAAAAATAAACAGAGGAGAAAGTTGTGTCCACAGAATATAGCACTTATGTGTGACACAAAGAACTCTAAACTACACAGCAAAACACAGAGCAGGGGTGAGGGAGGAAAAAGGACTTGGATTGAAAGGATGCTCTAAGCATCCCCAACCCCTATCTTGGTGTTGTCCACCACTGCCTCTTGGTTTCATGTCTTCTCTCTTGGTACACTGGGACAATGGCCAAAGAGCAAGCACATGGAATAGGACCCGTTTTGTAGCCATGTTACGGTGAACTCACAGCACCCTATGTTTACCTCCACAGGACCTAAGCAAGATCACGCCAGCCAACACAGAATGTCACTGAGCTGCTACTGGCTGTTGAGGGCACTGGAAGAAGAAGAGTTAATACGCCTGTGATGTGACCGGGTAGGATGTGAGCACCAGCCCTGTGGGACTGAGGCCTGTAATTTCTTGGCAGAAGCCATCCTCTCAGTGCTAAGGTCAGAGCTAGGGAAAGATGCCATAACCACCATAAAGGCACTTGGGCCCAAAGGCAACACCCGGTGCCTCGCAATCTGCACTTGCAGGGAAGTGCAAGGCAGCAAACTATTCCTGCGTGTGGCCAATTTGATGGGGTTAAAATATGATTAAGCCTAAACATGTAAACACTAAATTCCCAAGTCGATCATGCTGTAATACTCTATTAGGGTTAGGCCAGATTACAGCTGGTTGTATTTCTTCATACTAGACTCCAGTCCAAAACGATGAGTTCTCTTATAAATCGCATAGCCATTCCCAGAAAGAACACGCTTCGCGAAGAGAGCCTTCCTAAACTTTCAAGTGGGCTTCAGTGAGGCATATTTTAAGCACCACCTTGAAAAACCACAGGCAGTGCTGGCCGGCTCTTAGGGAGCATCAAGGGAACACCACACATCTAGAACACCAGGCCATGGTGCCCGTCCTGGAGGGAGCTCCACGTGGAGCCTGGGTCACGCATGTTCTACCTCACATTCTAACAGAAAAGAAAAGCACAAGGCTGTTAACCATAAAGGAAAAATAATACCACACTTGGCTGAAATCACATCCAACTGGAGCCCGGTGTGTAATCCTTCATCCTTTCTGGGAGTCAGTCAGCTGCCATGGACACCCCCACAGGATGGATCTTTTTCCAAGGCAACAAACGCTCAATTCATCCGGGAACTGGAGCCCGGCTCCTGTGCTGTTTCTTCGAGATCCTTGAAAGGGCTGAATATGAATTGAAACCAAAGACATATTATTTTCAGAAGTGAGCACATTTTCACCCTGGTTTAAGGATGTTGGCCCTTATCCCTCCCTTGCACAGGGAGGGTGTCCCTGCTCTGTAAGCTGTTCCCGGTGACTTCACGGGGCCTGGAAGACAGGCGGGTCGTCTCTGCTCCACCCACAGCATTTCTGACAGCCTTAAGTGCAAAAGCAAATGTTTCGTTTAGGTAGGGACCTTAAAATAATGACGCTTGGCTTTTGAAAAGATTAGCTACGAGGAAGAAAATGCCGTAGGAAGCCATAACAGTAATGGTTATCATGGTAATAATATGCAACATCTGGGCTCTCAGGGCTTATGCCAGTGAGCTCCAGAGGGCAGCTGGGTGTACACAATTAGGGTTAGAAGGGGGTTGGGGGGAGAAAGAGGGGGGGAGGGAGGGAGGGAGGGACAGACACAGAGACACAGACACAGAGACACAGACACAGAGAGAGAGGCAGAGAGAGATAATTATTTAAGTTTGAATATGAGTTTGTTTTGCAAAACTATTGGAATTGTATAAAGGCTGCCTACTATATACCAAAAGACGAGAAGCCTTATTACTGGATAAGATTATGCAGCCGACTCCGCACTCAATTCTGTGCAATGAAGACAAAATAAATAAATAAATAAATAAATAAAAAAGTTGGGGGTGGGAAAACAATGGCTCAGTGGGTAAAGTGCTTGTTGCAAAGCATGAGGACTCGAGTCTATGATCCCAGCTTCTGTATAAAGGATGGAAGTGGCATTTTGTGTCTGTGACGCAGCACAGGGGGCTGAAGAGAGACCCCCCTGTCTGGCTGAAACAGTAAGTGCCAGGCTCACAGACAGACCCATCTCAATTGGTAAGGAGAAGAAGCAGTTGAGGAGGGCACTCAGACATCAGCCTTTGGTTGCACACATGCCCAAAGAGATAAGCCCTCCTTCCTCCCCCCCACCTCGCCCCACCCCACACACAAAGTCACACACTCAAATGTCATGGTGACCTGCATTATTTCCAGACTCAGCTGGAAATTCCCATCTGGATAATTCCTCCCGGGATCATGCTTTTGGGGGCATCATATCTGCAATCCTCACTAATGCCATCATGGTCTTCTGGACTTGCTATTGACAGTGAAGCAGGAAGAATAGAGCGGGGGAGGGGGGTGACGGGAGAGTGGGACTGCAGAACGGAAGTCTAGTCACCCAATACCTTCTGCCTGGTGATCAGCTCATTGTCATTTGTCACCCATTGTTTCATGGGAATTATAACATCTTGATGGTCCAAAGGCAGAGGCTGGACAAGATGAGTGGCTTGTCTCAGTCTAATGCCTTATCAATCTGTTGAATGCAATATTGTAGGAGTGGGGATGTGGCTTCATTGGTAGAATTCTTGCCTGGCACATTCAAAATCTAGGCTCTATCACTAGAACTGAAAAAAGTTGGCAGGAGATGGAGGTAGGAGTTCAAACTCCTCAGTTACATAGAGAGTTCAAGGCCAGCATGGGTTACACGAGACCTCATCTCAGCGAAAAGCAAAGAAAATCAGTAATGCCATGAATCAATCAAATGTGCCTGCGCACATTCAGAGAGGAGCTGAGAGAAAAAACTCAGGTGCCTGTGTTTCATATAGTACTAATGGTCACCCAAACAGTCTGAAGTTTCCCCAGTTCCTTCTAACATCAGAGAATTCCTAAGATCCTACCCATAATGGATTTAAATTTTGAAATAACCATGAAAACATATGGACCCCAAAGTCAGGTTGGGTGTTGAAGCATCTCTTAACGCCCCCTCCTCTCATCTCTACCATTCTACCTTGCGTGTGTCATTACCACTTTCCCCTGACACACATTTCTACCACTTCTTTTTCTAAATAATGTTATGATCACTCCCTCCTGTGCTTGTCCGGGTTCTCGCTCTTTAGTACGGACCACACAACTTTTAACGCTCCATCTCTCACTGTGATCTCTCCACAGGAGACACGAGACTAGCCAGCGGGAACACTGGCTATCCATTCACTTTCCACTGAGGTGGGTACCTGATCTCTTCTGAGTAGGAAGTCTACACTCATCTGACCTCAGCTGTCTTATCAGTGTCCCACAAGACTCCAGAAGTGTCAGAGGGAGGAGCAAAAAAAAAAAAAAAAAAAAAAAAAAAAAAGCACGATAAAAGGAAGCTTTGCTTCAGACCTGACTGGAGTTCCTTACCAGAATCCATTCCCCTGCAGCTGTGGACCCAAGCCCCCAGGATCCTGCTCTGTCTCTGTATTGTGCTTTTCTCTTCGAGTTTCTACTCAGGTCCCTACACAGGGTTCCTTCCAAAGCCCTCTCACATTTCCATTTCCTCTTGACTTTAGAAAGAGCCTCGTTAGTATTTGACTGTTTGGATATGACCCAACAAAATGCCTCTTTTGCCATATGCATCACATGGTCATGGGTGTGACATCTCCCTGGATCCTGGATGCTACCTGTGCTCAGTGGAGGGGACTGACTATAATATCACAAGGTCTAAGGGGGTCATGTCCAAGTTCTGCTGACTGTATCGTCACTTTATTCTCTGCCGAAAGCACCATTTGTGATCCAAGAGTTAGCTTAAAACACATGCCCTGACTTCAGTTGTCCTGATGGCCTCAGCCCGAGGTTCTGGCCGTGGATCCATGTTTGCCACACCATGCTGAGGGCTGTTATGTTCCTCACGTTCTAGTCCATCTATCTGTGCACATCACCGACTAAATCAGGATGAAAGAAACTGAACTGCTGTGCAATTCCCAGTTTCCGTTTGTACCCTCAGATCCCACGTCTGCTGACTCTATGCGTTGCGTGTTAAAGCTCCTTCCTAAATATCATTTGCACTGAAAGGGTGAGGTGAGGGCCACTTGGGAGAAGGGTTTTCCCAGGTAGAGGTGGACGCTTACTGCCAAGGGGGAGCAGGAGTTCCCCTTCACTGGGTATGCGACCCTTACACAAGCTCACTTGTGTAAGCTCACTCTGTGCCGTAGAGAGCCATCGCCACCATGCAGCTCTACTGTGAAGTAGAGCAACTGCTCATGTTCACTATACATTCAGGGTTCCCCATGTGAGGAATTGATCTCAGGAGCTGTTGCCAAAGCACATGGCTAAAAAGGTACCGGAGTTTGTGGGTGTATGTGGTATTTATTAT
Organism: Acomys russatus; assembly: GCF_903995435.1. Classification (NCBI taxonomy): domain Eukaryota; kingdom Metazoa; phylum Chordata; class Mammalia; order Rodentia; family Muridae; genus Acomys; species Acomys russatus. The sequence goes on along the minus strand of NC_067142.1, from coordinate 80,548,310 downwards.
TATTATTATTATTATTATTATTATTATTATTATTATTATTATTATTATTATTATTATTATTATTATTATTCAAGTTTAACAATTATTTTGCAGCTGTTGTCCAAGTGGATAGAGCTGACGATGGCCAGAAATGGAATAAAGAGTGAAGCCAGAGCAGGCCTGGCAATAAACTTCTGGTTTTCTCCCTGAAACTTATTTTCATGAAGGGCATGGAGGGGGTGCCACTGAATGTGTGCCATTCTTCTCCAGGGGCCGTTTATTATTTGTGGGATTAATGAGGCCAGCCTTTTCTTTCCTTCTTTTTTTTTTTTGTTTTGAAAAAGTGGAAGCTGTGCAGAATATCCGTATGTGCGGCATACTCACACATGCACGCACTCGAGACCTGCAAGGAACAACTGCCTTTTGTCCGGGTAGCAATGTAAAATATATCCTGCTTTGTTGGTTTCCTGTTAAGATATCTGGAATTTGAGTCACTGCGCACTAGAGGCTGAACCTCAGGACTCCTTGTTTTGAAAAGAATCAGCGTAGGAAAATCCCCAGAGCCACAGCTCTTTACGGCAAAGAGAAGAAAGAGAAATCTGGAGTTCATCCCTGAATATTCACTGTGAGACAGCACCACTCTGCAAGCCATGCTAGGTACAGAATATTCCAGATAGCACCCAGATAAAGAGAAGAGATGATGCCTGACACCTTTTCACATGTTTGCAGGGAACCAGGACTACCACTCCTTGCCAAAGGAACGCAAAGACTAAAGGCACCAGTTAGGCTCGCACAGTCTCTAACAAAGCATGTTGAACTGGCACCAAGCTTCCATTAGTGGAATTAAGAAATATCTGCCAGTGTTCCAGGGAGAACAATTCCCACAGTTCCCCTCCAAAATGCTTTCAACTTTGCAGAGCGAGACAAAGGGGTGGAAGGGATGAATCAACCGGATGGCCTCACGGATGGTTTTGCTCAGCTGGGATAAATTATGTTAGCCTCTGTTTCCTGATCAATACACTCCCCGAGACACCATGGATAGTGCCACTGCCCTAATTGCCAGAGACAGTTTTCAAAATTGATCAGAAAAAATCAGCACTTGACCCAGCAAACCCACTCTTTGTCAACACATTCAATCACAGCTGGTCTTGAGCTGAGAAATTGTTGGCCTGATGCAGAGGCTGTTGCTCTGAGAGCTGCACGCATTTCCCCCAGGAGTGCCTCTCAGAGATGAAGAGAATCAGCCAACTCTATAGATATTTAGTTAATTCTTGCTAAATGAATAAAGATACATACACATATATAATATATACATAGTGACATAGTGATATGTGTATATGTGTGTGTATCTTTATTCATTTAGAAAGAATTAAGTGAATATCTACAGCATGTGAGACTCATTTCTCAAAATACATGTGACATAAAGTTCCCCCAAGAGAGAATGAATAAATAATTTTCCTGACTAGAAAATCAAGCCGTAGGACTGAGGAGATGGCTTCATCAGTAACGTGCTTGACCCTCAAGCAAGAGAATCTGGGATCAGGTCCCTAGCACCTAGATAAAAAGCTGTTTCAGTAGTCTAGCCACTGATGGCGGTCCCTGTTACAGCAACAATCCTCTCTCCCATGCTCACTCAGGCATAAACTTGGTGGGTAACCACACAAAAGATGTGAAAATAAGAAGGGAGGGCTCGCGGGGGGTGGCGGGGGGGGGCAAGTGTTTCAGCCAGAGAGGGAGGTGGGAGATGAGATAAAGTAAAAGAAATGGAAAGAACCGAAATTTATTAAGTATATGTATGAAACTACAAAATAATTAAAATTTAAAAAATAGAATAAGGTGGGCACAGTGGCACAGCCCTAAAATCTCAGAGCCGGGGAGACTGAGAGGGTAGGATTCTTGAAGCTTACCGCCCAGTCAATCAGTGAGATTCAGGTTCAGCGAGAGACCCTGTCTCAAGAAGTGAGGTGAGCATATACAGGGGGAGGAGGTCCCCCTCAGTCACAGTCATAGGGGAGGGGAGTAGGGGGAAAGCTGGAGGGAGGGAGGAATGGGAGGATACAAGGGATGGGATAACAATTGAGGTGTAATATGAATAAATTAATAAAATATTTTTAAAAAGAAAAGAGGGGACATAAATGGGGCTAAAGTGGTCAACAAAGGGAGAAATAATATAATTTAATTAAGATATATAAAAATAAAATATAAAATAATAAAAAAAGAAGTGAGGTGGAGAAACTTGCTATAGACCTCTGACCACCTCACACATGTGATCTGGAGGATCTGATGTCCTCTCCTGGTCTCCACAGACAGCAGGTATCCACACAGTACACAGATACACACACAGAAAAAATGTCCATACACATAAAGTAGTAAACAAAACCCCAAAACACACTTCTGAAGGAGCCCCTGGAACTCAGGATTTAAGCCCTAGGCCCACAGTCACAAGGGACCCAGGTCTACTTGAGTATATAGTGTCTGCATTTTTTTATTAATTTATTCATATTACATCTCGATTGTTAGCCCTTCCCCTGTTTCCTCCCATTCTTCCCTCCCTCCCATCTCTCCCCTTCTCCCCTCCCCTATGTCTGTGACTGAGGGAGACCTCCTCCCCCTATATATGCTCTCAGAATATCAAGTCTCTTCTTGGTAACTAGCTATCCTTCCTCTGAGTGCCACCAGGTCTCCCCAAACGGGGGACATAGTCAGAAAAAGGGCACCAAAGTTCGTGTGAGAGTCAGATCTCACTCTCCACTCAACGGTGGAGAGTGTCATATTCATCGGCTAGGTCTTGGTAGGGGTTCAAAGCTTACTGCCTATATTCTCATTGGCTGGTCCCTTAGTTTGAGGAGGACACCAGGATCCAGATCTGCCTGTCATAAAGTTCTTCTTGTAGGTTTCCAAGACCCTGTGGGTCCTACTATTTCCTCTTTCTTCCATGCTACTCTTGCCTAAAGTCTCAATCGGATATCCTCTCCTCTGACCCACTTTCTTGGTAAGTAAAGATTTTCATGGTACGTATCCCTTGGACTAGTGTTTTGATATAAGTGAGTATATACCGTTTGTCTCTTTTTGCTTCTGGGTGAACTCACTCATTATGATAATTTCTAGATCAATCCATTTGTCCACAAATTTCGGGAATTCCTCGTTTTTAATAGCTGAGTAGTATTCCATCGTGTAAATGTACCACAGTTTCTTAGTCCATTCTTCTACTGAGGGACACTTAGGCTGTTTCCATGTTCTGGCTATTATGAATAAAGCAGCTATGAACATGGTTGAGCATATGTCCCTGTTATGTGGTAGGGCATTTTCTGGGTATATTCCAAGGAGTGGGATGGCTGGGTCTTGAGGAAGCCCTATTCCCATTTTTCTGAGAAAGCACCAGATAGCTTTCCAAAGTGGTTGTACTAGTTTGCATTCCCACCAGCAATGAAGGAGTGTTCCTCTCTCTCCACATCCTCGCCAACATGTGGTGTCATTTGAGTTTTTGATCTTAGCCATTCTGATGGGTGTAAGATGGAATCTCAGTGTTGTTTTGACCAAATTGATCACATAGTTGGTCATGAAGTATCTGCATTTCTAATGGTCATGGTAGCCGCTTTAGGACACTGGTTGTGTGTGTGAGTTTATGAGTTCATCACCTTTCAGAGACATCAAGTAGAGCAACCTAGATCACCTCAAAAGATTATCGGCAAACAGTTCAGAGCTTCCAGTAACGTAGGCGGAGCTTCTGCACCATTTCCTTGTAATCACAATCAGCTTTCTTTGTCTTCTTGTCTCAGTGTAAGTCTGTGGCCTCCTGAGACGCTGCTGTCCCAACTCTCCTGGTGTCTATGCAGTCCCATTATGGTCACATCATGCTGCCCCCACCCCCATGTCTTGAACTGTTACATGAATTAACAACACTTCCTGACATATTTTCAGCCACACAATGACCCCGTTAGCATTTGACTGAAGGATTCCTTAACTTTGCTCACACGGCCTTCTGTGCCTATCTTTATTATTACATGGTTACATTTAATTATGTGTTACTATTGGACCACAAGGCCACTATCTCTTACTTCTATTTCTGATCCTAGAATCAGTATGTGACTTAAAACACATTCATTAAAAAAATAGAAGGTAAGTTTCTTTGTCCCACACCATCATTTGTTACTCTGGGGTCATGGAAAATGTCGAATGTTACATGACTTCTTAGTGTAGTTGTGAACCAATACTTAAAAGGATGTTTTCAATGCTTATTAAATATATGAAAGTAGAAGACCATGAGCACTTGTAATATCCAGCCCCCCAATCCCACTTCTGAATAGTACAGAAGGACAGACATGCATGTGTTCATTAAATCACTCAACTAGCGTCATTTGCATTCTGAGGGCTTTCAATCCCTTAACACTTAAAAAAGACCAATTTTAGCTGAATAAATATACTCTCTTATATTTCTAAGGTACTTTATGCCTAAAAGTATAATGGAGATTTCTGTCTTCTGACATTATGTTACAGTTATATAGATTCTTTTCTTCCTCTCTCAGATCCAACCTGGAATCTCATGCCAGTGCAAGAACATGAGCCTGACTGATCTGAGAAAGCGCAGGAAGTAGGAATTGATTCTGAGGTGGAAGAAACAAATGCTCCGACTAGGTGGGGGCTTCGCATTCTGAAGGGTTGTGGTGCTTTGGTAGGCAGTCTGTCCATTGTCTTCTTTCCTTACCACAATATTGCCCAACAGGACCATTGCCTGGAACCTGTAATCCTCTTTCTTCCTTGTGTTTTCCCAGGTAGCCAAGTGATGACCTTGAACTTCTGTTCTTTTACATCTACCTCCCACTTGATGGATTTGCATGCTTGAACCATCATGCCTGGTTCACTTAGGATTATCTTGAAGTGCCTGGTGGATATCCAGCAGACAGAGCCGTAGCCTATCACAGAGGTAATGTTTTGGCACTCCTACGGGAAAGCAGGGCCAGCATTTCAGGCCCTTAAACTCATCAAGGAGTTATTATTGAAGGTAGATTTATGATATGCTTCCCAACCACGGAGCAGAGGACAGGAGAAGAGAACAGTGCTCTATTGTCTGCAGCAAACCAGAGAGGGCAGTAATGGTGAGATCTGATGGTGCCCCTAGGCTTCCTGCACGGAGAACCAATGGCTGATTTTGAGCATGCTTTACCCATGGGATGGGAAGCCGGTTATGTGATGGTGTGTTTCCTTGTTGATATTATTATTATTATTATTATTATTATTATTATTATTATTATTATTATTATTATTATTAGTTTTTCAAGACAGGGTCTCTCTGTGTTGCCTTGGCTGTCCTGGACTCACTTTTGTAGACCAGACTGGCCTCTAACTCACAGCAATCCACCTGCCTCTGCCTCCCTGAATGCTGGGATTAAAGGCATGTGCCACCAGTACCTGGCTGACATTATTTTTTATTCTCCATCTTAACAGGTGAATGACAACATCTCTTTATTTAGTTTCATGAAACCAAGGACTACATTTCTTTAGCCTCACTTCAGAGCATCTGCAGGTTCTAAACTCATCCACCATCTGGGGCTTTATTCCCTTCTCTAGGTCATGTGCTGCTTGTCATCATTATTTTCAGGCAGATTCCCTTCTGCCAAGACCAGAAGGCAGCTTCTTAGGCACGGATATCTCAGACAAGGAAGCACTGATAGCAGAGGGGCAGCCACTTAATCATGCCGTGTGGGAGCTGAGCAACCAACCCCCTCACCCTCCTGCTGAACCCACACAGCCTGATAGGAATCAGAGATCACCAATCACATCTGCTTTTGAAAGCAGCTTGGGGCTCTTTGGTTTGAACTGATCCTGCAGCCAAAAGAACCAGGCCATTTGCAAAGATCTTGGCAACAGGGGCCCCAGCTGTCAGCAAACGTCAGTAGTGAGTGCGTACTTGCACATCCAGGGAGGTGAAGTTCAGAGAGACCCATCGTCCAACTCCATGTCAAGACATTGCACACCCTCAATGGCACTTTTGATAGGATCTGGCTATTCCCAGGATAATTTCCCCCAAAGTATAAAACATCCCTGTCTTAGATAGCACTGGTCAGAAAGGAACAACACAGCTTCACTTCTGTATTATGGAGGGGAAATGATACTATGCTGAAGTGTCACACAATATAAAGAGTGCTAGCTTGTCACTCTTACGACGGATGCTGGTGCATGCTCTGTTACATGGTGCTGTGATAAAACATTCTTGTTGAGTTAAATTTATTGTTTAAATACTTTCTAAGCTGATACCTAGGCTTTTATGCCCTAGCCCTTAGGACTACCACAGGACAGGGAGCAAAAGCATCATGTATCCAATGGTGCACCTCATCGTCTAAGAAGTCCCAAACTACAGTGTGGTGGGTCACAGTTCCAGACGCTTGAAGGTCTATCTCAATTATTGTGTTTGTTTTGTTCCAAAAGATTTCCACCACACAAATGCCAAGTTCAAGAAACCATTGCAATGACTGAAGGGTGCCACTGATGGTCAAAAACCTATGAACACAGTGACAAGGCCCACCAACAGAACTATTGTCTCTAAAATCCAAATCCTACCACAGTTAGACCATAAAAACTTCAATTTTGAATTCGCCACCAAGATGAAGTATCCAGTATCATAGGATGTCAGACCCAGTAGCATTTGAATGTCATCTGCTGCCTCTTGATTCAGAGATGGAGACACTGAAACAATTCATAGTGAGGTGGGATGCAAAGAGCCTGTAGGCAAATGTGTATGGTGGTCAGAGGACAACACTGGCTATTATTCCTTAGATGCTGTGTACCAATTTTTGAGGCAGGATCTCTAACTTGTCCAGAACTTTGATAGCCTGGATAGCCAAGAGCTCCAGGGACCCCACCTGTCTCTACATCCTCATGCAAGGACACCTGACTTCTTTTAGTTGGGTTCTGGGGATTGAACTTGGGTCTTCTTGCTTTCCAGGTAAGACCTTACCAGCTGGGCTATTTCTCTAGCTCTGAATCCAAGTCATTTTGATGTCAAGACCAGCAGTGATAAATGTCTGAGATGCTGAACTGCAGCTTTTGGACTGATACAGTCGAATATGTAAAATTTAACTGTGGCTAGCTGTTGCTTGAACAGAAGTACGGTCTCCAGTGTTCAATAGTCAGGCTTGGCTCTATATGTGGCTAAGATTTGGGTAAGCTATTAATACAGTCTTACTGTTTGTGGCCTACCTAAATAAGCTCCCTCTCTACAGAAAAAAAAGAGTGAAATCCAAGAAGCCTATATGACATTAAGAAACCTTGGTGATTTTCCTCCATATAAATCAGCTACCTATAAATGGATAATTGAATTGAAATCTCCAGAGTTTGAATGCCTTTAGAGTATTCATCCAAATAAACCAGATATTTCCCCCTCTAGTTAGCCTCTAAAAAGATATAATTGTGCCAATCTGGCCACAAGAGAGAAAACACAAACAAAACCTCAAATATATCCAGTGGGAATAATTTGATATAAGGGGTTGGACCTTTGAGTCTGCAGAAAGGCCAAAGAATGGCCTCCAGTGTGCACCTCCAGGGATGCTCCCTCAGCACGGAAGCTTCTGTTGTGCAACAACCATGGAGTCAGAGAGCCACTGAAAGGATCACCTTTGTTTATTGAATTCTACCTAGGATGCAGCGGTCAGGTCACTGAGCTCATGCTCATGTCACAAGAGTTGAAGAAGGATGGCTGTGCTCCGGGGTGCTGCTCACTGACTACCACAGCCACTGGCTCCTAAAGGACTAGACCCCAGGCTGGACACTGCAACCCTGCTGCAGAAAACCCCTAGAACACCCTGACCTTGCTTGCTAGTAGAAGCCAATCAAGGCAGAAACTGTGTGGCACTGGCTTCCGTCTGCCAGCCATGTCTTATCTCCTCAACACATTGGCGGACTGGCCATACATAGATTTGAACATTGCTACTTCTAATTTATTTCATATATGTATAATTTACATTTTCATATATATACATTATATTTTAAACATTATTTACACCCGACAACATCTCCCTTCCAACATCTTGCCTTTAAAAAATGTACTGTTACTAATCGTCCACTGAGTCCAGTTAATGCTGACCATGTACAAACGAGTCCATATCACCAGAGAAAAGCAACTTTCCCTCTCTTAGCTGTCAACTGCCAGGGGCTCCTCAGCTATTGTAATGCTAGACTTCTGACCAGCTTGATGTTGCACAGGTCTTGTGTGGACAACCACTTGTGCTGTGAACTCATCAGCATTTACTGTGATATGTGCAGTAGACACCATTTCACAGCTCTCCTCCCCATCCTTTGGTCCACTCTCCTATGATGTTCCCTGAGCGTTGAGCAGGAAGAGGCTTGTATAGGCGATCCATTTACTTCTGAGCACTCACTGTCACTGCTCACAGCACGTTGACCAGTTACGAGTCTTGGTATTCATCACTACCCATTGCAACAGGAAGCTTCCCTGACCAAGGTAGGGAGGAGCACAAATCTACGGCTAAAACTACAGATACTTAGACGGCAGTTTGACAACATGACCATTTAGAAAACCAATATCAATAGGTTCTTCTCTTGGGCCTATGACTTCCCTAGCCATGTGTTTCAGACCATGTTTGCAGACCAGGCATGAATTCCCTCTTGTGGAGTACCCTACGGTGAGTATTGGTTTAAACAACTAAGCTTGAGTCAGTTTGTTACGTGGTAGCAGAACACTGATAATGCCTATGAGAAATTCCGTCTTCTGGGGTTGGGGATACGGTTTATGTAGCAGACTGACTGACTGACTGACTGACTGACTGACTGACTGACCGACACACACAAATCCCTGAGTACCCTGGCCCTCAGTACTCAAGTGCAAACCTGTAGCCTCAGTCCTTGGGAGGTAAAGGCAAGAGGATCAGAAGGCCAAGTTTGAGGCCAACCAAGAGTACACAATAGAGAACCTGTCTTTAAAAAAAACTAAGTAATTAACCACACCTACAATTTTTTCTTTGGAGGGGTTCTCCTTTCTTTTACTTTTTCCCCCAAAGAAAACTGATCATCCTTCACTTTGTACAACCTCTATATATTATATATATTTATTTATTTATAATTTTGTACTTTTGTTGGAATATGATGTTTTTGAGTATGTTTCTTTATTTCCTGATAAAGTCTATGCTGCGGTCATTTTTCAGTCTTGTTGCCCAGGATGATTTGAGACTCATCTTAAATTTAATAAATATTTCATCAACAAAAGTTCTACAATTGAATCAGATCAGTGTTAGCCTTACAGTTGGTACTTTAGATGAGTTCTACAAGTGTCTTATTTGACGGCTGTAATATCAACAGTGGTAGTTTAAAAGTGTGTGGACTTGGGGCTGGAGAGATGACTCAATATATAAAGTACTCACTGTGCATAAAGACTCAAGTCTAGATCCCCTGCACCCACACAAGAGAGCCAGATGCAGAAGTACACAACTAGAAACAGAGTGCAGGGGTGGGGAGACAGGAGGATCCCAAGGGATCGTGGGACAGTCATCCCAGCTGGATCTGTGACTTGATTCTGTGATCGCCAGCTTTAATGAGAGGCCCTAACTTTAAGATAACTAGATGAAGACACACACACACACACATACACACACACAGAGAGAGAGAGAGAGAGAGAGAGAGAGAGAGAGAGAGAGAGAGAGAGAGAGAGAGAGAGAGAGACAGAGATTCCTAACAAAAAAAACTATAACCAACATTTTTTGATGACCTGCAGGTTATTCTTAATAGAGTCAAACACTGGTTCCATCGCCACTAAAAATCTCTCTATTATGACAAAGAGCATAAAGGGCTCAGGGAAGATGGGCAGCTAAAGTTAGGGATCCAAGCTGCCTCCTGTGCAGTAGTTGCTCAAAGTGGTGTTTCCCAGTTTAAATGCGATGAGATGGTGGCGAGAGGAAAAGTGTATGAGGAGAGTCTACAAGGTTGCGAGTCCCTCCATTTGACCTGGACAACACAGAGTTGTTGAATCCAACATTCGGACTGGACAATGAGAGGCATAAGCACCCGAAGCCAAGAGCTGTCATCTGGGGTGGAACTCTTCCAGACGCATTCACAACAAAGGCAGCCCTGTGGAGGCGGGGCAGGATGGACAGATGCATGCACTGCGTTGAGTGTGCAAGCAAAGGACAGAGGACACTTGAAGTCATCATTGTGCTAGCTCACATCAATTACAATGACGGGATTCACAATGGCAAAGGCTTCTTGGAGGATGGGGGAGAACTGGGCCATAAACAATCAGAGTAATTAATGATTCAAAAATCATAACCTCATCATGTGACCCTGTCTATTGCTGCACAGACACGAAAAACAAAATGAAATACAGCTGGACAGGAGCTCATGCCCAGAATTAACACTTGGGAGACTAAGGCAGGAGGATTGCTATGAGTTCCAGGCTAGTGAGGGCTGCATAGCAAAACCCTGTTTCAACACAGTACAACACTACAAACAAATAACCAAACAAATAAAAATTGTTGGGACCGGAGAGGTAACTCAACTCTCAGGAGTGTTACTGCTCCTGCAGAGGATCTGAGTTTGGCTCTCAGCATGCAGTGTCTGGCAAATCACAGCCACCTGCCTGTCACTCCAGCTCAGAACATTCCAATCACCTCAGGTCTCTGTGTAAAGCACACACATACCCATATACATAAAATAGAAAATAAAATAAGTCCTTAGAAACACCTGTATTGTGTTCTGTTAGCTGTTTGAGCACATGGATAAAGGTAAGCAGACACATTAACTTAGCCTGTGTCTGAGCTTCCCCTGGGGCGACAGGAGAACAGAGCTCAGGTGTGTTTGCTTTGCTCCATGACTCCAGCAATGAGCACGGTGACTTTTGCAAATCACAGGCAGTTTTTAAATATTTGATTGACTGACTGACTTTCCAGGAAAATACAGTAAAGCAGAAAATAATATCAAAATGTTAACTGAACGAAATCACTGAAAATCTCCAGCTGGAAAACCTCTCCTCCCTCCCCCTTTCAGGAGAGATTAATTGCAGCACTTAACATTTGTAAAGCATTTCTGACACATTAAAATGGTCAGAGGGGAATATGTACTGAAAATCTAATCCATTATTATTAAAAAATTGTCTTGTGGTCCCAGCAACTCCCCAGAGAAGCAGAGATTGGAAAGAAGGGGAAACTCACATTCAATATTTTTCTCAATGTCTTAATTTGGGAGAATGCAGAGGGTTTGATGGTGGTTCATTCAGAGGTCTGGGCAAAGGTTCAAGCCCATTCCTGACTTATCTAAACTGATTCATCCTTCCCCTGTCGAAAGCCAACAACTGCAGAGGGTTGCGGCGGCCGCTGCCCTGGCTGCTTCGCGCTGAGGGCTTCGTAATCATTCTCTTGTTGGTCTCCTTATCATCTGGTACTTCTCTGTCTCATCTCCTTTTCCAGAGGCTCCCAACACAATCAGCATCTCCTGCAGCTGCTGACAGACACAATGAGCGGATGGACCAAGAGGTTAATGGAAGGGGACCGGTGAATCCAGTTCTGACCCCCAGAAAGGAAACAAGCCCAGAAGTTGAGCAAGAGTGACATGCAAGCAGAGGGAGCCAGGAGGACTTTACAGAGCCCGGAAATAAAGTCAGAAAAAGGGAATTCAAGAGGTGAGCTGGTCATTTCTCTCACACCTCCTCCCTCAGCAGAAAAAAGTTACAGCCTCGACAAGTTAAAATGTTTTATTTGCTTATTTGAGGAAGCATCGTATATAGATTATAGATAAACTATATATATGTATACACACACACACACACACACACACACACACACACACACACACACATATATACTTCTTATATTCCATAAAAACCTTTGGGTGTGTGTTAACACATGTGAGTAACTTACCAGCTCTTTCTCTTGGGAGATGTTTCCAAGCGGTGGCACAGTTTTGTCAGTGTTCTGCCCAGCATCTTCTCTCAGTTTAACCAAGTGCCCAGGTCAGGTGGTAAAGAATGACATCTCTGCTCCTGAGTGGCATTTTCATGAGCCTCTCCATCTGAATTTTCAGGACTGAGCACACGACACAAGGTGCTCAAACTGAACTCTTTCTCCCAAGTCTTAGAGAACGGAGCCAAACAACGGGAGGGACTGGGATGGTGCCTCAGTTGGTACAGTAGCAGTTTGCAAGCACGAGGATTCGAATTCAGATGCCTAGCACCCACAGTAAATCAGCCTGGCGTATACTTGTAACCCCATCCCTGGGGAAGTAGGAAAGGGGGATCCTGGAGCTTAACAGCAGCTATTCTATCTGAATGTCAGTGCTGGGTTCACTGAGAAACCCTGACTCAAAAACTAAGGTGAAGAAAGAGAGAGGAAGACACCCAGTGTCAATCTCTGTTCTCCATTCACAGATGCACATTTATATGTATATACAAAGGCACACGCAGACAAACTCACACAAACACATACAGACACAGACAGACAGACAGACAGACAGACACACACACACACACACACACACACACACACACACACACACACATTGGAAAGTAATGGCTCATATTATCTCTACAACTTTGAAAAAGAACCTCAGACAGGTGAACATAAACCTCAGGATTATCACTGTGAGTTCAGCTGTTTGCCGATGCTGTTCTGTCCCATCACAAAGCTCGCAAACAGCAGGCTCATCACAGTGAACAGTCCCCAGCCACACATGCACTGTCTGCGGTTCTGGCTGGGAGTCAGGGCCTCTGTGGACTAGTACTAAGGGCAGCAACAGTATCGCCTGGCCTCATCCATTCATCTGTTGCCATAAGGCATACTTTTCCAAGAATATAAAGAAGACAACAGAAAATCGGCTCTCGTGCTAGGAATGCCTGCTGCCTCTCCAAGGGCAGCAGTTTATGGAGACAATTTCCTTTCTGAAGGAGATACAGTAAATTAAACTAGTCATCTCCCTGTTAATCTCACCTAAAGCAGTCAGTTTATATGGAACAAATGTTTACTTGAGCCCACGTTTTCAGACTGTAATCAACTGGCCTATTGGGGCACAGCCATACGGAAGTTTTAGTGTGTAGTAAAACCATTCCATTCATGCCCTAAGAGCAAAAGAGAAAAGAAACAAGCTGCTGCTTCATGTTTCCTTCTGAGAGCACATTCCAGTGACCCGGTGGCTCCCCACTAGGTCCTACATCTTAGAAAGTCCAACTGCTTTGTTCCTGGTCTAGGATCCTCCAGCAGAGGTAAAGTGGGTGAGGGAGGGGCAGTTAAGATTCCAACTACTACACAGGCAGTGCACTGGTTACTTTTACAATTTTTGTGGCAAAACACCTGGCATGAAGCAATGTAAGGAAGGGAAAGGTTTATTTTGGCTCATGGGCCAGTCATGAGATGCGAACAGTACAATGGCTGGTAACTCTGAGAAAGTGAGAACATATGAAAGTTACTTGCCATATATCACCAGGACAGGAAACAGAGAGCAGACAGCAAACAGAGAGCAGACAGGAAGCAGAGAGCAGACAGCAAACAGAGAGCAGACAGGAAACAGAGAGCAGAAAGGAAACAGAGAACAGACAGGGAACAGTCAGGGAACAGCAGGGAAGAGTCAGGAAGTAAAGAGTAGACAGGAAGCAGTGAACAGACTGGACAGGAAATAGAGAGTAGACAGGAAGCAGTGAATAGACTGGACAGGAAGTAGAGAGTAGACAGGAAGCAGAGAGCTGGCAGGAAATAGAGAGCAGACAGGAAGTACAGAGAAGAGAGCAAGCAGAGAACAGACAGAAAGCAGAGAGTAGTCTGGAAGCAGAGAGTGGACGAGAGGTGAAGCCAGTGACCTACTTCAACACATGCATTTACACAGAGCATTTCACAATCATACAATAATACGTAAATAAGAAAAGGAGTGGTGTCGAGAAACAGTGTAGTCTGTGATAGCCTAAGGAAATTTTGTGGACCAGATGAGATTCAGACTTCTAATGATGGACATTAAAACAAACATGAGTGGAAACATTGCAGCTATGACTGAGGGGATGAGTAAAAGGGTGTAGCTGGGAAAAACCATGATGCATACCAAGAGGGCAGCATATAGGTCATTAAGGCAGAAAGGTTGAAGGATAAACATACTTTTAGAAGAAAAACTGAGAAAGGCAATCTCCTTTCAGGTGGCAGAGGGCCTCAAAAGTCTGGTGAAGGGGTTTGGACTTTATTGGCTGCACCCTATGGGGTAAAATGACATAAGTGGAAGATATGGCAGGAAGAAATTTTAATAAAAAGGTAAGACATCCAAGGACTGTTGGTGCTGGTGAGGCTTGGGGGGAACATATGAACTTGGGACAAACTTTGGACATTTCCATTTGCTTCGTTACCAAATCCCAGATTGGTAACAACCCAGGATGCATTTCCCTTTTTGGGGACTCCAGGGACACAGAGCCAACCATCTGGATGGCACTTTGTTTTCACTATCTGCCCTAATTTGAGTTAGACACAGACTCTGTGAGCCACAATAAATGCTAAGTTAGCCTGGAGGCCTGAGGCCTGTCATTTACATTCCTTCTCTACACACCTGATGTCCATAGACATTTTACTATAGCCAGTAACATTACTTAGGCTTTTTCAGTGACATCTTCTGTTTTCACATCTGGTTATCTGAACACTCTCAATAAAGAAAATATAAAGAATTGTCCTTTTGCATACATCCCTCAGGAGGAATTTACTTGGGAATAAAAAATGTGAGCCACTGAATTTCCCTCAATGATAGACTATGACATAGAACCATGAACCACGTCAAGTTTTTTTCTCCCTTAGGTTGCTTTGTCATGTATTTTATCACAGCAATGGGAAATGACACTGAAGCAGGAAGCTGAATGGAATTAGAGATGCTCATTATAAAATGTCTACGAATCCAAAAGAATGACATTTTCATCTCTGAAGATCAAGTTACACTTAAACGATGGATTCTTTGATTTGAGAAAGGATGAGAAAATTATACCAATCAGAAATTAATATGATAATAAGGGAATAAGGGGAAAACATTTGGAAAGATGAAGGAACTCTTTATAAATCCTGATCCACAATAATATTGACTAATGAGGATCGTATGTGTTCTCGGTAATTCAAGCACAAGTCTGTTCCTCGATGGAAATGATACGGGGCTTAGATGCCCACCGCAAAAGTCACACTGAATGGGAAAGTTCGTCATGAGTACATGGAGAAAGAGGATAGATTACAAGACTCCTCATCATGACAAGCATCATCACCATCAGAATGACCACTATTATTATTACCATTATCTTCATCATCATCATCATCATCATCAAATCACCACTAAATGAAATGTTTATTGAATAGCTACACTATGCTATAGAAATCTCCAACAAGAAGCTGCATTTCCCAAATATTTTGAACAATGGCAAACACAGTTTTTTTTTTTTTTTTTTTTTTTTGAGACAAATCCATTTGGGTCCTAGTAAGGGAAGAACACTGGAACGCTTAAGCAAAGATTATCCTTACAGTGTCGTCAGTGAAATGTCTCTTTTCGAATGGCACATCACTAGTAACTTACGCTAGAGAAGGATGATTACAAATGGTAAGGATTCTTTTCTCTGCTCCAGGATAGGACCACTTGGTTTTGTTGTATGACGCTCCCTTAGCCTACATCCCCAGACCCTCTTTCCACACCTTTCCCTACCTGCTCAGTTTGTGTCCGAGTGTGGGGCTAAGCAGAGGCTATTGTCAAATGCCACACAACAAGAAATGATACTCGGTCGGTTGAGCCCCTGAGCCCCTGAAGGCTTTGAAAGGAACCGCACACTACATCCCTGCCCTAGTCCCAAGGAAATCACAGTGATCCTGGAAAACTTAAAAGATTAACTTGCTAATTCAGGCAGACATAATGCACATAGACAGTATAGCCTCTAGAAGAAACAGGGACCCCAGAGATAGGAAACCTGGTTTTGCCACCAGATGGTTCTGCGATACTGGAAGGGTTATGAGATATTATTTGCTCTTTAAGTAAAAAAATTGATAACCAACCAACCAACCAGCCAGTCAATCAATCAATCAATCAATGGTTTGTTTCCTTGGGAAGGATGGTATGATAACACTCCAGGAGTAGAGAGGGGGTAAGAATATGTTAAATATTAACATTATCATGAAGGAAAAAAGAAGAACAAGAAGCCAAGCTATGAAAGTTCCAAAGGGATGTGTTTTAAATTCTGGGAAACGTTTAAAACAAAGTTTTATACGATGAATATGGTGTTGCAAATGTGGCCATGAAAAAATGAGAAATAGCTTCTTCAGACTGAAACACCTGATCAAATAATCGTTAAGTCTGAGCTGACAGATTCCAGGCCGCATTCTCTCACGAGTCTCTCATTTGGTCAACAGCAGCCATGGGAGGAAAGCAGGGCAGCCAATGTGAGCACCATTTTTATCTATGCAAATGCTGAGGCTCAAAGAGTCCTGTCAGAGTATAACCCAGTAGCACCACCTTCAGGTAAGTTATGCCAGGAATAGTTTTGTAACCTGAGGAATGTTCTGGAAGATTCTACTTGGAGTTTCTAAGAAGTGGGCTCATAAGTAGCCACAAGAAGGATGCTTATTTTAAGATGGGCCACTTCTTCTTGGAATGTTTATTATGATGTCAGGTTGAAGAAAAGAAATCAATAAAAATAGCTTCTTTAGGGATATTCAGTTCATGAAGCTAGGCACAGCAGAACTATGGAGTTTGTGGTAACTGTTAAGCTTTGAATGTACAATGTCCCCACAGGTATGCATGCTTGAACACATTGACTTTTTGAAAAGATGAGATCAGTTTTCTTGTTCTGCGTCTCTCATTTTATCATCATGGTGGTGTGGAAAGCATGGCCTATGGGCTGTAAGGTACTTGGGAATTGGGATGTCCATACAAGATTTGTCTTTTGAGTAAGCTCAGTTTGTTCACACAGGCATTCCTTTGGCTATCATGCTAACATAAAAATTTCTCAGGCAGGCTTGGCTCCAGTCAGAGTTAATCCAAGGGAGTCCAGCTCCTGGATCTCCTGTGCAGTTTCACTTTGAGGAAGAAGCTATCTAGAAACAAAGCTTCCAGAGATGGTTCGGCCTTGCACAGGAGTTGTGTATCCATGGGAATGCCACCTATTTTGTGACTCATAAATAAATATGCTCAGACTCATTTCCAGGTTTCTGTTGAGCAGGTGTGGGTATGGCTCTGCCTGCATCCATGTTCCAGAGGTTCTGATCCATGTTTGCATGAACCTTCAGGACACATGGCACATTAAGCCCATCCCAGGTGGCTGATAAGGTTTTCAGGTACAGTGTCTTCATCAGGACCCCTGGAGTGCAGGCCAGGGAATGGCTAGGCCTGCACCATAGCCGTATTACACATCAGTGTGTTCCCTATAAATGAATCCAAAGAACTCCACGACAGTTTCTCCAGATTAAAAAAACCACAAGGCCTTATTATTCAATAGATTCCACCTTTCCAGTTCCTGGAGTGTGGGCAGAGCCTCAGCACTCCCTCAGAGATCTGTAGGAAAATCTGATTTGGGAGAGTCCAAGGAAACTCTGAGATGGCTGTCATTAGTTTTCATTTTAAAATCCTTGGGGGCCAGGATTGGTGCGGGCACAACCTGAAATCCCAGCACTTGGAAGCTGGAAGCATTAGTATCTAGAGCTCAGGTTAAATACCGGTACAGATGCAAGTGTGGCCCGCAAAGCTCACGGATCCTCAAATGCAGGCTGTGACTCCATGCCCCAGGGCTCCAAGAGCTATATACCTGCTTAAGAACCTGTTCAGACCCAGACAATCAAACCCTTTGCTTCTGCTTTGGAAGAAGGAGTTTGAAATCCAGGATTGTACTTCTTAGCAGAAAGATCGACACTCCTCAGACAATGCAGGCAAACTTGACCAAAGCCATCAATAGGAAAGTACCACAAAGTCACTAAAAGTCCTTAGCTGGTTTCAGAAGGTACTCAGGTTCTGGACCCTGTCCGTCATCCACCTCCCTGCGTCTGCCTCCTCTCCCTGAGGAAGGGCATGAAAACTGTAAAGAGCCAAGAAAACATTCAGTCTTGCTTTGTAAAGTGCCAGGCATTGACTCTGTTCAACGCACTGCAGGTGGCGACTCCTTTTGCAGCCACGCAAATGGAAAACACTGTGGGAAGAGAAGACTGGGGGAAAAAAACGATAGGAAGGGTAGAGGGCGGCGGTGTGTGTGTGTGAATGGGATGGGGCGTGTTCTTGCCTGGAGTAGTCTATTCCATTGCACAAAGGAAGCCAAGATGGTGATTGTCAAATTTATTATATAAAAGAAACACAGACAACCTAGAGAGAGCTGTAATACTCGTGCACTCCCTGTCTCATTCATTTCATTTTGATCTTTCCAAGAAATACCACACTGTGCTCAGCCAAAGAATCAGGTCTAACTCAGCTTGCAGGCACGTGGGAATGAGGGAAGAAGGGGCAGACCAGGGTAGGCTGAAAGGGGATTGGTTGATGAGGAGAAGGGAGACCATCTCAAAGTTTCTCTGAGGCAAATCCGGCCCTGGAGAAGAGACAGAAAATGAGTCGCAACCCAGACAGTCTAGCAGGGTGAGGGAGGTGGCTCTTGCAGAGAGAACTGGCCATGCCCAGTTGAGAGAGAGAGAGAGAGAGAGAGAGAGAGAGAGAGAGAGAGAGAGAGAGAGAGAGAGAGAGAGAGAGAAGAGGGGGAGGGGAGGGGGGGGGAGGGGAGAAGAGGGGAGGGGAGGGACAGAGAAGAGATTGTGGGCTGGCTTATAGCTGTACTCTGCATATTTTCTCATTTCACAACTTCTTGTAAAATTCTGCAAGTCTTCAAATTTGTGTATTCTCTGTGTGTGTGTGTGTATGTGTGTGTGCGTGAGTTTATGTGTGTGTGTGAGTGTGTGATGAAGACATTACACTGGAGCCATTTTGACTTCTGTTTGTATTTATTTTTTAGTTAAAATATCTTTCTGTTACAGAAAAATAAGATTCTCAGTAATTATGACCTTTAGTTTGCAGGGATTATTCAACAAAATAAAATTCTAATGACAGTGTTTTAAGACCTTCTAGTTATGTGTTTTCACAACCTATGGCTTGGTGAAATGGGTTGAATTTGTAGCAGTTATGTAATGTGTAGTGTTTATTTACTGTCATTTGAAGAACTGAATAAGAATTCCATGGTAGAACATTTACACATATGTTACAAGTTCATTTCATGTCAGTGTAATAGGATACCATTTTGTTGTTTTTAAATTAAATTTTCCCTGATAAGGGTGTATAGTTTCCCAGCAGTTCCCTTTTTCATACACACACACACACACACACACACACACACACACACACACACATGCACGCACGCACGCACACATTGAAGTTTCTACAATAGGTTTGTAGATGACTTTTTTAAAAAGGTTTTTAATGTTATTTTATCCCTTCCCATATTCTTCCCTCTCCCCCCCTTCATCATGCATTTTAACTCTGTGTTCTTCTGTTCCCCTTTCTACCACCGGGTTACATCTTCCCTCCCTTTGAAAGAGCCTAGGTGTGTACCACCCAACGAATGGACAGTGAAGATGTGATCTGTTTCACAATGCACTGTTGTTCAGCTGTTAGGAAAAATGAAATCATAAAATTCACAGGCAGATGGATGGAACTGTAAGCAGTCATTCTGACTGAGGTAACCCAGACTCAGAAAGACAAATGTGTGTTTTCTCTCCTTTGTGGACATTGGCTCTTTTAGGTGCGTGCATTTCATTTGGAATACTCACAGAGATCAGAGAATTCTTCAGTATCTCTGGTACCTTCCTTTTCACTTCCTGTCATGTGGTAAATTTTAAAGTCATGTCTTTGTCATGTGGTAAATTGTCACTGGCCACTCCACCCCCAGTCAGAGAGTCAAGCCTTCTGTCATCATTTTTCAGGGAAGAGTTAGCAAAGACAGACTAAAGAAACAAAACCACTTTGCAGCTCTTGAGTGTCAAACAGTTCAAATGCTGCCAAAATATTTATTTGAAGGCTATAAGTGTGTGGGTTTGAGACATTTCTAAAATATCGTTCAAGTTTACAAAGATGACATTCTAAAGGTGGGACTTTTTTTTTCCTGGATCTTAAATAAGAAGAACGAGGTAAAAGGTAGAAAGTTAACAAGAAGAGCTAGAATACTGAATGGATTCTTGCCTCTGCTCTGTCAGTCCTCCATTTGGAAGGCATAAGGATAGAGGTGTGGACGCACACCATCTTTGGATAAGTTTAGGCGCTCTCCACGGAAGGATGTGGTTTCATCAGAAACAGCGATCTTCTGCATACCCTAATGATGGTGGAATCGGCTAAGAGCCCACACTGCCTACCACAGACACATGACTGAAAGGAAGAGCGATGGTCTGCTGGGATGCTATGGACCTCAGCAAGAAACCGGCAGTCATTTATGAGGCTTCAAAGTCAATTGGATGAATACACAAGCCAAATGAGTAAGTCCAGTTCTCTAAACATAGGAGTGCTAATGAGCATAGTGATTTAGTTAGACACGTTTATGCTTGTATACCCAGTTGGAATGAAAAGGTAAACACAATTGGAAAGTTTCTTTCTTCCCAACTCTAACTTTAATCACTTGTCATCATTATTGAGACAAATAGCTTCCATGGTGAGGAATTACACAATTGATCTGCATACACTACAAGTTCCCTGGCCCAGTAGTCCAATATTTACTTCAAAGTATACTTTACTGCTTCCAAATGAGATGACAAAGACCCTTGCACTTCACAGAGGTGGAAAGGCAGGGAGGAGATGGAAAATGGCATATTTTGTTTTCCTGAAAGGAGAAAACTGCATGGGAGAAAAATCAACGAGTGGACAAGATTCTGTTGTTTGAATTTGGGAGAACACAGGGCCAGCCTTCTAGTGAAAACACCAGGCACTCATTTTGTGTTATGTATTTTAATTCAAAACTAACTAAACAGAATAGGTATTATTTCAAAGAGGTTAATGCCACGAAAGGGTCTGCTATTCAATGTCTACAGCTTGGAGCTGGATTTTCCTACTATCAGTTGGTGAATGTGTGGAAAAAGTTGGTTAATATTAGCCTTATAAACACATAATATGGCATGTCAATTACTGCTAGAGGCAGAGGTATCTAAAGCAACCTGAAAGAGATATAAGGACCTTAAAAAGTCATATTGCCTGAATTTCGTGTCAGTTAATAGTATGGAGAATAGAAAAGAAACTTGTAATAAGTCTGGATTATTCACTACTCTGGAAAAGTTCATTGACATATAAATGGGGGTGAAAAGACTATAGGAGTCAGATAGCAAGGACATCTGTGATGAAATAGCATCTTTTATATATGACAAGGAGATGTACCCATGAAAATTTAAAGATGCTAGGCACATGCCTTTAGTCCTGGCACTTGGGAGGTAGAAGCAGGCGGAACTCTGGGAGTTTGAAGCTAGCCTGGTTTACAAAGTGAGTTCTAGAAGAGCCAGGGATGTCTTGAAAAACAAAACAAACAAACAAACCCACCCAAATTCCAAAAACAAAACTAAAAACCAAACTCGAACCAGACAAACAAAAAATGTAAAAGATGTAGTCACCTAAACAAGACATGCACAGTGACAATGCCACTTTGACATTCCAAAGTGGATGGAGGAGATCTTTCAAGGCCCTACCACTAGATGAAAATCTACAGGTAATTTATGGCCATTGAAGGAGGGATAACTAGCCTTTTCTAGGGATGAGCCCCCTGAGAGGTTATCCAGTCCTAAGTCAGCCTGAAATATATGTACCTTTGAGAAATACTAAAGGGATTCAGAAGAACACACACACACACACACACACACACACACACACACACACACACACACACAATAATAATAATAATAATAATAATAATAATAATAATAATAATAATAATAATAATAAGTTGTAAAGTTGAGAAGGACTGGGGGATAGTGTTGGAGAGGGGACAAGGTGGGATAGAAAAGACATAAAGTATTCATTATGGGATTCTTGAGACAGTGTAAATGTAAATAAAATCTGATGGCCATAAAAAGAAATGGGTTAAGATGATAGGAGGGTGATTAGAGGGTAGAGTTTAGGACAGTTTTCAAGGCCCAGCTTGCAAGAAAGACTTGGGAGTCACCAGGAAGGTAGGTTCCTAGGTCATAATAAAATCGCTGAAGCTGAAACTGTCCTGACAATGCTAGACAATCTTCTGGGATTATTGAAAGCTGTTCCTGGAAGAAGAGAGTGAAACAGATCCCTCCAGTCTCTACAAAGTCAGAATTTCCCAGAAAAAGGATTTAGTCTGTTACTGGATAAAAGCCAGTGACCGAGACAACCAAATGAAATCTTTCTTGTCTTCAAAATCTGAGATTTACAAAGCAGTGACAAAAACTTCACAAATACATACATTTGGCTATTTTGTCATCAATGAAACCAGTTGATCCCAATAAATAAAAGCTAAATCACATTCTGTGAACCAAGCTATTGATACTTCTAGTAAATGCCTGTGAGTCTTAACTCTAGGACTGTTTTGTTCTGGGATGACCTCTGACTGAATAAAAGTGTAATAGACTGGAGACTTTGGATGCTGATGATGCTGAAAGCAAGCAGATTTGGGAGGAGATGTGCTTCTTCTGCAGAAGAAATCTAGTCTTTCTTAGAGGGTGGAATCCCTGCAGGTGTGTGGCCAGAAGCCAGGAAGCTTGAAGCAGTTTGAGGTCATCATCAGGACAGAGTGCCAGACCTGACATTTTAACTTCTGCACCAGACCACCCGCTTGCCATCTTTGGTATTCTCCTCCATGTGCTGTGTGTGTGCGCGCATGTGCGTGTGCGTGTGTGTGTGTGTGTTTGTGTGTGTGTAGGTCAGGGGACAATAATGTATGTTTTCTTTATCATTCTGTTTTAGTTTTGGAGATCAGGAAGCCCAGAGCCCAAGCTTGCTGATTTGTCACGAAGATGCGTGATCAGTGAGCACAAAGCATCTTCCTGTTTGTACTTCGCCAGGACGGGAACACAGCTATGCACTGCCACAGCTGGCTGTTTTTAGATGGGTCCGAGGCATCCAAACTCAGGTTCTTTGCTTACTTGGTAAGCATTTTACTGACTGAGCCATCTCCTCAGCACCTTGGGTGCATTAAAAGAATTCAGGCTCTGGAGGCCCAATTCAGGCTCTAGTCTCAATCTGTGGAGTGCTGAAAACATCAGTAGCATTTTAAACAAGTTTGGGAGATTATTTTGTACATGCTGCATTTGAAAAGGGACTGCACGATACAAATCATAATAGAAAATCCTTTTATTTAGGTACAGGCCACATCCAGGGTGCATTCCTTCCTGCCACTCCCTGTGTAGCTCACACCAGCTTTGAACTCTCAGACATCCTGTTGCTTCAGCCTCCCCAGTGTTGTAATTATGGCAAGAGCCATGCCACTCCCCTAATTTATTTTTGTACTGCTAGGGAGAGAGAACCTAGCATCTGGTGCATTTTTGGTGGGACTGTTCTACTGCTGAGCAGCATATGCCGCTTGGGTGACAACTTATGGTTAATTATACATATATGTGAGTTCTAGGAGCCGAGGCGGGGCTCTCTGCAAGAGTAATATGTACCTTAAATGTGAAGCTATCTCTACAGCCCACAAGAAACACCTTAATCAAAAAATGTAGTCACTACAATTCTCTTTAATGTTTCAATCACACAGTAAATATGAGAAGGAGGAGGGGCCACCAGTCTTGGCACCGATGTTGCCGAGAGGGTTTTGAAATTCATCCCATCTTAATTATCTTGAACGCATCTAATTTGACAGCCTTTTCTTTCTTTCTTTTTTTCTTTTCCCTTTCACTTTTTCTTACTAATTTTCCTTTATGGAGTCCTTCAGAAATACTGACTTTACATTTCAAAGATGTGTACTTATATCTTACTGAAATGGCAAGTTTTGTAGACAGGTTTGTAAGTGTGGGAACAAACATGGCTGACCTGTCAAAACAAAGCTGCAGAAGTAGAGTGCTTGGGGAGTTCTGTTGGTAGACCTTCACTGCACGTGCGCAGCAACTGTGCTTTCTAGAATCAGTCTTAGAGACCTGGTTGATCTCATAACTTAGTAAGAGTGAACTCATTATGTATGATTTCCAGTTAACACATGAGCATGCCATAGCAGTCACAATAAGCAGTTAGGGTCCATGTTCTCTGAGTGACAGATGGTTCAAAGCAAGCCACCCAGCCTATATGCCTTGTTTACATATTTTTTAATCTATTGTGATTGGAGGAATCTTTCAAACCTCTAGTTAAAGAAGCATCTTACCTGACAGCATGTTCAAAGACCTGAAATATCTAACTCTGCCCATTTGTCTGCTCCTGTGGCTGAGGCTCCACAGTGAAATGCAAAATACAAACACAGAGAAGGTTAGCACACTGTGCGGTCCTCCAACACCAAACCCAGACAAGATTAGCGCACTGTGCGGTCCTCCAACACCAAACACAGAGAAGGTTAGCACACTGTGCGGTCCTCCAACACCAAACCCAGACAAGATTAGCGCACTGTGCGGTCCTCCAACACCAAACACAGAGAAGGTTAGCACACTGTGCGGTCCTCCAACACCAAACCCAGACAAGATTAGCGCACTGTGCGGTCCTCCAACACCAAACACAGAGAAGGTTAGCACACTGTAAGGTTCTCCAACACCAAACCCAGAGAAGGTTCGCACTCTGTGCAGTCCTCCAACACAAGATGCTTAGTCAATCAGCCGTAGGAGCACAGAGCTCAAGGAGGAGACGACTGACCAGCACATTTCCCTCACAGCTAGTATAGCTTATTGCAACCCTG
Source organism: Acomys russatus (assembly GCF_903995435.1). Taxonomy (NCBI): domain Eukaryota; kingdom Metazoa; phylum Chordata; class Mammalia; order Rodentia; family Muridae; genus Acomys; species Acomys russatus. The sequence goes on along the minus strand of NC_067142.1, from coordinate 80,523,556 downwards.
GGCCTAGAGATGATAGGCCAGGCTGAAAGAAAGAGATAAAAGTGAGCTAAAGAGACAAAATCACCTTTGGCCGAGTCTGGAAAGCAGGGATTGATTTTTCCAGCCTCCACACACTTAATGTCTATAGATATGAAGCTGCTTGTGTTAACCAAATGAAAGCAAATTATTTTGGTATTGTTTTGCAAGAAACAACAAACAAACAAACACCAATCTTTGACTGTTCAAGGCCCATCCATCCAGGTGCATCTGTCTGAGTTCTCACCACTGCAGGGCTAAGCAGGTTATTTTAGCAGGAGTTGCAAATCTCTTCTTCATTCATAAAATACCTCTTTTCCTGCAGAACCTGTCACGTTCCAAACATTCCCCTCACCTATTAAGTTTTCTTGCATATTTCTGGACAGCATTTGTACCTCTCTCTTTGTCTTTCTTGCGTACGATCTCAATATCCACTCACTATACCTGTGTTGTTGGCTTAGGCTCTCTTTAGCTTAGTATTTACTAATTCATGCCTTCCATCCAAGCCTGGCTGTCAGTTCCATCATTCTACTTCTGGTGCTACGTGGGGGAATCACTTAGAAATGAACAAATGGACCTATGTGAGCTCTAGGCCAACAGAGCCTGATCGTGGGTCGTTAATGAGAATGAAGGTAGAGAGTGTGATCCAGACTTGAAAGTAAGGAACAAAGGTCACCTAAAAGCTGGGGCACCCATCAGTCTTTGCAGATAACTACTTATGGTAGCAAACTCCCTTTCTCAAGGCAGTTACCTTCGATCTGTTGGCAGATATATTCCTTATAGTAGCTTGGCATGCTTAGGATGGACATCAGGAACTTTAACCATAGAGCAGCAGTTCTCAATTTGTGGGCCACAAGCCCTTTGGAGGTCAAAGAACCCTTTCACAGGGGTCAGCGAAGACCACTGGAAAACACAGATATTTATGATTCATAACAGTAGCAAAATTACAATTATTAAGGAGCAACAAAAATAGTTTTATGGTTGGGCGTCATCGCAGTATGAGGAAATGCATTGAAGGGTCACAGCATTAGGAGGGTTGAGGACCACTGCAGTAGTGTCTTAGTTTCTCTCTCACCATTCTTGAAAGCCCTCCCAGCAAGACCATTGTGTTCTTTCTGTTTAGTTAATTTTACTTGCTTGCGTTTTTACATCAGCACACACAGTGCTGGTTTCACTGAGGTATTTTTCCTATGCCTGCTGCATGCAGCATCTTCTATTGCCCGAATCCTGGGCAATGGAACCACGAATCTTCAGTCACACACTGTGCTGAGCTACAGAACCTAATCCACCAAGTGTTTCTTGTATGAGAACAATGATAAGGTTTTCATTATTGAATGGTGCCCAAACATTTTAAGACAAATGTCTTAAACATTTTAAGACAATGTCTAACAGAACAATATCTATGTTCACTCTTTTTCCAAAGTGGGTTTCCTTTTCATAGCCAAGAAGGCATCATGGACACTGTCATTCAACTTCCCCAGTGCTCACGTTCCCTTTCCTTGATGGGATGATCAGCTCACAAAAGTTCTTAGAGCTTGCAAGCTCAGCAGTGAAGGTCAGAGAGGGAGGACAGAGTAAAGGAAAGGTAGACTTTAGACTGGAGTTTTCTTCAGGATTTGACTGGCTCTCACGGGAAACTTGCAATGCTAAAAAAAAAAAAAAAAAAAAAAAAAAAAAAAAAAAAAAAAAAAAAAAAAAATCCAATTCAAATCATCAAGCAACTATCTTTATGAAGCTCCCAGGCAGCTGCCTGATGATGTCATGGGCATGTTACAGCTTCTAAGGTTTTGTGTTTGGGCGACATTTTCCTTACTCTTGGGACAGATAGTATTCATCTTTTATGACCTTAGGTTGGGCCTGTAAGGGCTTCATCTGCATCTCTCTGCTGTGTTGATTTATGCAGTGGCAGAAGAAATGAGGACTCCTCGGCACACCCTGAATTCTGTACAAGTATCTTGAAGAAGCCAGGATGGGACTTTGGATTAGAGTGGGCCCAGTTGTGTATGCTGAAATTTGCAAGGGTCTGTGGTGCACTTGTTTTGCTTTCACTAAATAGCTTTCTGACTAACTAATGTTGGTTCTTTTGAAAACACAAAAGTGATGACCAGAGCTTAAATTTAGGATACTAGATGGTGTTACATCTTATCTAATACGTAGTGGCAGACTGAAGAAAAATACAGATATAAAGGCTGTGCATGTATCTTTTCAGTACAAAAAGCAATCTTGCAATTACCTTCTGTATATTTCTAGTCTTCAGAATAATCCTAGTGAAGAAAGTACTACCAGCTCCTTCTACAGATGCATTCAAAGAGTTAAGCAAATTCCCAAAGTCACATAGTAAGTGGTAAGGACAATATCCACACCCTGGACAGACAGTCATGCTGGTAACCCCAGATAATGCCAGGGTGGTTTGGGGTTGGTATACAGAGATGAGCACAGATGCCTTCTGAGTGCCATTAGTGATTGGATCTGTGATTGGCTAGATTTCTAGCACTAAAGGACGGGACTGGTAAACTGATAGTCTGTGCAGTGGCAAATATTGTAGCTAGCCTGGGAGGTGACTCATGTACAAGCGGAGTCGCCTGGTCTCCGTCTCCAGCAGCCACATGAAAAGCCAATATATTAACTTACACTTACAACCCCACAGCTGGGAAGGCAGATACACTGGGCTCCTGGCATTCACTGACCTGCTACCCTAGGCATATCTGTGAGTTTCAGGTCTCAGTGAGAGACTTTGTCTCAAAATACAAGCAAGATTCACTTGAGGTTGACCTCTGTGCTCCACACGTGCATACGCACACACCGGTATTTATTCCCGTGCCCTTGCACGTGCTTGAATACGCTCATATATAAAGATCATGTGGCCCTAACTTAGGTTAGAAGTGTTTTTGTTGGTGTGGGAGAATAAGAGTACATTTCAGAGCCACACATCAGTAGACATCCATCACCACAGAAAAGATAAAACTTCATGTTTTGTATACTTACATGTAGATATAAGTGGGCAAGTTTTTCTGTATCTCATATGAAATCTAGAAAGGCATTTATCACAACAGTAAGTGGTTATCTGGAGCTATTAGAGAAAAAAAATTTCTCTCTTTGTTTAAATGTGTTTCTCCACTCTTAGTACAGTCATCACAGATTGTTTGATTTTTAAAGTTATATACGGTATGAATACAGAGATTGTCTCTAAAAATAAATGGTTCTGTTTTTATTTAAAGAATTAGTTCTTTTGTGTTGAGATGACAGAAAAATTAGTTTATATTATAAAATATCAAGCTAGCAACCATCAAGGAAAATATTTTTTGTGTCTGTGGGAAACCCTAGGGAAAGACCCAGGAGTTGGGTGGTAGCCCGGGCTACAAGCGTGGTGCACAGACTTGCTGGTCCCAGCATCCCATCCTATTCCTGGACATCATATCTCATAAGACCTGGAAACAATCGCTCTAAATTTAACTGGATGGAAAACAGGAAGAAACTCAGACAAGTCCATTGTATAAAGAAATGGTAACCCATGAGAGACACAAAAGCCCATTTTCTTATGGAATGTCTACAATGGAAACGTCTCAAGGCACTGCAAGTGTCCCTGCCACTGCGCCTTTTAACGCTCCCAACTCTAAAAGAATGACCACACTGTGTTTAGACTTGGATGCTTGTGGTGGGCATAACGAACACAATGTGGACGTGGCCTTCACGTGCAGAAGATGGAGGCGGTTGTGATGGGTTTACTGTGGCTATGGTGTATTCTACACTCACACAGCTGTGGATCTAAGCCAGCCCTCACAGGAGATAACAAATTATATGGAGATTCTACGGAGTCTGGCTCCATCCCCTTCCAGCTTTAAAAACTGCCCCATTCTGCTAAGTTGCCTCCAGTGCAGCCACTCTGGAGTCCTTTTTTTTTTTTTTTTTCACAATGTCCAACCTGGCAGCATTTTCTAAGACCCTTCCCTTAGCCTCCAACTCCTATATTTTCATTGGATTACATGGCATCTCCCAGAAGGCCCCTCTGCTCATGGACCATCAAATTGATGTCATTAACCTTGGGGAGATAGAAGAAGGCTTGATGGAGGAGGTAAGAAAGAGCATGGGTTTTGTATGCGAGAGCAGGCCTTGGAGAACGGGACTCTTGGATAAGAAAACCACTATTAGGTTAAGCACAGAGAGGAGCAGGGGGGTCCCGTGTGCAGAGCCCATGCTTACTCAAGAGGCAACATTGATGATGGTGCTTTTATTTTTATTATCCTTCTAGCTTCTTTTCATATTTTTTTTTTTTGTCTCCAAGCACCAGCCTGGCCACATCCTTGGCTTTGTCTCTTGTGCCTGCACACCCAAGGTCAGGCCGTGGAGGGCACACTCTCATCTCAGCTGAATTCACCTTCATCTTTTTTCAACACTGCATTCTTCCTCACGTTTTGTCTGTATATGTGGTTGCTCACTCACATAACTTTGTCTCTGAGTTACAGTTCTAAATACTCAGAGGAGACGGAGCTCAAGGCATAACGACACAACATATGTGGAGTCATATGGCACTTTCTTAGCTGATTTCTGTCTGAGTTGACCTGGTAAGGCTGTCCCATATCTCTCCTAATGTGATGTTTTGGAATGAATGTCATAGCTGAGGACCAGGCCAATTTCTTAATCCCACTCCTTGTGTGTGTGTGTGTGTGTGTGTGTGTGTGTGTGTGTGTGTGTGTATGATGCACTCATGTGAGTAAGTCTGTGCACTCATGAGGAAGCCAGAGACGCTCTTCCTATCCCGCTGTTGACCATATAACCTTGAGACAGAGAGCCTTACTGAACTGGAAGCTGGCTATTATGGTTAGCCTGACTGGCTAGCGAGTTCCTGGCCTTCATCTGTTTATATGCTTGAGCAGCAATGCCAGGCTTTTTATACAGGTGCTGGGAAGTCAAACTAAGACCCTCAGCTTTGCAGAGCAAACACTTTTACCCCTGCACCACCCACTTCATCTCAGCAGCTCCAACCATGACAGTATAATGTGTTTGGTAGAGTATTTCATACAATAGACATTGATGTAGTCTTTGTTGTAACTCAGGGAAGAATAGAATTCTTTTCATTAGGGTATATTAATGTTAAAATAATTTATTTTAGGAATCGTATTCATGGAAAGTATTTTTAAGGAAATAACTTAAACAGAAAAATATATAAGTGATGTTTACTAAAAATATATAAGTGAGCAAATTTCTGGTAAAAGGTATTTAAAACATGTATGTATATAAGTCAACATATATGTGCGTGTGGACGTGTTAGACATTATCTTACATGCTTTATACCCCCAAACACATTTCATCTTCAACAACAATCTTGAGAGGTAAGTATTTTTACTACTACTTTGCAGATGAAATGACTGAGCATGTAAAGTTAATGCTAAGACATCTGGGAGTTGACCACTGACATGCTCAACAAGAGTTTAAAAAATTATGTTGACAGTGTCTCCCAAGCCTCACATTTGACCCTGTCCCCTGGAGGGGGAGACCTGGTGGCACTCAGAGGAAGGACAGCATTTAGCCAAGAAGAGACTTGATACCCTATGAGAATATATAGGGGGACGTAATCCCCCTCAGGAACAGTCATAGGGGAGGGGAATAATGGGAAAATGGGGGGGGGGGGAGGAATGGGAGGATACAAGGGATGGGATAAACATTGAGATGTAACAAGAATAAATTAATAAAAAAATTATGTTATGCTAACTCAGTGGCAATATTTAGGGCAATGGTCATCATAAAGACTCAAGAAACAGAAAATGTTTTACAGTTGCTCTAGAGAGGAGTTCAATGATGATGTTCTGCCCAATCTAAAATTGTAGTTATAAATTTGACAGTCAACAAAAGGAAAAAATGGCTGGTACATCAGAGTGATAGATTTGGTTTTATTTAGTTTAGTGCAAAGTATTTTAGTATGATTTTTCATGATTTTCAAAGGTAACAAATTTATAAAAATAAGTGTAAGTAGTTGTAGACTCAATTTTCTTAACCAATATATTTTTATTATAACTTATTAACTGTGCATATGTTGCTTATAACCCGACTAACCAAAACAATAGTAAAAGAGGATTAATGGACACAATAACAAAATTGTAAGGATATCAGTTCTGAGGAGCGATTTTCCTGGTGTAATCAGCAGGATTTCTTCTGCTGGAACCTGGAGTAACCAGGACCTAGAACCTCAGTAGGAGCCGGAGCCCTGAAGTCTTCCCTCAAGCAGTTCTTTCTAGGAGGATCTTGAAGTGCAGCCAAAACTATCTGAAGTCTCAAAAAAGCCCCACCTCCAGTTCTGGGCTCATTTATATATCTCCTCCCAGAGTCTATTCATGGGGATCTTTTCAGCTGGCAACAATCAAGCTCCCACAGGAGGTGGTTTGTCTTCTAGTGGATTAACCTCACCTGTTCTCTCACAAGACCATTCCAATCCCACACTTGGGATCGTAAAAAAACAGATTTATCTCTCCTTCAAGTAGCAGTTGGCACTTTTCTCAGAAGACAGTTCTGCAAAGCATACATATAGCTTCCATCTCTGTCTTCACTGTTCTTGTCTGCCTATTATCCAATGTTTCAGTTATCTTTTTCTTCATAGACTGTGGTAAAAAGAAAGTTGATACTTTCTTTAGCTACTGCCAGAGGAAAATGTTTCTAGTTGGAGACAGTCAAGGAGTTGGGATGTGGTTTAAGGAACAGGCTTGAAATCAGTCCCTCACCAAGGGGTTGGCCTGGTGAGAACGGAAGAAGTTTGCATCTGCCGGTTGATGGTGTTTCATGGGGATACAAGAATCATAGCGGCAGAAGCCTTTTTACACACCCACTGACACACGTGTGATATGTTTGACCTTCTTTAAGTTGGTGATAATTATGATTTGGGTCCTTCACACTAAGTCTCCCCACAAAGGATAAAAACAATGTTCGGGCCTGGAGGGTTGATGGCTAACACACTTGGTGAGTACAGTTCACCTCCGAGTAGCCATAGCCAAGCTCATAACTGCCTGTAATCCCAGCCCTCTTCTGTTTACCTCAGGCACTTGCACCCAGAATGTGGAATATATACACAGATCTGCATGTACAAAAAACCAAAACAAACAAACAAACAAACAAACAAAAGCAACCCAAACCCTCTAACATTTAAAAGGAAAAGTACAACAAGCAACATTATGGAAATAGATTTTCTATGACCCCCCAAAAGAAAAAAAATTAACTTATTTACAACTCTGTCGCACTGTGGGACATACTACAGATTAGCAGAATAAATAAAACAACATCCATAAATTCAAATAGGCAAAGACCTTTAAAGGAATTTCATCCATTTAACAATGGCATTTAAGTCAATTCAAGGGAGGTGGAGTACGGAGTCACGCTCCACTGTTTTGCTCCCAGGCCTCTGGATCCACAAGAGGCAGACACACCTGTTTCTACACACATCTGCATGCTCCTCGCCTTCCCTCTGCCTTTAGACCGACACTAAAGTAGCTACAGGGACAGCCTACCCTCTGATAGCCCTTCCTACTTGTATAAACCACAGAACAGTAAGCCCTCCGTCCTTCAGATGAGCAGTGGAAATGGACAGTTTAAGGCTTAGGCTTCCCGCATGAAGTCTCAATGCACCGTGGACAGATGATTTCCATTTTGTGGGACACAAAGGGCCTTTAACATTAAATTCCAACACTCCCCCACTGTCCTAAAGAAACAGTAATAAAACATGCTTCAGGATTCAATTTGTGCATTTTCAGAGGCAATGATGAATGAACTATTTCAGGGAAGGCAAGGTATGACCCCAAACCTTCACCTAAACAAAATGGCCGCGAATTTGAACTTTGGGTAAAGTTCAAAATATGAGACTAGAAAATTTATTCCTAAAAAGATCCACTTCTCTAGTAGCCACTAGAAATAGATCTGAATTAAAGTGGGAAGGTTGGATTCCCTCTCTTCATCAGCATCGGCCATCAATAGAGCAAAAATAATTGATGTAACGCAGCTCCCAGGCCACAAGCTCTGCATTTGCCATTGATAATTCATTTGGCTAATGAATATCTATGGCAGTTTCCTTTTCAACGCCAAGGGTTTGCCCATCCTGGACAGACACTGGCACTGGACTAGACCATCAGTTCAGCCCTTTATCTTAATATTGTGTTCTGAATCAAAGTTCCAAACTACCCACACACACCCCTTGATTTTTTTGTCTGTAAAACAGTTATTCCTCCACTTGTAGTTGGCTGTATATAGACCCAAGTGGACTATGTATATGTTGCTGTCAAGTACATCAATAAAACTCTGCATAGATTTTTCTCTTAAGATTTTGGAATAGTAAGTGATTGATTTATTTTTGTCATCCCTGCAATTTGGTCTGTTGGCAATAGACTGAGCTATAAGGCAACTGACCTAGACCTGGCTTTTTCTGTGGCTTTGGAATTTATTAGGGGCTACACACTCTTACTAGGGAATTTGTTTGAGCAATGAGGTAAGACCCATGGGATGGCCAGTTACCAGGGAAGCTAGCTGTCATAGCAGAAGGCATACCTGCAGGCCTCGAGCCTAGAGGTCAGTTTCTAGCCACATTTCTTTGAATCTAGGCAAACTGATTTCTGAACCAATGGCTCCTCTTTGTGAAAGAGAGAGAGGTGCCTCTCCATTTCTCTGCAAACTGCTGTCCTGTACAGTTACTCAGCCATAGTGTGTGCTGCCGTGCTACGCTGCATTCTGGTGGCCTGAGTGTGCCAGACTTTATTGGAAACAAGAATTAATTCCCAAACAGTTAGTGAATATTTTTTTTACAGGAAAACATAATTCAAGAAACACCTTGATTCTCTTGGCTTCTCTTTAATATCTCTTTTCTCAATGCTTTGGCAACAAAGAATTCAAAATGTGCTCAGAAATGATAGAGATAAGAAAGAAAATGGAGCCAATCAGTGGGAGAGAGACCGTCTCCAGGACTGACGGTTTTGCTGAACTCATTTTAGTTGGTCCTACATGTCTCACTGGTCCATGGGTCAACATCGGAGGAGAGGAGCCCTGAGCACTTACTAAGCCAGAGAGGCTGAGGCATCAAGACTGGTGGGGTGGGGAGGTATCACAGCACCTTAGTAGTCTTAATAATAATGACCTTGGTAAGCTGGGGGAAGGGTATGGGCCAAGATGAGTGATTCAGTTTAAGTAAAAGATAGTGCTTTATGCAGGGAGGACCAGGGAGATGGAGATGGACGAATTGCATCTTACTCAAAGAACTAAATTTTAAGAAGAGAACCACAGCAAATCTTTTCTCTGTCTTCTCTTTGGAACATACAGCATGCAGTAAGTGCTGTAGAGAGGTCCATGGCAGAGGGATCAAAGGCATTCCTCAGTCCAGACGTTCAGTCTATGCTGTCTCCTTTCTCTGATTGCTTGTTTGCTTTTGGGGTCTCATTATGGCAGAAGGTGGCCTGGAGTTCACGGTGAAACCTAGGGTGGATTTAAACCGCCTACTTCTCTGCCTACTGTGCGCTGCCATGATGGATGTAAACCACTACACCCACTTAAATTCTTCCATATTTTAAACAAGTAGATGAATCTGCCTTGAAAATCCTGTAGCCACTCCAGGGCACACACCGGTGTCCTTCTCCGGCACCACTTTCTTTTTGTTTCTTAATGCTCAAGTCTATATTAATTTTCCCTAATAAACACAAACTATGCTTGAAAATAAAAATTAAAGGTTTCTATCCACTGTCTGGGACCAATAACACACGTCCAGCAGCAACTATACCTTGGCAATTAATCTGCACAAAGTACATTTTAATGAGGCTATGCTGTGATTGTAGGGAGGTTCAACAAATTACTCTCTGTACTTTTTTGAATCTTGCAGATGTTTATATATGAAAAAGGAAGAAAGGAAATTATGAGAATAAAGGGCATACATGTTCTTGCAAGCTCAGATAATCCCACTGGGACAGTATTCAAGTGATTGGTTTTGAGTAACATTGGTCTAAAAGAGAGGTCAGGCTGCCTTCCCCAGGAACCTCCAGATTGAGTGGGAATGCAGGTGGTGTGATGGAAACTTTAAAGGCTGCACCCCAAATGCTCTGTTCCTTTATTTCCTTGTTGACGTGAACAAAATAAATCTACATGCCCAGAATTCCATGAAGCATCTGTTTCCTGTGGCTACTCAAGGCCTAGAAATATATAACATATGTTGAAGTTGCAGCGAGAAACGGGCCCATAAAAATCTTGAGGGACCTTCAGCTGAATCTACTCAATAGCTTGAGCCTGTGCATATTTGTCAGATGCTTAGGAAGACAATGCTGGTGACAAATGTCACCAGTGTCATCATCTCTACCCTACAGCAGTTTTGTGTCATTTTCTCTGGTTTTCTCAAGAGAATACCGAGGAGCCTACGGTCTAGAAAGTCATCATGCTTCCCGTGAGATTTCTTCAACTAAGATTTCATTCTGCTTCAAGTGTTTTGTTTTGATTTTTCAGGAAACACACAGTAACATATTTACTGTTGTCCATACCTTTTTTCTTGGGCTCAGAAACTCTTAGCACACTGGCCTTTGCATGTGGTGAATGCTGTGTCACGTTCTTCAGTGGCCGAATCATCAAAAAGTAACAATCAAAACCACATCACAGTGTGGATTTGTATGCTATGGAACGTTCTCCTTGGTCTTAATGCTCACTGAAGCCATGTGCTATGCAGTGGGCATTCGGGCAGGGCCGAGTCTTTCATCTATACTGCACGAACATTCTTCTCGTGTATCACAGCTGTACTTTACCGTTCCTGTAAAATTACTTATTTTTTCATAATGATTTTTATGTGTATGAGTGTTTTACCTATTTGTTATGTTTGTGTACCATGTAAAGGCCTGAAAAGGCCAAGGAGGTTGTTGGATATGGGTGATGGGAACTGAACCCAGGTCCTCTGCAAGTGTAACAAGTGCTCTTAACCACAGACCCATCTTTTATCCCCCCAAAAAAATTTCTAGTAAATTACTATACTGTGAGAACCTTCCTGTTTTATTTTTTTAGAAGTTCATAACTTGAACTATTGGACACTATGTGCAAAGAAAACACTGGAAATGTGTTCTGGCAGAATTTTCCCTGCTGAATGAATGAGACAGGGGATTAACTGGAATGTGCGTCCAGATCACACTGGTATTTACTTCTATGTTTTAGGTCTTAGGTTACACGTCAGTCTTTAATAGGAGCCATCTTTCATTGTACTCAAAGGACTAAGACTATTTAACCTTGCTTCGGGAGGGGAGCTGTTTAACAATTCCAAAGCTGACTTTCAGCTGTTGTCAGTTTTCTGATATATTGAACAAACATTGATCTATTTGATGAACAATTTTTGTTCACGAGAGATCCAAATGAGGTAGGTGGCTAAACCTTGTCCTTCCCTTCATATTTCCCACCTTCAAATGCAGGCTTATTGGTTTGTTTTCAGTTCTATACAAGACTTGTATTTCTCAGGCTATTGAATTTGAACCACTTTATGGAAGGAAGGATGTGCTTAGTACAAACGGTATTTTGTTGGTGCTATGAGAAGGTAACACAAGTTCAGCGCCTGCTAAGACATTGCAAAATTACTGTCCTAAAGGGTGGGAGACCTACCGAGATCTGTGCATGTGCTCACATGATTACTGTCAAGGTATTGGCTTGCCGAGCTGTAACTTTGAGTTGTTGACCAAAGTGTGCTTGCCAGAGCACTGAGTTTGTGACAGTCAGTTTCATGGTGTGGGAAGACCCAGGACTATCTCATCAGTGACTGTCCCGGAAGGGTTTCTCATTTATGGGCTTAGGGTTCTTTTTTGTGAGTCCTCAAATCTAGCAACCGAGGATGGACACCTTGCTCACACTTTGTAAGTGAATCTCTGTCACCTCCTTGTCCTCTCCCGCCTGTCTAGTCGCTTCTACTGCTCTGCTCCTCACGTATGCCTCTGAAACCAACAGGATGAAGTCCTCTACTTGTAGAGGCCCATGTGAATATTTTTAGCCCACGCAAATGAGCTACGATAATCTGCATATTCAAGATTTACAGCCTGAACCACACTGGATTACTTGGTCAGTAAGACACAGTACCATCATGACTATCTAGAATCAGGAAGTGAGGATTTTCAGGTGGGATGCTCTTTTCCTATCAGAATGGGAGATGTTTTATCTTTCTGAGTAGTGTGGGCATCAGGAGAGGACTTGAGAGAAATAGACTGTTTTCTTATCGTAGGACTTCCTGAGTCAGAATAAAGTGCTAACTGCTGACGGAGCCTCCTGTGGATGATCTCGGGGTGGCACACTGAGGGGAGCCACTGGCAAGCTCTGAGGTAATGGTGCCTGTGGTAGATAGCTTTGTCAGCTTGACATAACCTAGCATTACATGGCGAGAGAGTCTTAACGAAGGATTGCCTACATGGAGTTGACCTGTATGTCCGCTGATTGATGGGAAAAGGTCCAGCCCACTGCGGACAGTACCATCCCCTATGCAAGGGCTCATATACCATGGGAATTCACTTGACAACAATATCGTGAGGCAATGGAAAAGATGTTTTTTTATTTCCTCATGATGAAATTGAAACACCCAAAGGACCAAGGCCTTGTCCTGAAGTCAGGTGAGTATCAAATGCAATTGGCCTGGTTGACACTCAGCAACATACATGATCACGAGATTGCCTGCCATCCACCACAGAGTGATGTTGGAGTAAACAAGGAGATTTATGTAAGAAATCATTGAGGGTCTTCCTTATCTCACACATCGCTGATGAGGGGAGACGTTCCAGAAGACCCTCCACAGAGGTCTATAGCTCCTTAGGCACTTGTAAAGTTTTGAGATTTTTTTCCCCTTCCATGTACTGTGAGATGTGGATTCCAGCTGAGTCTTGTTACGGGGGCACATTTGGGACACTGGGGGTTAATATGCTCTTGCTCCTCTGGCCTGCACATCTTCCCTCTCAGCAGCAAGCATGCCCTTCCTCCAGTAATCTACTCTTGCCCTCTAGAGAGAGGCTCAGCTGCACTGAGATTAGCTGAGAGCTAAATGCAGGCTGATAGGCCAACCAGAGCGATAAGCCTGTTGACTCCCTGGAAGCTTGGGGATCTTTCTAACTTTTCCAGATCCCATACAACGAAGGGGGTGGGGTGGGAGGTCTCCTTCTGTTATACAAACAGATCACTTGGGTAACTCCCCACTTAGCCCATGATGGAAAGGCATGTGCTCAGGGTGGGGGCACCCCACCCTCTCCTTAAGCCTGCTATCTGGGGGCTGCTGTTTTAGTCATCCTAGTGGCTCTCCCATGTTTGTTTTGGTGCTTACACAACTGCATTCATTTCTGTCAGCCTGTTAGAAAACACCCCATTTGTCACAGAACTGCTGTGTGTTTGCTGTCTGTCAGAGGACACCATCTTACATTAGTCTTTCTGCTGCCCTGGGCCTCCTGATAAGCCACAAGAATGGCGAAATGTTAAGGAAGGGTCTGGGTGGAAAAATGTTTTTCTCAGAAAACTATATTGACTGACTTATTTTATTTTATTTATTTATTTATTTATTTTTTTTTGCCCAGTATTATTGGATTTTGTGGTGGTGGAGGAGGATGAATGGACCAAACTAAAGATAGTAACATCTTAATATACAAGACAGAGTTTGAAGAAAACCAAAGATCCAAATTCCTTGCTCCCTCCCCCTTAGCAGCACTGTGAGGAGAAGCCATCCCTGCACTTCCATAGGGCCCCTCAGTAGCATGAGCTTTTCTAGAACGACTAAGCTGTGCGGAGGAACAAGAGTAATATCCCGAGCTGCACACGAGCACAACCAGGAGGCTTGTGAAAGCACTGTCGCTCCCCTATAAAGGTCAGCAACAGTTCCTTTGATGACTTTTGTTAGCGTTCCATCCTGTCCTGCATCCTCCTGTAGTGTTGCCCCAATTCCCACGCAACTCTTCCTGGACAGCACCCTCCTCCCAAGAGTCTTCCTGGACTCACTTGTCTCTCGGTCATAGCCTTCATGGCTGTCAACTATTCAGAATAGAAGAGAAAAATCCCTTTGCAGATTCTCTTGAGTGTGGGCAAGGTTTTGGGAAGCCAACTCTAAAACTATCTTATCCAAACAAAAACAAAAACCGTGCATCTAAGCCAGGTGGAGCACCACTGGGGGGACTATCCAGTAGCCTGGGAGGCCCTCCAGATAGGCTTCCTGTGTTTATGCACTAGGTGGAGACAGACTGGGGGTTTTGCTCCCCAAGAAGTGGCTGGGAACATAGAGGGGGTGCTTTGAACCTGCTCCTCACGTCATCACTCTAGATGGCTGTGGAGAGCTGTTATATTTTATTAAGCAAGTAAGGCCCCATTGGTGGGCTAAAACCATTTAGTTATTAGCTTCATTGTGTAGGTAGCGTGACATGAGGCTGATGGCTCCCATCTAGAGCACCTGAAGTTACGTGGCTTAGACTTCAGCGAGGCATTCACTTTTCTCGAGCGGAAAGACTATGTGTTTGGGGATCAAGTAGAGTTACTCTGAATCTTGGTTTTCTCTATCACTACCTCTGTGGGCTTAGGTAAATTGTGTGACTCCCATAAACCTGTCTTCTCATATGTAACATTGAGGGGGAAAAAACCCATACGGTCAGCCATTCGACTTGTCTAGCCTAGATGATCTCTGAGGTCACCAGATGGAAGAGAGATATTGACTAGAGGTGACTTTTGTGGAGTACCTCCACACACCAGAACCTTGCCACATTTTTTATGAAGACCAACCAGCAAGGAGGGGTATCGGCGCTTGCACTTCTCAGGGGGGAAAGCTGACCTCTGCGAGGGCACACCAATCATTGGTCTGACCATCTATCTTCCTAGCTCACATGCTGCAAGTGCCCCTGTGGAGCATAGCAGGGCCAATGCTCCCCACTATATCTGATTGAGGTTAAAAAACAAGGCATATGGTACTCTGGGGTTCCTTAGTTGATATGACATGCCAACAAATGATGGCTTTAGGTGGGGACACCATCTAGGTTAGCCATGAGAACAGATTTTTAAGCATCTCAGAGATTTCCTGTGTGTGTCAGCTATGCAGGCATAAACAGAGAAAGGCTGGAGGCAACTGTGGAAACCACATCTCCTCTGTGCGTGTCTGAGTCTAAAGCAGTATGGTACAAGGGAGAGGCGAACCTGTGGCTTGTGACTTACACCCCAGGGAGGTCAACCTTTAGCAGGGTTCTCCTCACAGAATCAGTGATGCTTCAGTCATTTGTAAGGTATTGAAAGGCTCCATTGGGTTAACGTGGGCTACGGGGAGACTTAAGGAAGGTGCTGTTTTTAGAGCCTGGTACAAGTTCTAGCTGGTGTCAGTCAATTCCCTCTCTCTCTCTCTCTCTCTCTCTCTCTCTTTCTCTCTCTCTCTCTCTCTCTCTCTCTCTCCTTCATTAACATTCAACATGTAAGTGGCCTGGCCATAGTCTATGTGAAAAATGATTGGGAAACTAACACAAAGCAATTCATCTCAGTGCCTTATCCAAATAGACAGATATACAACCGGATAATAGAATGGGAAGTCTAGAGTCCAAAGGCTAAAAGTCCCAATGTAATACATGGGTTTGAAGGCAAATAATATAAAACGAAAGTGACGATGCTCGGTTGTTTACTTTGGAGGATCATTCCTACCATCACGTCACCACTATTGTTGCGGTGATGCTTTAGTTTATGGAAAAACTAGGGATGTGACTTCAGGATCAAATTTTTCTTAATAATGTTGAAAAGGCACCCACCAATAAAATTTGCTAACACAGGCTGTTCAGCAAAGAAAGAATGCATGTCTATTGCAGTTACTTTTCAGAAATAGCTGCGGAGGAGTTTGCATCCAAAGACGGCCTGCCCCCTAGACTGGATAGATCCTGCTTTCCACAAGAGAGCTCTGCCTCAAGTAATAATATATGCATAAGAGAAAACTGGAGCTGAACCCAACCCTGCCCCCAGGCCCCCCCTCCCCAGCCCTGCTTTCTGCCACAGAGCTGATACAGCAACTGGGATTAACATGTAACTTGAACTCAGAGTTTTTACAAATGAGATGAAAACTGCCATTTAAGGGTTTTCTATGGCACCAAGTGGATTAGGTCTGCTCTGGAGACAGGCGTCTCTCAGCAATCCCTGGGAACCGTGTCTGTTTCCTGGAGGGCAGAGTGGATGCACGCAAAGTCAATTAAAGAGCTAACTGCGTAAAAGACAGTGGCTTGACACGATTCATGCCACATTTGCCAGGCAACTCTGGCTCTGTTGACCGGGATTTTCCCTGAGAAGGAGCACTATGAATAATGATTTGAAACTGAAATCTGAACATCAGGGGTGCAGGGTGGGGTGGATAACCAGGCTATTGACTGCAGAGGAGCAGAGAAAATCCTGTATCTACTGTAGCTCTGTAGCTACTTCATGACTAATAGTGTCTAGTCTGGAATTGCTTTTTTAAAACTGAAGGCCTTTCCATTTACATGTGTGTAGACAGGATAGAGACTACATGTATGGGTGTGTAGTATGAAGCGTGTGGATTGGTAACTATAGGTCTTTCTGTCCAGTGTCACTTCTCTGCGTTCCCTTTTTGCAAATGCCAAAGAATGATAGATGCCTTTTCTGTTAGTTGGGAGAGCAACACTGGCTTACCGAGGACGGCCTCTGAAGAGCACGCTCAGGAGCTCATGTGCCTTCCACCTGACGTGTTGGTCCATAAAAATGCAATGAGACTTTGGGAGCACGGTAGATGTTCTATGTGTGCATTCATATATGTGCAAGTGCACACGCATGTGTGTGCGTGTGCACACACTTGTATGTGTGAAAGGTAGAAGACAGCTCACACACTTGTATGTGTGAAAGGTAGAAGACAGCTTGGACTGTCATCAACTCAATCACTGACCTCTTTGTTTGGTCTGGCTTTGCTTTTGAAGCAGGGTTTCTCATTGGCCTGGTACTTGCTAAGTAGACTAGAAGTGTCATGAATCTGTAAAGACTATGTTGAGCAGAGCCTGTGGCTAAGCATCACTAAGAGCTTACCGTGGAGCCTCAGATACGAGGTGGGGTCCTAAAGGCTTTATGCTTTTGATTTATGCAATCTTCTCAGGTCCCCATCCAGCACTGCCATGCAGCAGCTTCCACCATGCCCGCTGAGCCGGCTTTCTGGAGCTTTCAGGATACAAAGAAGGTGCCCATGCCACAGCCATGGTGCCCTGTTCTAGGAGCCATTATGGGAGTCCTTAAATATCTACAACTTATAGGCTTTTCATTCAGGAATGTTTTATTTTTGTTGACACATCCTCTGCAGCTAGAAAAGTCCTCAGTGACACAGAACTGGTCCACCCAACCCTATCAATGGGGGGAAAAAGAAAGAAAAGAAACTGGGGCTTAGAAGTTTAATTGGCTCACACAAATTGACACAATGAATTGCGAGATGGGGCCTTCTAGACCAATGACCCTGCCCCCTTTAGCAGTGGTAACTGGCTTGTGTCTGCGGTACCTCTGACCTGCTACACTCTGCAGACAGCTGCTAGTCACCCATTCTGGCTCAGTATCCATCTACATTCACCAGGCAGGTAGCAGAGGCCTCAGAGGATGCATACCTTGGCTGAGGTTGAGCCTGATAGGAAGGGCTGGGATTCTCCCTGGCTGTGTGACCCTAAAGCCTGGGGAGTTGAGGGGTGCTTCCTCCGCTCACACTGACCTGCCCACAATTAGTTCTGGGAACCTTAAGAATGATAACTTTTATCCTAAACGTCTTCCAAAGGCTCATGTGCTGCAGTCTGGTTCTTTAGCTTGCCATCATTAGAAAGTGATAAAAATCTCTAAGGTCTTAAAGGGGATTTTAGTCACGAGGGGCAGGATTTCTCTGTCTTGGCTGTCCTAGAATCCCTTTGTAGACCAGGCTGACCTTGAACTCACTGCAATCCGCCTGCCTCTGCCTCCCGCGTTCTGGGATTAAAGGTGTGCGCCACCACACCCGGCATGAAGGGCATGTTCTTGAAGAAGAAGCATGATGCCAGCTTCCTCTCTCTTCCTTATCCCAGGCGTGAAGTAAATGTTTCCACAGCTCCACTGCTTATTTCTACCATGATATGTCCCTTTGCCACAGGCCCAAAGGTGACAGGTAGACCATGGACTGGAACTTCCAACATTGTGAACTCAATGACCTTTTCTTCTTGCAAGATGGGTCTCTCATGGATTTTGTTACAGTTCCAGAAAGTTCATGAACACTCTGGGCATAAAGGAACAGCCCCGAGACTGAACATACAGCAAACTAGAGGAGTGCCTGCACCTTTAATCCATTAGTTTACACTTGTTGTAAGAAGCTTCATATACTTAACACAGCACTTAGTAACACTGTGCTGGTGAGATGGCTCAGTTGGTAAAGTACCTGCCCAGGCAAGCACAAGGGCATGAGTTCAGATCCCCAGAATGCATGTAAAAAGCCACATGTTGTGGATTCTGGGGAGTTGTAGTCAAGAGGATCTCTGGAGTTTGACAGACAGGTAGTTTAGGCGAATTAGCAAGCTCCATGTCCAATAGAGATCCTGTCTCTAAAAACAGTGAGATGGCTCCTTGGATATAGGCACTTGCTGTGCAATGACACAGGGACACACAGGTCTAACAGCCTTAGTTCAATCCTTAGAACCCATGTAAAGAGAACCATTTTCATCTCCAAAAGGTTGTTCCTGTATGCCTGCCTTCACACACACACACACACACACACACACACGCACACACGCACGCACGCACACACACGCACGCACGCACACATGCACACACGCACACATGCACACTGGCATCTGCACAAGCACACATGAAAACACACACTTTCCCCATAATGTCTAATAATAAGAATTAGCATGTTATTTTTTGTGAGGTGTATTTAATTCTGATGAAAGTTTTGCAAAAAGCCTAGGGATTCAGAGGGAAGATGCTAGGAGCTTTAGTCAGAAGATTTTGCCTCTAGTTTTGGCTTTTCCTTGTGATATTACTTGGACTTAAACCACTCATCAGGACTAGGCCCTCAGTGCCTTGCTTGAAAGGTGAGGACAGAACACATGCTGTCTCTATTTAAGGGTCGCTGTGAGGACACTGGGAAACATGTCAAGTCAACAGAAAGATTATAGTTTACTGCATCTGCTCAGTTCTACGTTGCTGCAACAGAGCCCCTGAAGCAACCAACTTAGAAAGAATGGTTTGCTTTGACTCACAGTTTGCAGGTTCTAGCCCTAGGCTGTGGTCCTTGTGCTTCTAGGCCTGTGGCAGGACGGTGCTCCATAGGACAAGTGCTGCTTGAGAAGATACTCACAGTCTGGCAGCTAGGAGGCCACAGAGAGGAAAAGGAAGACACAGATCACCTCCAATCTCCATCCGGGCCTCAATACTCTAAGACCTCCCATGAGGCCACAGCCCCAAACATGACACCACTTCCCAGTAGTACCAAGCTGGGACTAAGTCTTCAACATTTGAAACACATGCTAGGTCCAAATTATAGCATGCTGAAAATTTGTTTTCTTTTTACTTTTTGTACTGGTATCTAAGGGGATGGATGTCTGATTCTTGCTTATGTAATTCTCATGAGTTAGGAAGTAAGGAAATTTGCATAAAAGAAACGGTTCTTTGTCTTCTGTGACTGCTGGCAGATTCTGGCCTGAAACTCTATCTGTACCAAGTCAGTGCCATGGAAACAGACTATCATGATGGTTGCCACTGGCACTAGTGGATCAAAACAACCCCCACAACATGAGTATGCCCTCATAAGAGTGGCCGCCTTCGATCACTGCACACACATATGGAAAGTTTCAAACGACAAGGATCATCACACTGAGACAGCACCAGAACATCCCTGAAAAATTCAAGTTTTCATTTAGCAATAAAAGCAGAAATCCACTACACATTTGTCTGCCCCAGGTTGCCGTTTCCTGGCATTTCATCTAATTTCCCATCTGTCTCTGTCTCTCTGTCTCTCTGTCTCTGTCTCTGTCTCTCTTCTCTCTTCTCTCTCTCTCTCTCTCTCTCTCTCTCTCTCTCTCTCTCTCTCTCTCTCTCTCTGTGTGTGTGTAAGATGTACATGTATGTGCATGTATACATCCATGTACAAACACATTTACAGAGTAGAGAGGAGGATGCTGGTTGCCCTGTTCCATGATGGCCGCCTTGTTCCTTTAAGACTGGGTCTCTCAGTGGACAGACAGTAAGCCCCAGTGACCCTCTTTTCCCCACCCCCCACAGCTCCAGGGTTACAAGCTTGTATAACCAAGCCCATTGGTTTATATGGATGCCAGGGAACTCAGATTCTTTTCTCAGCAGCTGCTCTTTCCCACCGAGCTGTTCCCCTAGCCCATTAGTTAGGTTCAACGGCCACTTTATCACTGGCATTAGCAGGTGTTTTCTTCCTCCATTAACTCCACTTCCCTGGCCCTCAGTGCCACCCCTGACGCATTTTTGTCATGTACATGGAAGAGTGAAGGGGTGATTACAGCTGCGACTCAAGGTTGTGCATGAGCATCTTGTCATCTTCCATTGCCTTGTCCCTGTGTCAACCTACTCAGCGTCATGGCCACAATCATCCCTGATATCGGTACCCTAGTAGCTTCTGGCTCAGCAAGTGCTTGTCAGTGAAAGTCTCCTGACAGAGATGTGTGTAAACACGGCAACCATCACTATCACCGGCTTAAAGTGGAGAAGGAATGCATTCTGGTTAGAGGCCCCATCAAGTGCTGGCTCAGTGCAGCACCACACCCGAGGGTTTGGGAGGCAGTACCACTTTGATGTAGAAACTGGGCCTGGTCCCTGACAGAGCTGATCTTGTCAACTAGACTGGATCTGAAATCAACCAGGAGAGAGAGGCTGCATGGCAAAATTCCATGAGATTGTCTTTTTCAGGTTGTCCAAAGTGAGCAGGCCTACTGTAAGTACAGGAAGCACTCCACTCTCAAGATAAAAAGAAGTACAAGAAAAAAGCTTTGGGTGTCAGTCACTGTTCTGTTGCTGTGAAGCAAAGTATAGAAGAAGCATTCCACTGGGTGCTGGATTAAGTTATAAACCGCTGACCCTCAGCCTCTCAGAGCACAGAAAAGCCATTGTTGGTCAAAGATGCAGTGTGTAAGTCTCCATCCTTTTCATTTATGTCCACTGTACATGCCCTGTTCCTCTAAGAACCCTAATACACAGCCTGCTTCCCCTGAGCTAAAAGACAGTTCATGTCACCATGGATCCCAGCAGCTACTTTCTCCCTTCCCTCAGGGACGGTCGCTTTTGTGATTGAACAGATTTTCCCAGTTTTTATCTCATGGTCTCAAGATGTTTCCAAGGTAGAAAGGTCTTGCAAGTGTCTCCAAGCAAGTGTCAACACTGCAAGATTCTACCCTGTGTTCTGGAAATTGAATGTTAGCGTTGGGAGCACAAACATAGGTGAATTCATATGTGTGACCAACTTTCCTGATGTTGGTTTTGTGGACCAGGATGGAGGGCTCATCACTCACCACAGGGCATGAATTGGAATTTCCAACACCATTCCTGGCCCCTAGTTAGATGCTGCTCTAGTCCATGCACAGGCCCAAGGGTTCCCAAGGCAGCTCTTTCCAGTATTGCCCCAAGTCACTGCTCTGTTATGAGTCCATCATGTGCATGCCCCGTCATTCCCGAATTTGTTTTTAATTCCATGATGAATGTGCTTGTAGATTTGAATTTTGGCTCCCCGGGGCCTGCCAGGCATTTCTATTTGTGGAAATAGAAAAGCTTCTGTAATCCAAGGGTTAGCTAAAAATTTTTCTTGAGAAATGCACAACCTTCTACTCTGTAATTTTTTAAGTGGCCTGTGTGACTGGCAGAAATGATGGAACAGTTGTGGGAAAAGAGGTGCATAGGGCTCAAAGAGGCCTGGAAAGTGGGGTGGTGTACTGGTCAGTCCTACAATCCCAGGCCCCAGCCCCACTGCACAGCTGAGCAAGCTCTATCCACAGAGCACGCTTGTCAAAAACTGCATCTTAGGGCTATTTCTCCCAACAGCAGACATTATCATTTAGCTAGGAAGGAAAGGAGCTAGTCCCAGAAAGTCAGACTCCTTAGTCATTGCAGTAGTAAAATAGTGTCTGTCACAACTGAATTATTGTAAATGTTTAATTAATAGTTTGCAGAATATCCCTCCTTTTTAGTTGTGGAAGAGGATGCAGATAGAATGTGAGAGCTGCAAGTAGGAGGAGAGCTATGAAATGTTGTCTTCTAGCTATGATAAGCCCTTGTACTTAGGAACACTCACAGCAGCTATGGTAACCCGCCCAAGACTTGTGTAAGATCAAGCCAGTCAAAACTCTAGCGCGGACAGTGGCTTCCAAAGGTCCCACCCCTAGCTGAGGAGCATTAGTTGTTCATAGCGTGTAAGGGGAGCCACTTTGCACTGGGCTGTTGTGACAAGTAGATCTCCCATGCCGCTGAGGATGGCCCCACAGCCATGTGTATATGGGCATCAAGAAGTAGACAATTTAAGAAGAGGACATGAAGTCTTGGCTTGGGTTTTGTCAACTCAGTAGAAGCTGGAGTCATCTGAGAGGAAGGAGCCTCACGTGAGCCAAATGACCGGATAACATTGGATATGGGCAAGCCTGCGGAGCATTTTCTTGAGTAAAGATTGATGTGGAAGGGCAGCATTAACTGAGAGTGGTGCCACCCCTGGGTGGAGGGTCCTGGGCTGCGTAAGAAACCAAACTGATCAGGAGGAGCAAGCCAGAAAGTAGACCTCTCAATGGTCTCTGCTTCAGTCCTTGCCTCTGAGTTCTGCCTTCAGCTCTTCCTCCTCCCCCCAGGGATGGGCTGTGGCCTGAGAGTAGCAGGCTGGAGCAAACCCGTTCTTCTTCATGTTTCTTCTGATCATGGTGTTTTACTACACTAATAGAAACCCTAACCAAGACAGACAACGTTGGGGGATGTGTGCTAGAGAAGCAAAGGGAGGCAGCAGAGGGGGGTGACTATATAATCAAGATTTATTGAAGGTTAAAGAAATAAGATTAAAGTAGATAACGTAGCTTGATGAGACGGGCCACTGGAAAAGGAAGATGAACTCTGAGGGGACGATGGACATACCAATGGCAAGATACTTATAAAAGCTGGCATGAAGGTGGAGTCTTCTAAGTGCACCAGAAGGGACTTCAGAGGAGTGGCTGCACTTGGGGGGACTTGCTGATCTCAGTACTTTTCTTCCGAGCTGTCACACATTGTTTTATATCCTAAGGACTTGGATTGGATGACTGCCTATGTATGTAGGTAGCTCCTGTAGTGTCTAGAACAACAGGTAATGTTAAATACTAATTACCAGGCAGCTTGGTAAATCTCTGGTTGCTGTTTTATGTCAATCTAGGAAGCAGAAATTTTGTTTCATTTCAGGATATTTTTATTTAAATTTCTTTAAAACTATTGAAAACTTCTAGTTTTCATGGGAAGTAAAATATTGTTCTTAAAGGACATCACGGTCTACGTTGCATGTAATTTTTACTACCCCAGTGCTCTTAATTGCAAATTGAGATTTTCTAAAGTAGTTAAATTAGACAGTTGAGCAAGGTAGTCAATGATTTAAATTGTAGGAAAATTGTAATATAAAAATTCAGATGGCTATATGCTTATGACAATTATATGCATCTGAAGAAACAATAGCCAAATCACAGTGAAGAACATTTCAATTTTCCAGAAAGTTCCATGCACCTCACTTCAGCTGATTCCCACCCCTCTGTAGACAATGGTTTGTTTTTATATCTATAAGCTATAATTCAGACATATGCATTACAAATATCTTCTCTCATTCTGTGGCCTGAATTTCTATCTTATTAAACACACTGTGTATGTGTATGCATGGGTGCAGTATTTGCATGTGTACATGCACATATACTCGCATATATGTGTGAATGAGTATGTGCACATGTATGCATTGTGGCTGTGTGTATGCATGTGTGCATGTGTACATATTTGTGTGTGGATGTGTATGTGGTGTAATCTCTTCTTTTTATAGGTATATGTAAGTGTATGCATCTGTATGTTGAGGCCAGGCATAATCATAAAATTAATCATAAAATCATGGATCTCCACCTTTTGTTTTGAGTTACTGTCTCTCAATGAACTTGGTACTCATTAATTTACCTAAGCTGCTAGGCCAGTGAGCTCCAGGGACTCACCTATCTCTGCTGCCCCAGTGCTGGGATCATCAACTCCCACTGCTAATGATTAGGTTTTTTTATGAGAGTGCTCGGGGGTCTGTACTCAGGTCCTTATGACTGCATGGCAAATACTTTACTCACTGAGCCATCTCCCCTACCCCTTCAATGTATTGCTTAAAAGCAACTTTATCAATTATTTGCTCTATAGAATTTTTGAAGTAAAGTAAAAAAAAAAAAAAAAAAAAACAAACCAAACAAACAAAATCTCTGTTTTATTTATTTTTTCCTAGAAGCTTCTAGAAGTATCTTAGCATCTGTAATGGAACACTTGACACCCAAAACTAAAGTCCTGACTGTGGCCTTTTCTAAAGGCCAAGGACCCAAAGACAACACACACAGAGGACACCAAGGACTCAGTAGCTCTGTGGTCCTGCGTGTGTATCGTCATCCCAGCATGACAAGTGCGAAGCGTTCTGAGGTCCTAACTGTGGTGTTGTTTTTGGAGACAGCTTCGGTTTCTGCAGCTTCAGCTTTCTCTAGGATCAGAGCCGTGCTCCATAGTTTAGGCTGCCAAGCCAAACTTTTCCCTGGGTTTGGAAGCACGTGTTTACCCACGTGCAGACCTGAGCCCCAGTGTCCTGCTGTAATTGCATCTGTAAAATCTCTTTCTCAAATATTACTTTTTGCCTCTGTGGAAAAACAGCATCTTTAGCAGAAAAAAAAAAAAAAAAAAAAAGGACAAGTAGGCAAAGGTCTCCCCTGTCCCCTCCCTAGCCCCACCGCCACTGAGGGGTGGCATTTAAAAATGGAAGTGGCTTGTGTAACCTGCTTTTCTTTGGCTTAAAATAACAGTTTGTAGATCCGTGTTTGTTTTTAATTCTCGGCCCTGTGGCCTTCTGCTCATATTTGATCTGTTTAATCCTACCATGCCTTCCGTGACTGGGTCTCGGGCGCGTGTGCTTCCTGATCTATTTCATCAACCTGGTGCTAGGTAAGTCTCCAGTTGCCAAGCCTGGGAATTTCGAACTGCCAAGAAGAAAAGTACATGTCAGTAGCATTTTACCACTTTCCCGTTCTCATTTTAAATGATTTTATGGGCGTTTAATGCAATTGCTACTCACAATTAGGCAGTGAACCGAATATAACATAAAACAGACCCTCTGACAATTCCCAAACAGGGGGAACTGCAGTATTTTATTTTCTTGTGGTTGTTCCATTCCCAACTCTGAGTTAACAGACAACAGTGACAAAATCAGTCTTATGACCACTCATTTAATCTATGCAGAAAACTAAAGGCATATGAGTGTACAGCTAAGTGCCCGCAGCTTCTGATAGCTAATACAGAGAACACAGAAATGGTTTGGTGATTGAGAATTGTTGCTATTAACACAGGGAGAACTCCACGTTATTTGCATCCACAAGCAAAGAAACAGCTCTGTAGAAGTAGTTTTTGTTTTATTACATTTGTATTTGTATGAGCGTGCATGCACACATGCACATGCAACAGGTTGCACGTGGAAGTCATGAGATGGCTTTTAGAAGTTGGTTCTGTCATCTCACCCTGTGTCCACACACCTACCACTTTCTGTAGTGCTTAGACTGTCTGGTCTGCTCATTGCTCTCCTTAACATCATCCTTTAAAATAATGCCAATTCCGTAAAATTAACTCACGTACAGCACGCAAATTAGAGATCCAATTCAGGCCATCAGGATTGGGAGCAGGTGTCTTCAACCACTGATTCCTCTCAATGGAACCCATAGGAACATCTTCAGAGTCTAACAAAGTGATGATATATTATAGTAGAAATGTGACACTAAAAAGGTTAAATAGCACAGGCCTGCCATCTCTGCCACTCAGGGGGCTGAGGCAGGAGGATGGCAAGTTCATTGAGATACTGGATGATGGAGTGAATGCAAGACCAGCACGGGCATGGGGTGAGGATAGTGCCTCTGTAAGGTCTTCACTGGTTTTTGTTGGTGTACACAGCCTGGCATCCCTTCTCCTTGTGCATACATCAGGTCTGCAGGAACAGGGTTCTGCTTTTACCTTCAGTTCCCTCTTTAAAGGTCTGGCTTGCTAATACATCTATATTATAGGTCAGACTTCAGCCTGTAGTCATGGGACACACCGTTCGGTCCACACACACATCACTTGCTGTAGTGCTTACACTATCTAGTCTGCTCATCATTCATCTGAACCCTTCAAATTAATCCCAATTTTGTAAAATTGATTCACATACAACATGCAGATACATAACACATAAAGAAATGTAATGTATAGAAGGAAAATAAAGTTGTCTAAATGTTTTCTGGCTAAATTAATCATTATCCATGTCTAACAGATGTCACCATAGACAGATATATGAAAAGAAGATTAAATGACAGAAAGATATGTAGATGATTGAAAAACAGTAGATAGAGGATAGATAAGTAGATGATAGATGGATGGATTGCAGATAGATGATCAATTGATGACAGATACATAGATGACAAGTACATAATATGTGATAGGAAAGTAGATAGATATATAAAGTATATAATAGATAATCAGTACATAATAATTAGATGAATAGATGGATGACAGATTGATGATAAAATGATGGGTAGATGGATAGATAGATGATACAGAGGTAGATAGACAGATTTATGATAGGTAGGTAGATGGATAGAAGATAAACCAATGATAGATAATTCCACAAAATGTTCATATATGTTATTTAATTAAAACACTAAGTCTGCTATTTTATAAACTTAATTAAAGAAGAAACGTAAAAACAAAAGTTGTGTCTGAAGAGCTAAACAGTTACTAAATGGCCTCTGCACAGCATGTTTCAAGTTTCCGAAAGAAGCCTGTTGTGGTGGCATGGCCATGTAATCCCAGGTGAGTGAGGCAGAAGGACTGCATGTTTCAGAACAACATGGGCTGTGTATCAGAACTCTGGATCCAAACGTAGCCACCACGTTTACTAATTTTCTGAAAGATTGGCTCCATTTTCTTAGTAAGTTGAAAACTATTAACTTGGTGATGTTCATATTTCACTCCATGTTTTAAGCGTGGTCACCAGTGCCTTGGGGCTGGAAGTAAGAGAATTCCGTGCTTTAGACCCCTGCCTGACACTCGACCTTGTACTCATAGCTGTTACCATCTCTTTCTGTTGCCAGTGTTTATAACATTGACATACAACATAGGAAACTATGTTTCTCAAAATTGAGTAGGTTACAGATAAACATTCTATAGCCAATAGGAGATAGAAATCTAACAGTCCACCTACCTGCCTATTTATTGATTTCTTTACTTTCTGAGAGGTGACAACATAATTATTGCCACTCATAATTAAGTTATTTGTGTTCACAGAAGAGGCGTGTGCACCTTTTGCTTTGTAATCTGAACCTTAAGTGTGCCGTACCACACTTGGAAACCATGTTGCCGACTTTCTGGAACTGGAGATTGACCTGAGGGCTCATGCGAGGCAAGCGCTGCATCACTGAGCTTTCTATATTACTTGTTCACTTTAAGGCATCCTTTTATGTTTTTGCAAGTCTTCTGCAAGTGTAATATATATATATATATGTCAAAAAATAAACATAATAAAAATGGGAAAAAGAAAACAAAACAAACAGTCCAGGAGTAAGCCAGAAAGCAGCACTCATGTATGGAGTCCGCTTCAGCACCTGTCTCTAGGTTCCTGCCTGAGTTCCTGCTCTGACTTCCGTCAATGACGCAAGCAGCTTTTCCCCTTTTGCATCAAACATTGAGATTTTGTGTCTTCTGACGTTAAGACCCAAGTAGTAAATGCACAGATGTTGCATATGCATATGAAAGAAATACTAATCTTCCTGTGTCTAGCAGCATGAGAAATTTCACTCAGATTTATAATATAGTTTAAGTGTTATTATATAGTTTATTAACAACGGAATGCTCCTGGCTTCTTATGTTTTGTTGAAACTTCTTTTGGAAAAGTTTTTTTTTCCTTTCGCCATACAATAGTCAGTTAATTTAATAAATATACATTTGTTATGTGTTAGCAAAAAGAAAATAAAAAGAAACTCATTAACACCAATTGTGCTTCCCAAATATTCTCAGCTGCGTGACCTTCCTCTGGAGTGCAAGCAGGGCTGCTCTCCTAGAGAACACTGATGCTTCCTCTCCAAGCAGCTGTCCTTTGTGCACAGCTCCTCAGGTGCAGGTAGAATTTTGTGGCATTTGGTCTGGCTAAGGTTTGCACAGGGCTTGTGCATGAAGTAATAAGCAGTGTGGATTCATTCACTCAGACCCCCTGTTTAGTGCAGGTGACATTGTTCACTTGTCATCAAATGGTCACGGCTCTTACAGCTATTCTGCCGCTTCTTCTGCAATAATTACCTAGTTTGGGGGAAAGAAGGTATATATACATGTATATATACATATATATGTGTGTATGCTTGTATGTGTATGTATATATTTATTTATCCCATTTAAGGCTGAGAAATTTTCAATTTCTTACTCTGCACCTTGGCTAGTTGTGGGGCTCTGTTGATAATAATCTATAATAAATAAAAGTCTCTCTGCTGATGGTAGAGCGATGCATCAACGTATGGTATAGCAATGCCCATGAGGAATTGGTTTAATGCCATGTACACCGAAGAAGAAGAATACTTACTCTTGATAGTGGTAACTCAAAAGCCAAAACTGACTTAAGATACTTCATGTACAGAGGTTTGAAGATCTTCTCTTCTGTCCTTAAAGTGACATGATTTAGGTTTCTGGTTTGCCTTTCTCTGCCTTGCTGTCAACTGGCAAGCTCTATCCACATTCCCAGCTTAAAAATAATAGAGAACAAACTCTATTGCATTAAACAGGAAATTTTAAAAAATTGTCTCAAAATAATTAACTGAGAAGCAGTCACATAGTAAACACATGAAGTCCTAAAAGTCGCCGTAAATCATACTGGTGGCTCTCCAGTAGCTCTATGTAATGCATAAATAACAGACAAGAATTTCTTACAGTCGTTCTTTCCTGCTAAGCACGAATATTATTCATATTTCTATCAACAGATTTATTTTAAGCATCAATCTAAAAGGTTTCTGTTAATTTTGCAAATGTTTCTGAGCCTCCTACTCTGTCTGAGAAGTTGTTTTTACTTATCCTCATCATCTATTTTAACTTTCATAACTGTAAAGTATATGGAGGTTGTTGCTGTCCCTCTGTCACGTGACAGAAACTGGGAGCTTGATGCACTTAAATAACTTTCCCACAGTTACTCAGATTATAGCTCAGCTGATTCTAACTCAAACCCCAACTCTTTCCATCACATCATGTGGTCTCTTGTTCCTAAGATCACACATATGCGTGCCCACATGTACACACACACACACACACACACACACACACACACACACACACACACATACTCACACACTCACTCACACACACGCCTGGCAGCTAGACAGAGAACTCTTTGTGCCCCAGGCCTTGAGTTTCCATAGAAGCACACACACTCCTCAAGCCACGTCACTTATCATGATTCACGGTGTTTTCCTTTTATGGTCCCATTTCCCCCAGGAGACCCGGGAGCTCTTGAAAGTGGGTTTCACGCCTTATTCATCTTAGTAAGGTCTCTGGCAGATACTGCCGGTTGCACGGAGGAGTTGTATAAAGATTGGCTGGCACATAACTCTTGGCTGTCACTGTTTGGTGTGTGTGTGTGTGTGTGTGTGTGTGTGTGTGTGTGTGTGTGTAAGGGAACAGAGTTTGGGGGCAATTTCTTCAGAGACTCCCACTTCTATCCCCCACCTCTCTGCCTTCAGGTGCTAGCATGTAGAAGGAAAACAAAGCATACAGTTGTTTTGTGTTCAGTATCATAATGCACAGGAAGCAAGGGAAAGCTCTTCACTTTAGAAGTCATAATATGGAAGAATGGGTCCAAGGAAAATGATGGCATTCCTGGTCCCCTGGTCTATGGAAGGGGAATAAAAGGAAAGAAACCAAGGCACTGACCATCCCTTCTCTATCATATATATTCAGATATTTGTGGTCAGTCTCCTACATCCTCTCCCTATTTCTCCACCTTAACAATTTCTGTCTCTCTACTATTGCTTACCGCTCCTTTTTCTTGCACATCAGTGTTTCTAGAAGTCACCAGAAAACAAGAGAACAAGCAGTCAGTGCCCATGTAGTACCTGTGTTTGCCATCAGTATCTCTTGAGCTAGGTTCTAACATGGCTCACTGTTACCAGATGCTAGCCCACCTTCACAGCCTTGGCCCCTCTTCCTTCTACTATTGCATTGTGGGTCCCACAAAGTCCTTGTTTATTTCCATGGCCTTGGTTGTATTTGATTTTTAGTTTCTTTCATTTTGCCCCTGTTCTTCCATGTTTTGGTGCCTTAATGCAATTTCCTACCTGGTCAATTGCCTTCATATGCCGTCTTCCCATACCTACTTGTTCACTGCTCTTCACGAAACTCGATAGATATCAACCTTCAAATACTTTCAAAATACCTAGAGCTTTCATGGTAAATGGGTCTGTAATTTAGATATTTTGGACTACAGCTGCATTGACAAAGGAAAAGTAGACATATAGTCAAGACATGGCTATCTGATAATGATAGGAAAATACGATTTGTAAACTGAGAGATCCCAGAACTGTTAGTAGCTTCCGATATTAGCTTCTATCAGAGAGATTTTGTCTTGGAAAAGTGTACATACAGGCAAGTATCTGTCGCCCCTGGGTCCTCAGATGTTAACAAGATAAAAACTTTGGCTCTTTTCCTGTACTCTTCGACAGTCTTCACAAATGTTCTTGTCTCCTGTGAGTCTGCTTGGCCATCCAGGCCTCTGATCACACACTGCTACACAGCCATTACATTCTCAGGTCAGCTGAAAAAGTGCACGTCATCTCTACTGTCCTGAATTCTAGCTCTCGGATTCTCAGGTCAGTCTGGTGCTGGCTACCCTCTTGTTTGTTTAAGGTCACAAATTCTAGAGGTGGAGTTCTGAGGTCTGATTACTTAACGTAGGTGCTTGGCTATGGTTATATTATTGAATTTCTATAACCATAAAGTGGAGATAGCATTTCCATAATAATAGGCCGAGGTGAATACATTAATATACGAAGCATTTTAAAAAGTATGTGGAAAAATAGGCGTGCATAAGAAGTGGATACTGTCTCCAACAATTTCCTGATACAATGTGGGAGAGATATTTTAAGCTGTCACGTTAACCTAATGGAGGAGAGGTTGACTTTGGTTTGCAGTTTAGAAAGTACAGTCCATCTACTTGGGAAAGAACGGCACTGAAGAGACTTGATCTATAGCAGTGGGAACTGTGCCACAGTCTGTTCACATCCTGGTGGATTGGGAAGTAGAGAGCACAGAACCGGAAGCAGGGCCAGATACAAGCTGCAAATCTGCCCCTAGTGGCCTAATTCAACAACCAGGTGCTACATTCATCAACAACCTCTCAAAACAGGGCCATTGACTTGGGGGTTGGGTAGCGGAGGGGTGGGGGAGGGGCAGAGGGCAGCAAGTGTTCAGACTCATGAGCCTGTAGGGGGCATTCAGTATTCAAACCTTTCCAGCCTTCATTTCCCCCTTTTTTAAAATTTTTTTTTATTAATTTATTCTTGTTACATCTCAATGGTTATCCCATCCCTTGTATCCTCCCATTCTTCCCTCTCTCCCATTTTCCCATTATTCCCCTCCCCTATGACTGTTCTTATGGGGGATTACCTCCCCCTCTATATGCTCATAGGGTATCAAGTCTCTTCTTGGTAACCTGCTGTCCTTCCTCTGAGTGCCACCAGGTCTCCCCCTCCAGGGGACATGGTCAAATGTGAGGCACCAGAGTACATGAGAAAGTCATATCCCACTCTCTACTCAACTGTGGAGAATGTTCTGACCATTGGCTAGATCTGGGTAGGGGTTTAAAGTTTACCGCCTGTATTGTCCGTGGCTGGTGCCTTAGTTTGAGTAGGACCCCTGAACCCAAATCTGCCTATCATAATGTTCTACTTGTAGGTTTCTAGGACCCTCTGGATCCTTCTACTTTGCTATTCTCCCTTGCTTCTCTCATTTAAAGTCCCAATAGGATGTCCTCCCCCTCTGTCCCAGTTTCCTGGTAATTGAAGGCTTTCATGGGACATGCCCCTTGGGCTAGAATGCAGATATAAGTGAGTATATACCATTTGAGTCTTTCTGCTTCTGGGTTAACTCACTCATTACGATCATTTCTAGCTCAATCCATTTATCCACAAATTTCGGGAATTCCTTGTTTTTAATAGCTGAGTAGTATTCCATAGTGTATATGTACCACAGTTTCTTTATCCATTCTTCTACTGATGGACACTTAGGCTGTTTCCATGTTCTGGCTATTATGAATAAGGCTGCTATGAACATGGTTGAGCAAATTTTCTTGTTGTGTGCTGGAGCATCTTCTGGGTATATTCCAAGGAGTGGAATAGCTGGGTCTTGAGGAAGCCCTATTCCCATTTTTCTGAGATAGCACCAGATAGACTTCCAAAGTGGTGGTATTAGTTTGCATTCCCACCAGCAATGAAGGAGTGTTCCTCTCGCCCCACATCCTCGCCAGCATGTGGTGTCGCTTGAATTTTTGATCTTAGCCATTCTGATGGGTGTAAGATGGAACCTCAGAGTTGTTTTGATTTGCATTTCCCTGATGACTAAGGAGGTTGAGCATTCATTTCCCCATTTAATGGGATAGAGTCTAATGGTCTAGTGCATTGCAGGTTTGAAACATTTCCCTTCTGTTTTCTCATACTCTTTGCTTTGTATGAAGTTTTTCTTGTGGCTTCTGAGAAGCTAAGTCTCATTGCAACCTTTGAGTCCTTGGTGAGAATGTCACACTTAGTTTCTGAACACTTTTTAAAGTCTCTTTGTGTACCACATCTGTAAACTTTACAGTACTATGCCTCACTACAAATCTTATCCTTACTTGTTTGAGAATCTGGTAAGCCTTAAAAATGTGGGATTCTAGGCTCTTCAGTTTCAGAGATTTTCTTTGAATTCTTTTTTCTCAATTGCTATTGATCTTTTGGATCATCATGAGATTGATTTTTGGTTTTTGGCTTTTTTCTTTTTAATATATGAATGTGTTTTACCATCATTTTCTTTGGGGAAGGAGGGCCTTAGGGATCCAGACTTTCCCTTGGCCCATACCGGCCCTTTATCATTCCAGCATCCAAATTTATCTTACAGTGGGTCTCATCTCGCTGTCCCCAGATTCTTATCTTTATTTGGCAGAGATGCAAAGTAGTAAGCCCATGTGTGATCACATTCCTGGGATTGGGGACATTTATCATCTCAACTCTCCAACTTTTCTAGACTAAGGCAGATCTTTCAAGTCTCATGCAGCCTTCTTTTGGGCCTTCTCATTGGACAATTTCTTCAATTTTTCACTTCCCTAAAGTGATAATCACCCCTATCTAGATCCCAACCATGTCTATCCAGGCTAAGGTTTATGCAACTGCTATCCTTGCTCATGCCTTGATAAATCAGTTTGCTAACAGGAAGATGCTTTGTACCATAAAACAATACACACACCTTCTAGAACTTGATCTAGAGAGCTTGACCTTCAGAGTCTATATAGATGAAGCTGGCAAAGTCTAGAACTTTCTTTACTCTTGACCTCAAAGCCCTGGGTTCAAAAACCTAGGCACAAAGACAGTGTTGGTAGAGGTCATCTTGAAGATTTCTGAATATTTTCAAAATAGCCTATGTGCCAGGCAGAGTATGATTTCCTCTAGTGTGCAGACCAGCATCACTAGAGGGGTATTGGGGCTTCAAGACAAGGCTCCCTGATGCCTTATTTACCTGTTCTACCCTTGGTAATTCTACCAAGTCCTTCAAAAGTTTCTATACACAAATCTGATGGGCCTATTGGCTGAGCTCTGGAGTCTAAACAGTACAGCTCACGTGAAGTCTAGCTCACCGGGGACTGTCTGCCATGCTGCCGAAGCTTGAGGAGAACTGCAGCTGAGGCCCAGACTTGCATCCTTGCTCAGGCCTCTGGGACATAGTGGACTGGAACAGGGACGCGATCCTAGTGATGGCACTGACACACTGAACAGTAACTGCCTCTTCGTGCAGTCATCGGTGAGGCATGCATGGGGCAGAGGGCAGACTGGGGAGTCGGAGTGATGGTATGGCCAAAGCCGTTCTCTGGAAACACAAAAGAAGGGAAAGGAGGAGGCCTCAGGGATAGGAGGTCAAGTTCCTTCTGAGAATGGGCAGGATCACTCTAAGGCCAGAGGTTTAGCTCTTGGGAGGTTGAAAGATGAAAAAAAAAATGGGAGAAATCAGATGGGTATAGTTCATCCCATGCAGATTTTTCGTCTCTGAACAAGAAAGGACTAATAGCTTAATTAAACAAAAAAGCAAAGGAAAAAAAGGGGCCTGGGGAGCAGACACAATCATTAATGCTCAAGTTCAGAGTATTACAGCTTATGGGAATTCATAGTGGGGCTTGGCAGAATTGGGGAGCTTCACTGGAAGAGGATCATTGGGGCAGCCCCAGGTCTGAAGAAGGCATGCTCGTGTTCCTCACTCTGCCCATGGACCGAGAGGACATCAGTAGGTAGGTCCTAGAGTGGGACCTAGTTAATCTCTGGCCTTAGGGTACCTGACTAAAGATGCCAGCTTCTGTGGAAGCTGGCTCCAAGGCAACCTCAGCCGACAGTGATGGGAAGCCCCATGGAATCTGATGTACCTATGACTGAGATGGGGGGTGACAGGCAGGGAAGCATCTGCTGTTCTCCAGCATGGCACCTAGACACCAGTGACTATCCACCAAGCCGCCAAACAACGGGTTGGAGCAGAGTCAGATGATACCCAAAGGAAGAGGTTGTATCCTTGTAGCCTTGCATTTGCCTCAAACTCCACTCCAACCAGAACCTGTTCTTTTGCCTCGTGGCAAGAACTTTCATGGATCCCACTTGACCCAACATTCAGTGTACCTACCCAGTGCACAGCAGGGTACTTCCCAGAGTCAAGATGGCCCCCTTTCTGCCTGGTCTCCAGTGACAGACTAGCTTTCCTTTCAGCACTGGGAATCCATTAATCAATGCATTTTTTTTTTGAAGTAAGGATGGCGAGCCCATGTGAAAAGAATAAGGCTAAAATAATTAGAAAGGATGTGAACAATGCTCCTGGGTGATTTTTTTTTTTTTTACTACATTACACTTCCTAATGAGAGTGGCAATTGCAGTAAGTTTTCCTTTATCATTAATTCAATACTGATGATTTGTGTGTTTATAAATCACATCTCAAGTTAGTACGATATTTTGTTAAGGATGTGTTTCACTATGATGAGACAGCTGAGCGTTCCTATTTTTGAAGCTATCATTATCAACGGAGGGGGTTCTAAGCATTTCTAATCATGGTCTGTTCTTCTGGGCAATACTCAAGCCCCTGCCTAAGGAAGCATCCAACCTTGCATGAATGTGAGTTACCAGCTGAGTTCAGGGAGCTGAAAAGAAGAATCGGCTGCTTGCTGCTCTTTAGTAGGCTTCCATATAACCTGTTATTTGGAGAATTTCTCCAGGCTCCGATGCCCTCTCTGGAGCCCCTGAGCCCGGAATTTCCTAGCTTCCTCGCCTTAAGTAGTCAGCTATGTGATTTCCCACCTCACTGTAAAGGACACGTGCCTCTTGATTGGATGGGATTGAGGAAGGAATGAAGAAATGTGTTGCTTTAAATGCTTTTCTGACTCCTAACCAGTTTAAATCTCTGAAGGTATGTTAACTCCAATATTTGTGCTTCCCATCTGTTTTCC
Source organism: Acomys russatus (assembly GCF_903995435.1). Taxonomy (NCBI): domain Eukaryota; kingdom Metazoa; phylum Chordata; class Mammalia; order Rodentia; family Muridae; genus Acomys; species Acomys russatus. The sequence goes on along the minus strand of NC_067142.1, from coordinate 80,487,669 downwards.
TGTATGCATTCCTGACAGGATAACACTACCCATCTACTTGGCTGCATTCTTGGTGTTGTGAAATGCACCCTTGCCTTTGGTTGTGATGTTCGGTTACTTACCATTTGTTTCTCTGTCTTCTAGCTTGTAAAATGTTCTTGTTGTATCTCATTTGCTTTTCTCTTCTTAACTACTCTATTTTTCTCCCCTGTGGGTTTCTTCTAAACCATCTTGCTGGTTTTGGTGGTCTTCCTGTGAAACAGAAGGGACGCAGCTTTCAATTTGCTCTGCCTAACCAGGAACACTGAGTCTAGCTTTATCTTTCCCACTCACTCTTGGTTTCAGGATAAATTTTTCCCCAACCTTCAGCGGCCACACCCACATGGTGATTTCTCTTTCTCCTCCAGCACTGACCTTCCCAGAGTCTTCAGGTTTATGTTTTCTTGGCCTCTAGCAGGGCATCGTGAAAGTGACCCAAGTTCACCTTAACCAGCACAGAACTCACACTTGCCACTTTATAGACTGAAAGAAATTCTACCTCTCCATTGCTTCATTATGCCTCCTTTTTATTTTATTACTCCTGTTAATTCTGCTTCTAGGATTTTTAGGAAATCAACCCCTTTCCACTCCTGTTAGTCTGTTTCGAGTCTGGGTGATCATGTGAGTTTCCATGCTGTTTGAAAACCTTCTGCCGTTCAGTGATTACTAACTTCTTCATAAAAGTCTCTTACATACCTTGTGGGAGCAAGATGTGTTTGCTCCCCCCATCGTTTACTGCCTTCCCTTCAAGAGCATCGGTTTTCTGTGATTCCCTCTTGATAGAGACTACTCGGTCCCATTTGCCCTGTGAATAACTTGAATAACTCCGATTACACTCTTAGGGATGGCGATCAAAGAGGCAGCGTTTCCACAAGCGTGTGCAACATTCTTCCAGCAGAAAATTTCCCCAGCTGATAGTAAAGACTTACTTTGTACTTGAGCTTCAAGTTCAGTATTTTCAGTAACACAAGGAGCATCTCAGGGGATTGGCCACTGACTAGCAAAGGATTATACAACCCACACAAATGGTGTTTCTTTAGGGCAAGGCAAATCAAACACCTACGTTCTGGGGATAACCAGACACCATGGCTAACCTTCTGATGCCAAGGTAGAAATACTCATCTCTGAGCAGCATGAGAGTTCCTGGGAGAACAATCAAAACACATTTGGAAAACACCATCCCACAAACTCGGTGTCACGACGGCTTTATAATTCTTTCTATCTATAAACTATTTAACGTTCTTCAATAAAAGATCGGAAAGGACCAAAGAACATGTAATTTTCTTTGGCAAAAAAAGAGAAATCCTGGCTTAAGCACAGTGAAAGGTTTGTGTGGGTTCAGAAGGGGCTACATAGACACTATTTTTTGCTATCATTGGCTTGCGTTCAACATTGGTGTCCAAAACAAATGAATCTGGATGGAAGTAGTTAAGGGCTGGAACGCACGAGGCCAAGTCTTCTAAAGACACTATTGCTGCACTATCCTCCCCCATTTCAAATCTGTGCTGGAAGATAGAAACCTCTTCAGCTCAGTGAGTCACTTGGACAGCCTCGCCAGGACAATTAAACTTCCAGTATAAAACATGACCTGAAGCCTGGCCTCCACCGCACCATCCCACCTCAACCTCCTCCACCCCCTGGGGTCAGGCCTTGACATTTACCAGGTCACCATTTCAGTTGCTTAGCCAATGAAACCAACTCAATGGTTTTTTACAAAGGATGTATTCTCCTCGGCACTTAAGGCGCTACAGAAAACGTTTGGTCGGTGCCTCTGCTGCACTGAGAGACATTACACGTGCCTCTTGATCATGACGGACAAGGTCTTTACAGAATGGGGAAAGACGAGTCAGTTATCCCCTCATTAGTCTTCTTCTTTCCTCAACTGACTCTTGAAGGAAGAAAGAAGGGAGGTTGAACTCCAGTAAACACAGCCAAGAAAAAGATGTATAGCCTGGGCAGCCCTATTACAGATGGCTACAGGAAGTCTTGGGGATTACTCTTCTTGAACTACCAGTTACCAAAGCAGTTAATACATCTTGCACAGTCAAGACTGCCTTATTGTTAACAGCTGAGATGCCTTCTTCCCCTTCTCCTCTCAGATGCTATTGATGTCTTGCCATAGTTTGAATATAATCCCCTCAACAGCATTACCTCATTTTTTACTTCATTCTTGCAGATTAGCTCTCCCAGGTTATATTCTTTGGTGCAGTGTGTTGGTGTTGTACGTTGACTATGTCTTAATTTTTCATTCTTAAAAGCACCCCTAGTCATAAGTGCTTAATGGTTTAGTTTTCTTTGGCACCCCATGGTCCACCTGTGTATGAGAAAGGGCTCCACTTTTTGTTTCTTTGTTGTTTGGTGTTTTTAGCAGGCTGGCTGATATATTTTTAAGTGTGTTTTGTGTTGCTTTTTCGATTATTTGTGAAGCTCACTCTCTTATAGGGATATTTGTTTAGCATAATTGTGATGGAGATTGCATCTTCTTATGCTTCAGTGTGATAAGATTCCCTTGCACTTTGTTCAAAAACAGCTTTTTCATTTGTTGAAAACATTTTTCTGTGCATACCTTAAAAATATACAGTCTATGCTCCCTGGGACTCAGAACTCAATATGAAAGACAACCAAACCCAATTTAAATCAAATAACCCAAAGCATAACGGAACTTTACTATGCTCTGTTTCAAGTTCTGATGTGCCCTGCAGCTTCATTGCAGATTTAGTTAAGTCAGTTTTCTCTCCACTTGTCCAAATCACAGCCCTCAGAGTAAACATACGCACAGAGGCTCTATGCTACTCTGGCCCCGATGTTTTCCCTTCGGTGAAACAAGCAAAGCACAATCTCTGTCTCTTCCCCCCACATCACTCTCTCCATGCCACCTCTGTCTCCACTAATATCGCTCTCTTTTATCTCATCCCTCTCCCTACCCCATCCATAGGCTAACATATCCCTATCTCTGTCTTTATGCCCATTTCTACCGCTATCCCTATCTCTACCCCTGCTCCTATCTCTGTCCCTACTCTTAACTCCACCCCTTTCTCTGGCTCTACCTGTTGCCCTATCCATGCTCATATCAATATTCATGCTCATATCAATATCTTCACCTCTATCTTCATTCCCGTGACCACTGCCTACCCCTATCTCTCTCCCTACCTCTGTCTTCCCCCTCAGTTCTCATCCTTATCTAGGTCTCTACCCATCACTTCTTGTTCTTGGTACAACTTTTGTCTGTATCACTCTTTCTCTAAAGTGATGCTCGTGGGATGAACCCTGTTCCTCATAGCTGAGCTCTCTGGAAAGGATTGAACAAACCTGCTTTATGAGCTCAGCCCTTTCCATAGTTGAGCATAAGAGGAATAGAGGCACTTCAGTGGCATGTGTTTCACTTATGTAGAGTGAGCAGGGCAAGTGTGAAAGCTGTAGGAAAGACTGATTGCCTCTTTTGTGAACTGAGGTGGATTTCAAATAGTGGGAGAGGACTTTTGCACAAGAGTAGGAGTTTGCAAGACAGAAATGAGGTGGTGGCACGAGAACAGAACAGCAAGTGCAAGTGTGTTCTGGCTTAAGTGTGGGGTGTGTTCAGGGAAAGGCAAGCAAGCCAGTGTGCCTGGAGATTGGGTTGTGTGGGAAGAAATGGCAGAAACCCAGGATGCAGAGATGGAAAAGACCCATTGTCTCATAGTCCCTTTCTCCATCTCTTCCTTCTCTATCTCACAGCCAATGTGTTCTTGATGTTCTCATCCATGGCTGGCCCCGGGGAAGTTGATTTAATCTCTTTGAACTCAAAGGAAGAAGCTCATGGCCGAAGACAGGCTAGAAGCCAGGTCACAATATTTCTTCTCAGTGGCCAAAATGTCTTGGTTTTTACATGTGGATGTCTCTGGCCTTTAGGAATCTGATTTAGTCAACATTTAGGTAACGTTCTATTTTTAATCGCTTTACTCAGACTGGCATTTGAGGCATTCTTAATCCTTAAACCCAGTTCCTCAGATCTAATAAAGGATAAACTGTCATTTGATGTACCTTCGTGAAACTGCAACTGACTTACTGTTTGAGATTTGGATCTGGCCTTCAGATGAGTGAGAAAGTCAATTATTTATTGACTCTTTCATTTCTCCCCCCCTCCCACCCCCCGCACAACCAAAACACTTTTTCCTCCCCAGAGCATCCAAGCAAAGCTATAATATGTCTCCTTGTGGGAAAGGACTATTTAATTCTTCCCTGCTCTTATCACCGGTATGGCTGCATGTTTTTTAATTACAAATCTGTCTCTCAGGAATGTTGCAAGTAAAGCTCCATGACAGCACCTGTGGGTGATATGCAGTAGCCTTCATATTTAGCAAAACACTTACGCTATGCTTTAAGAGACAACATAAGTTTAGTTCACAAGACAGTTTTACCAAGAGTACCAGAAACTCTGAAGTCCCAGATCACTGCATTTTTCCATTTGTAGCTATTATGTTAACATTAAACAAACACTTACTGTGGCTTCTGAGAGATCAAACAGTGAAGGCCAAGTTGCCCCTGAGAATTAAGTTAGAATTCAAAACCAGAAATGAAAGGGCTAACTAACAGTTATCTAGTAATCTATATGGAGTAAAAAAAATCTAAATGGGGTATTTTTAACTTGAGAAGGCTGGTTGAAATAGCAAGAAGGCTAAATAAAGTCATGTACACATGCCATGAAGCAAAATTCCTTTTATGACACAATGATGCTGGCCAAACAAAATGATAAAGAAAATCTTCAGAGAATTTATAACCACAAAGCAGAATACAAGTTATACTTGAAGACATCTTTATTTAACCTTAGTTAATTGCCTGAAAGATTAATTAGCGTACACTCTAAGAAATACCTAAGAAAGAGGAGTTTGAATGTTTCTAGCAGAGAAGTGAGTTCTTGTTTAAAATGATGGCTTTGACTGTATCCCTGAGCTGGCCAATCATCTACATTGTGTATATGTTTTATAATATCACACCATGTCCCACAAATATGCATAGTAATTATGTGGCAAATATAGTGCTTAAACATTAACCAACCTGAAGATGTATTAATAATGTACACTTTTAAAGTGTTCCTATTTATAATAAACCTTGCTATTTGTTATAAAATCTTATAAATTCTGACATCAAATTCATCTTCTGTATCACAATGGCAATAGCGATCTAAAATCATGTTATATTGCTGCCTATATTTAAAATATTGTGACATACACAGTACAATTCAACACTATCACTCAGATGTAGGTTGCATCCAGTTCTGCCCTGTTTTAGTCATCCCCACATATATTTTTTCTCTTAGAGATATTCTGTAACATTGCAACCCAGAGGCAGCAGTTACTTGTACAAGACCTACACACAAAATTCCTCCATGGATAAGGGAGGGGATCGCACGGCCCCGCCCCTAGCCAAGGAGTTATTGGCAACTTAAAGCTATGGGCAGAGGGACAGTTACTCTCCTTTGGGGATGAAATCACTGGTAGGCTCCAGTGAATGGCACCATACCACTGGGCATATGGGCAGCACTAACAGTCCCCAGGGCATTATGAATAAAGTGAAGACATAAAGATGGGAAGGAGGCTAGGAGATACTAGAAGCGAGATGGGGTAATGGTGGACAGGTATGTATGAACAGCATACATTATATAAATGTATGAGATTTTCAGTATGAATAAAATAACATTAAAATTAAAGAAGCAAATAGTAACATGCATACATTTATTTCTTATTAGCCCCTCACAAAGATTGTGAAGTTTAGTCTATGTGTGTTCATAACAGATTATACTTTATGAAAAATTCATTTTGTTCAGGTGTTTATTTTGGTTTATATACTCAATGCAAAGTCTTCCAACAGGTCTGAGTGATAGGCCACTTTAATCTCATTGTGTGCAAGAGGAGGACAGTGAGCCAGAGGTTGTTTGTTTTTGTTTGTTTGTTTGTTTGGTTGTTGGTTTTTCGAGACACAGGCTGTCAAGAGACAGCCCTAGCTGTCCTGTCGCTTTGTAGATCAGGCTGGCCTCGAACTCATGAAGATCTGCTTGCCTCTCCCTCTCCAGTGCTGGGATCAAAGGCATACACCACCACTGGTTAAGTAACCAGCTAGAGTTCAAGAAGCCAGTGAACAGATAAATCCCAGATTTGACATGTCTGTTAAGGGTGACTTACATCAGGCTTTTAATCACAGCATAGGGACAGCATCGCAGTCTTTGGTTGACATGCAACAAAGTCCTGAGTTATTATTTTTTCACTTAAAAATAAAAGGGTTAGTTATTCAATGAGTTATCAAATGTAGAAAGTAATGTTGTGAGAAAGAAAGAAACTCTCAAATGAATGTTCTCTATGTAGAGTGGTTTCCTACATGTGATTATTTCTATGGGAAGGTAAAGCTGCAATTTTCAAATTGACCTAATCAAAGCCACTCTGCCTTTCATTTGAGCACAACTTCCTTTTCCTTGCATCATTTTTTCTCTAAGGAGAAAAATAATAGCCACAGCCTACTAACAACTCTACATGACTTCATTGTAACCCTGGGGTCATTTTTTTAAATCTTTGCTCAAAAACTCTGAATTGATATTATCGGCTTTAGGTTCAGGATCATAGACTCTAAAGAGGCACACAAGCTCTTCAAAGAGAACATGTGGACACTGGAATTTCAAAGCCATGCCTCAGATCTTTAAAATAATAACTATCTTGTTCAAAATACTTTGAAAGTGGGTTAAGCAGCCCTCCAGAATGATGGTCAGGGCCACTGCAGCGCAACAGCACAAGATGGCTAGGAGTGGACTTCTCTCCTGTTTTGATGGGCCTAGAGTTAGAATCTTTGAAAATTGGTGGTTGCCCTTTCATTGTGCTGCTCGCCTGGCAGGCTGCAGACCTTCTGTCCTGTTGTGACAGATGACCAATACCATTAGCACCTCCTAAAGGTCTGTTTAACACCCCCCCTTTCTACTTATGCACCAACAGAGTAGGGAGGAATGAACCAGTGTGCTGGATGCAGTGCTCCTTGCAGCAGTGTGCTTACGCCCATTGCTAACTGTTCATCTGTGAAATAGAGGCTAATGGCTCTACTGCTCAGATGACCAAGTAGAGGCTCAGATGTGCAGTGAAACATACACTTTCATTTGGGAGCTGCTCCTATGATGGCCAGCAAGTGTATATGGGTGGGTCTTCCTGTGTGCAAACGGCACAAGTGCAGCCTGTACTCAAGTCAAGACGTTACGTTCACATCCCTCATCCTTTTGCTATGATCTGGTTTGCCCATGCGGATGTCCGTGCAGACCTTCCCTCTCTAACGTGCTATATGCATGCAAATAGCCCCTTCTGCTTTATGAAATAACTCCTTCTGTGAGATGGGTAGGCACCCAAAACGTAGGGTCCTTTCGGGAATAGATCAGCAGCAAGACTCTTTCAGTAAGACTAGAAGCAAAGTTTAAAGATGTCTTGAGTTGCACATAAAATAAAAACCATTAGAAACATAGAACTTCAGAAATAAGTTAAAAAAAGAGCCTGATGGGAGGAATGCACAGGAAGATCTTATAGAGAAAGGTGCCAAGCTCTTTCAAACACAGGTTCACAGCGTTTCCCAGCCAGCCCAGGACACAGGGTCACACCGAGGAGCAGGAATGCAGGGGATGGGCCCCTGAAGGACTACGTGGCCTCCCTTCAGTGCTTTGCCACAGCCAGCTACTCTGGTGCATAGTCGCTCAGTCTCTGCCACTGTCTGTAATAGTGAGTCAGCCCACTGGGGGACAAATGAGAATAGCCAAGTTTTCACAGTACCTTAGTTTCCTACAATCCATCACGAGTTTATTTATTGGAAGCATTTGTTAAATTACACTATAGTGTTATCATAAGTGAGTAAGACGGCATTATCTTTTTAATGAAAACTAGTCGCACACCTTATGATGACTATACACACACACACACACACACACAGAGAGAGAGAGAGAGAGAGAGAGAGAGAGAGAGAGAGAGAGAGAGAGAGAGAGAGAGACAGAGAGAGACAGAGAGAGACAGAGAGAGACAGAGAGAGAGAGAGATTGTGGCATGTTGGGACAATATTAGTTAGAATTTTTACTGGAGAAAAATGCCACACAAAATGTGCCTAGCCAGAGCACAGTTAGAACATGTGTGAGCGGGGCTAAAGCAATGGCTCAGAAGGTAAAACTGCTGCAGCAAAGTCACGAGCACCCGTGCTGGAGAAATTATAGTTTAAAGGTTAAAACCATTGGCTCTTCTTGCGGAGGTTCAGAGTTCCCTTCACAGTACCCAAATGGTGGCTCACAATCTCCAGTTACAGGGGATCAGACACCCTCTGTTGGTCTCTCCAGGCACCAGGCCTACACATGGCACACAGACATAATGCAGGCAAAATACCCATACACATGAAAATAAAACCATTTGGAAGAGCATGCACATCTGGCTTCAGATCCCCAGAAGGCATATAGAAAGCCTGGCCTGGCTGCAAGCACCTGCTACCCCAATACTATAGTGTAGTGGATAATGAAGAGTCACTGGGGCTTGCCATCCACCAGCATAACTCCAGGTTCAGTGTGAGACCCTTTCTCATGGGAATAAACTGGAGAGTAATAGAGCAGAACACCCAAGATCATTATCTGGCCCTGTAAGTGTCTACAGGCACGTGCATGCATCCACCTACACTGACATGCACATCTCACATACCATACACTCATGCATACAGCACATGTATACCACACTCACATACCAAAGCACACACTGTAATGTAAAAATAGAAAAATTTTAGACTGTATCATTTCAAGCAAATGATTCTATACTCATTGCTTCCTTACTCTTACTTTCCCCAACAGGTATATGGGGAGCAACATTTCTCTAAAACCACTCACAACTATTTTTTGCTGCTTTCCTCCTTCCCTTCCTCCTTTCTATCATGTGTGTGTGTGTGTGTGTGTGTGTGTGTGTGTGTGTGCTGGGGCTCGAACTCAAGGCTTTGCTCATGCCAAGTTCCATGCTCAGCCTACAACTCACTTACACCCAAGGAGATAGCGACTGTAACAGGATTGTGACTATACCTTCAATGACAGAATGGTCTTCTAGCATTTACTTGCTTCCTGTTAATTTTCTCTTTACAGTGACTAAGTTGAGATAATTCAATATTATTTAAAAATTTAAACCAAGTTCACCAATTGAGTCAAACATTCCAGGTTAACTTGAAGGAAAAAAATTTTGAGAAGTACAAAAAACGAATTGAGATGCTTTAGGAGGCCCTGGCTCTCCTGTGGAGGAGTCAGTGCCTCAGTTCTGTGGGACATACACCATTGTCTGCTTCCAGGGGCTGTGTTGAGTGCTGCAGGGCCCAGGTCAGAGCCCAGATGATCAAGAGTTCCATGTGGTTTCACCTTTATTTTTCCTGAGAGGGCGGAGCATGTAAGTATTCTAAGAGAAACAGGAGACTCCACAAGTTGGGGAGCAGCAGGGGGGACGAGGAGGAGTGGGAGGCGTGGGGGGGTGTTTGGGCATGGTTTATTCACAGTGTTGCTCAGATATCCAAGAATTTTCAGAAGCCTTGCCTTTAGGCCACAATGCGCTTTGGCTTTGTGAGTTATTTGCCAAATTCATTTCAAGCTCTTAAGTTTACAGTTAAAAGAGAAATAAAAAAGTCTTTCATTTGTTCTTAAGCTGTTTATTTTGCTTGTGAAACAAATCATAGCATCTACCCAATAAAAAGAGAAATGCATAGTTATAACTTTAGAAAAGTTAACGGTAGAGGTCTGAAAAGCCCTTAGGCAAAGCCAGACGTCGTTTTAATGTGACGGAAAGTTCTCTTTGAACTTGAGAGGATACAAGCAATGGGCTTTCTGAGAAAATTGTCCCTTTGTCCTTTTCTAGAGCCTTCTTCTTTGAGACAGAATATCGCTAAGCTTGAGGCTGGACTTGCTGGCATTTAAGGCGCTGGGCAGGCACAAAGCTGGTCCCCATTCTCCATGGTATTGTACCACAAGGAAAGCTGCTCAAAATGCAGGTGAGTTCAAAGGCGGCATAGTGTGGGTCCCGTGGGACATCCTAGTATGGCGGTGTAACTTGTATGTGTTCTCTTGCCCTTCTGTGTTAGGCACGGCTATCATCATCACAACCAAAAACAGGACAAAAGAAGACTCAGGAGAGGAAGTATTTATTTGGCTAGGGATTTGAGGGGTACAGCCCATCAGAAGGAAAGCACAGAAATGGAGAGCATGAGGCTGGCACTGTTAATCTTTTCACAGCAGGCTCAGGCTACCCACACCCAGATTCATTTCTTCTGACCAGACTCCACCCTCTAAATATTCTAGAGTCTCCGTGAATGTACTATAAGCCGAGGGCCAAGGATCCAAACATACGCACCTACACGGGGCACATTCATATACGAATTATAGCAGCCCCTTCTATTTGTTTCTTGCTAGCACATAAACGTTTCACTCTTACATGAATGCACATGCACGTGCACACACACACACACACACACACACACACACACACACACACACACACTCATATAGCCAGGCTAGATGCCTGTACAACTGAGAGTTTAGAACTATAATTCTAAAATATTAAAATGCACATCCATTCCTACCCCTGACTCAATATCTGATGGGAGACTGAACATCAAAATCCTACAAAATGCAGAAAAATAAATAACGGGATCTAAAAGCACCGCATCCAATTTGTACCAAAGCTACCAAGACCAGCACTGACCATATGCTCTCTGTTCTATTAGAATTTTGGGCACAAGTCAAGGGTTTTGTTTCTCTGGGTTTAAAAACTTTTCATCACTTTTTCCTTCTAGAATGAAAGTACAACCTTTAACTGCTTTACCAGAGAACTAAAAGTGTTTGAAAAATAATTTCACCCATGCCTAGTGCCTGCAATTGAGATCAATGTCACTTGCAATCTGTTCCCAAGTCCCAAAATATTTTTTTAATTGGGAATTTTTCCCATGGGAATACTAATATCTGTGGCACACACATGCAAACAAACATTACTAACTTTGTGTGGAAGCAATACCCTGGTGGCTGGCTTTCTCACTGGATCCCATACACAGGGTAACCCCAATGCAAGACAGCTTGGTGGTTAGCCTCTCTAAGAGGAGGCAAAAATAATACTTGTGGTTTCACAGAACAGCACACATTGACTACACTGTCTTCTTTTACGTTTTCATCCACTAGTTCTTATGGGAGAAATCACTAATTTTGTTGCTTAACCCACTTCTCTGTAGCTATCCTTACTATCTACCTGCCACTTGTGTTAGCTCAATTATGCTGAAACCAAGGTACCAACTTGCAGCAAAACATAGAAACTCAAAACAATGCTAAATAAACTCTGATGCCATCAAGGTCCAATCTGTAATGCAGAAGGGACGCCTTGGTCCCTTTTCTCTAAGGAGTGGAAAGTGTGGTCCTCATGGTATGGCAGAGTGGCTGGAGTTGAAACCTATGCTTGGAATGATCAAGAAATATTTTTTTTTGCACATAGAAGAAATGTTTACTATCAAAGTTCAATGCAACACTTACAAGGGTCACAAAGAAAACACCTAAACTTTATCAGTCATAGTTCGCTCAGGTTAAAAAAAAAAAGACATGGTGAAATTTCACACTCATGGGCTTGTTGGAAAAGCTGGAGAGGTTGTTTGTAGAATATGTCATACATGCCAGTCACAAAGTGCAGAAGGTAGAAGCTCTGCTTGGACAATGGACTGAAGTTACGTTTCACTTGGTATCTTTCTGCGGTACCTGGTTGATGGCTGGTTTTGCATCATTGTTTAAGGCATAGAAATAGAGTTTAAGTGGATCTGGTAACATTTCCTCATGTATGGACTTAACCAGCAGTCCTATCTCCATTAAGTAATATGGCCGCTTTGTTCATGGATGGATTACATGGAGGGTTGATAAGGTCATTTTACATATTTGCGTCATGTCATCTTTCAACATTTTTGAGAAAATTTCTCATTATACAGTCTATACTTGTAGTTCTCAAACTTGCAGCTTTCCCGTCCTCAGCCTTCCAAGGGCTGGGATTAGGTGGCTGTGCCACCATGCCCAGTTTATGCAATTTTTACAATAAGTTCTTTATAATGGACTAAGGTGTTGTATGGCAGACAATGATCCTGGACTGCAGAGACGTGGTTGGTGGCAGGCATGGTAACCACCAAGGCAATGTGAGTTTTTAAGGGGGAAGGCACTAGTAAGAGCTATACTGTAGGGGTTTTGCGAGAACTACTTAGAGTCGCCACAGTACAGAGGCTTAGATCACCGGTAGATGTTAGGTGTGACCAAAGTGGTACCATTATAATTTTATGATTAAATAATAGTGTCATTAAGAATTAGAACAGTATTTAATTGCCACATCCCATCTTATACAGTATATTTAGCACTTGCTTACATGCATTCTGTGATACATACGTGTGAATTCTGTGTCTGTGTGTATTCCATTGTACCTCCTTTGAGACTCAGTTCTGTGGCTCCTCTTGGTTAGGCTATGGCATTCAGATGTCCATCAAAACCCTAGATGCTTATTTAGATCTTTGTTTAGATGTGAAAAGTGTCCACTCTCAGTTGAATTTTAGTAAAGTAGATGGTCTTCGCTAGGTGGAGGGGCCTCATCACTCTTGAGATCTTAGGAATAAAAACAAGAGTCTCAGAGAAGGAGGAACTCTGCCCCAAGGCAGCGGCTTCAAGTGCTGACTGAACATGTAGCCTGCTGGCCTTCTCCATGGATTCCGAGATCAACATAAAACATCACCTTTTGCTTGGGTTTAAGGCTGTCAGCTGACCCACCCTTACTAGTCACCAGAATATCATAAACTAAAATGATCTTCTCTCTCTCTTTCTCTTCTCTTTCTCCATCCTCTCTCTTCCTCCTTGTCTCTCTCCCTCCTTCTCTCTCTCTCTCTCTCTCTCTCTCTCTCTCTATATATATATATATATATATATATATATATATATATATATATATATATATGAGAATTGCTATATATATGTAATCTGTTTTTCTAAAACTGAGGCAAAACATAAATTTGCCATAGCACATGAATACTTTCAAGGATTCAATATTTGATAAACTGATGGGAGATAAAGAAGTGATAATTTTCCTTCTAGTGCATTTTTTAATAAGTAAGAAAATAGATATTTACCCAGCTAAGTAAGGTTTCACAATACCCATAAAATGTGATTTACCTAACAGTTTATAAGCATAAATAATATAATTATTTTAATAGAAGAGGACTTTGGGAAATAGGGAAAATAGACAGGTTACATATAGTCCCATTTCACAAATGCTAGGTGACCAAAAGTTCAAATATTACAAAGAAAAACTCTTAGGAGCTCTAGGTAGGCACACTAAGCTGGTTTGCAGTGCTATTGTCTTTGTCTTGGTTTAGTGACTTGAGTAGTTAGAACAAGCTCTGATGTAATTCTAAAGACTGCAAAACTCACGCTATTCGTATAAGAAGGGGGGTGTTCATCCTGCAGAACATCAGGCTTAGCGAGCGCGATGTGATCTCAGTTAATATCTTTGCCTCTTTCTTCTTTTAGCTCGTTGCAAAGCCTGTCTAGCTCAAATAGCATCATCTTTCTTTCCCTCTTCATCAGTAGCTGAGTGATAGAAGAGCACCCGTGTCAGCCTTTGAGCAAGTCAGCAGTCATCTGTGGAATCCAAAAGCTTTGGCACATTGTCAAAAAATTCCAGTTTTCCTCCCCTAATATAGTATAACATTTAGAATCCTTTCTCTCACTGTCAGAAGTGAAGAGGTCATAATAAGATCATAATAGCAGCTCTTTTACTGGAGAGAATTTCTTAGTATTAGCCATACCCTGGTTCCCACGAGACGATTCAGTCCACAGTCACTCTCCTCTCAGGGAGGGAGGGTAGGGTGGCAATGGCTGAGGTGATATTCCCTGAGGACTGAGGTAAGACTAAGATAGAATTTGGAGGCAGAGAAGCAAGAAAAACAAACAAACAAACAAAACCACAACAGCTAAAACAATCCTGTTTAATAAAAGACCTTCTGGAGATTTCTCCATCCCTGATCTCAAGCTATACTATAGAGCAACAGTAATAAACCTGCATGGTACTGGCATAGAAACAGAGTGGTGGCTCAATAGAATTGCATCAAAGACCCAGAAATGAATCTAAACATGAACAAACACTTGATTTTTGACAATGAAGCCAAAACCATACAATGGAAAAAAAAGAAAGCATCTTCAACAAATGGTGCTGGTCTTCTACCTGTAGAAAAATGCAATTAGACCCACGTTTATCACCCCTGTACAAAACTCAAGTCCAAGTAGACCAAGGACCTTAACAGAAAACACTAAATCTGTCAGGTAAGACTCAAAACATGAACTAAATTCTTTTAATCTTGTGTGCTTATTTATTTTTCTGAGGTCGCAAATAACATCATGTGAACTTCAGTCATGAGAAGGCAACAGGAAAACCCAGGAAACAGGGTGACCAATTCATCTCTCAGTTTGCCTGCCGTCTCTCTGGCATTAGGACCCAAAGTCATATACTCTGGAAGAATCCTCAGCCATGGTCGAGCAAGTGTGGTTGTTCTTCCTAGTAGGGAACCAGAAAGCAGCACCAATGGTCACTGTGAAAGGAAAGAGGCAGCTTCATCCAGAGAATAAAGGGGTGGCCTTGAGAGCCAGAAGCCACAGGACTGAGCAGCCAATGAGTTTAAAGTAGGGCAGCAAGCATGACTACTCAATGCTAGCTCTAGTGCATGGCTTTTCAGTGGCAGGAAAGTAGAGTTGGTATGTGTGGTGGAGGTGGTCGTGGTAAAGAGAAACTCTGTAGCCTACATGTTAGCTATTCTTGAGACATTACAATGGGAATGCCATACAGGAAGTGAAAATATAGTCTGGAATTATAAGAAACACATCTAGGATAGACATGTAATTTTATGAGTCATTGAATTGTGGGTATTCATTGGATAATGTTAATGAGATTATTCTGAAATGAAATTTAGCTTGGTTGGTAAACATCTTGGCAAGCATTCAGGAAGCCCTGCGCTTCAACCCAGAACTATATTAACTAAATATGGCGGCACATACCTGTAACCCCAGACCCCAGGTGGATGTGGGAGGATTCGAAGTTCACAGTCTATAAAAGTATGTTCAATTCCACCCTGGGCTACATGAGACTCTGTCACACACACACACACACACACACACACACACACACACACATACACACACACACACACACACACAAATAGCAGCCTTACTCATAATAGCTAGAACCTGGAAACAGCCTAAGTGTCCTTCAGTAGAAGAATAGATAAAGAAACTGTGGAACATTTACACTATGGAATACTACTCAGCTATTAAAAACAAGGAATTCCTGAAATTTGTGGACATATAGATTGAACTAGAAATGATCATAATGAGTGAGCTAACCCAGAAGCAGAAAGAGTCAAATGGTATATACTCACTTATATCTGGACACTAGCCCAAGGGGCATGTCCCAAGAAAGTCTTCATTTACTAGGAAAGTGGGACAGAGGGGAAAACTTCCTATTGGGACTCTAGGGGAGAGAATCAAGAGAGAATGGGGAAATAGAAGGACCCAGAGGGTCCTAGAAACCTACAAGTAGATCATTATGATGGGTGGATCTAGGTCCAGGGGTCCTGCTCAAACTATGGCACCAGCCAAGGACAATACTTGCAGTAAACTTTGAACCCCTACCCAGATCTACCCAATGGAAAAAACATTCTTCACAGCTGAGTGGAGAGTGGGGTCTGACTTTCACACGAACTCTAGTGCCCATATTTGACCACGTCCCCTGGAGGGGGAGGCCTGGTGGCACTCAGAGGAAGGATAGCAGGCTAAGAAGAAGAGACTTGATACCCTATGAGCATATACAGGGGGAGGAGGTCCCCCTCAGTCACAGTCATAGGGGAAAGGAGTAAGGGGAGAATGGGAGGGAGGGAGGAATGAGAGGATACAAGGGATGGGATAGCAATTGAGATGTAATATGAATAAATTAATAAACTATATTTAAAAATCTTAATAAAATTTTAAAGAGGGAGCTGGGCATGCAGCATGATGGGTACAGTGTCTACCGTGCTAGGACCACAGCAAAGCAGAGTGTAGTAGCATGACTCTCTAATTCCAGAAACAGTGATTTCCTAAAACCCAATGGCCAGTTAGCCTGGTGTCAATGCAAGAGTAAAACTAGAGACCCCAGTCTTTTTTTTCTGAGACAACAGGGCTTCTCTGTGTTGTCTTGGCTGTCCTAGACTCACTTTGTAGACCACACTGGCCTTGAACTCACAGAGATCGGCCTGCCTCTGCCTCCTTGAGTGCTGGGATTAAAGACGTGCACCACCATAACCCAGCTGAGGGACTCTGTCTTTAAAAAGGTGGAAGGTAAGGGCCAACACTTAAGATTCTTTTCTGGACTCCAAAAGTATGCCATGGTCATGTGCCCATCTGCTCTCACACATGAACACACACACATACACACACACACACACACACGTGCATGCACAAATAAGCTAAATATATAAATATATGAATACATATGAAGGGAAAGGATGAATGAAGCAGCATTGTTCAAGCCCATGACGTATGGGGAAAGTCCCTTAGGAAACTTGTTCTCAGTAAGCACTGAAGTCAGTAAACTGTCAGGATGCCGAATCTGTCTAGAATTCAATAATATATAGTCGCATAAACAGCAAGAGCTTGGGAGGCTTATGGGAGAACTAATCCAGCAACGCTGAGTTCCAGATGAGCGCTCACAGGGTAGGCTCTTCTCTGAGAGCCTTCCACGGCTGACTCGTCTCACCCCCACAGCAAGCCCATAGGAAGCTGCCTCACAACTTGGAAGCAAAGATTCAAATACTTTATTTGCTTTCCCAGTTAGTTAGGTGCAAGCTGCAAATCATATCTCAGGAAACTCCACTCACAGGCTACGGCCTTTGCTCCCATGAGGTGTAGTTCCTCTAAGAAACAGAATTTGTAAGGAATTACACAGGAATATACTTAATAAAAAAACATTCCGAATCTATTAAGAAGGAAACATGGAAGTGCTACCAGTGGGAGAAGGAAGCTTTGTAAAAATAGAAAAGCAGATCATGTTCTTAGACAGGAAAGTTAACATTATAAAGATAAATTCCCTCCAAATTCATCTATATGTAAAACCTCATTCCAATAAAAACAAGAAATGGGTGTTTCCATGAAACTAGTTTCAAGCTTCATATGGAAAATTTAAAGAGGAAAATGGAGAGGAGTCTGGAGGGTTAGCTATTCAAATACTTAACATGCTCAGCGAGCAAAATGAAACAGAGTTAGGGCCTGAGCAGATGGACAAATAAATGGAACAGAATGCGAAGTCTAGACAGAGACTTGGGGGTGATTGTGTAATGTGCGTGGCACCATATCATGTATCATGTATCTGTGGGTAAATAGGTGATTCAACATGTGAGAGACAATGGGGAAGCCATCTGGATCATAGATTTATATCGCAGCATTCAAGAATAATAAAGTTGATGGGTTCATTTCACAAAAATAATATCAAGAAAGAGAAAATATAATTTTATAATCTCAGATAATGAAAGCCATTTATTCATACAACATAAATACAACAGCCATAAAAATCATACTAATGAATACAATTTCAAAATAATTAAGATGCGTGCCTGTAATCCCAACACTCGGGGAGGCAGAGGCAGGTGGATCTCTGTGAGTTCAAGGCCAGCTTGGTCTACGGAATGAGTCTGAAATAGCCAAGGCTACTCAAAGAAACCTAACCTCAAAAAACAAAACAAAAACAAAAAAAGTATTATTTCTGGGAAACTACTATAAAGAAATCAGAAGATAATAAGTTTTTGGGAAAATGTATGTATGTGTTTAGGCCTCTGGGACAGATTAAAGAAGTCAGAAGTTGGGGCTGAGAGATGGCTCATCATTAAAGTGCCTGCCCTGCAAGCATGTGATGACCTGAGCTCAGATCCCCAGTATCTAAGTAAAGATCTGTGTGATCCCATCATGGATGGAGACAGAGGGTCTCTCCAGTACACTCATGGAGAACAAGTCAACTTGGTAGAAATGTGACAGCAGACATTGGACACCAGAGATTAAAAGGGTCAAAGTGTCACCAGGACAAGGCAGAGAGACGGAGAGGGAGTTCCAGGACTGAGAAGGATGCTGGGCAGGAGCAGGTAGGACCTGGGTGACAGAGGCTGGGTGAACATCCATGGTGTGCAGTGCATGTATATATGGAAAAATAAAAGTGAATTTGTATGTGAAAACTAGAACAATCTAAAGGGGAAAGCAGAAAGAGGAGACCCTAATAGAACAGACTGAAAAGTTCTAGTGTAAGTTTATAACAATTCTAAAGGGATGATACATTGTTAATGTAATGGCTGAAAATGCTCCAGACCTAAGGGTGAATGCCGATCTATAGATAAATACATTCTAAGAATTAAAAATAGCATTTCCAAAGTCTAGGTGCTGGATAGAAGGCTCGGCAGTTAGGAGCACTTGCTCCCCTTGCAGAAGACCAGAGTTCAGTTCCCAGAAGCCATACTGGGCAGCTCACAGCAATACTCAAAGTCCACCTCAAAACAAACAGCAAAGAAGAGATTTTGATGAAATCAGGCATTCTTATGGACACCCAGAGTTGGCGTTGGCATTTGTGTCACAAATACTCAGTCAAGTCCTGTAGGAAAAGTACAGATGTGAATATTGAGAAATAAATAAAAATGTTTTTTACATGAGTGTTCATGCACATGTATGTGGGTACACATGTATGTGTGTGAGAAGGAGGTGCATGTGAACACATGCTTGTATATACATGGATGCCAGAACTCACCTTGGGAGTTTTTTTTTTCAGGTGTCATTGTTTTTTTAAAAAATTGAGACAGGGTCTCTCATGGACCCAGACTCACAAAGTAGACTATCTGATCTCTGAGCCTTTGGGGTGCTCTTGTCTCCATCCCTCATCACTGGACTGTCATTACACACTGTCTCATCCAGCTTTTTACATGGGTCCCAAGGATGGGACTTGGATTCTCTGCTTGCTATAAGCACTTTACCAACTGAGCTGTCCCTTAGCCTCAATGAAGAAGTATTTAAGAAGGTACCACACGGGAGAGTCTTCATGATCAGGAGGCAAAAACTATCCCAACAAGGCAGGAAAGCTGTCAGGATGGAGAGATGCACCACTGGCTAAGAGCACATGCTGTCCTGGCAGAGGTTGGAGCTCAGCTCTCAGAGCCCACACTGAGCAGCGCACAACCATCTGGAACTCTAACCCTAGGGCATCCAAAGCTTTCTTCTGGCCTCTGAGGGCATTCACATAAACAAACACACACACTTACACAACACACACATGCACTCACACATGCACAAAAATACAAATGAAAATAAATCTAAGATATAACAAAAGATACGAGATAATAGCATCAGTTAAGATGCTTCAAAGAGACAGAAGCAATAGACAGACAATAGACTGGCAGGTGGATGGGACATAAATAGTAGTTTACAAACACATATATTGACATATAGATAGATAAGCAATGATAGATGATAGACGGACAGATAATAATCACCATGAAGTTTACAAATGCATATGTAGATATGTAATGGTAGATGACAGATGGTAAAATCCATGTGCATAATACATAAGAGAGAACTTCTATTAGATGAACTAGCTCATGCGATTATGGAGACTGTGAAGGAGAGGTATAAACATGCTGTTGATAAGCTAATGGAACACCGATCGATAGTACAGCTCACACCAGTCCAATAGCCTGCGAAGTGTGGGAGCCGAGGGTATAACTCTCAGTCTGAGGCCAAAGACCTGAGAGCCGCAGGTGCTGCTGGGTAATTTCTGGAGTCCAAAGGCTGACACGCTTGAGTTCTGACATCCAAGAGCAGGAAAGGAATGCAAGGTTCACTATACAGAAATGAAAGCTTTACCTATGGTTTACTCAGATTCTCATCTGCTTAGATAATGACTGCCCACCTTGAAGGTGGCTTTTCTCATTAGGTGACAGCCTCGTTTGGAAAATAAAAACATACCTGGAAAACACTTTACAACTTACCCAGCTATCCCTTAACCCAATCAAAATGGCCATCAACATGATAAAGAAAAGTTACATAGCTT
This sequence comes from Acomys russatus, assembly GCF_903995435.1. Taxonomy (NCBI): domain Eukaryota; kingdom Metazoa; phylum Chordata; class Mammalia; order Rodentia; family Muridae; genus Acomys; species Acomys russatus. The sequence continues at coordinate 80,467,534 of NC_067142.1, read as the reverse complement.
GCTGAGGTTTGGATAATGTCCCCATATGATTTGATATGTTAGAGACATGGCAACTAGGCTACCATGCTGATGGGAAGTTGGGGGATTTTGATTCACCCTCTGAGGAAGTCGTCACTGTATGTGTGTTCTACCGGATCGAAATTACAAGTGGGAATACAGCTTTCCCATTTATAAGAGCATATACAGGAGGAGGAGGTCCCCCTCAGTCACAGTCACAGGAGAGGGGAGTAAGGGGAAAATGGGAGGGAGGAAGGAATGGGAGGATACAAAGAATGGGATAACAATTGAGATGTAATATGAATTAAAAAAAATCAAAACTAACACGGAGACCGCCTCTGGCTGACCTAGAGTCATTTCTATTAACAAAATGAAACAGCCTAATGAAAATCAACTCAGGGAAAAAAGGGTTTATTCCTGCTTACAGTTTCGGGTGTCAGCCCAAAAGGCAGAAATTTCCAGCACTGAATCCTATCACATGCAGAATCTAAAGTGCAGAGACGTAAGGGATGCATGCGCAGTGCTCACTTGCCTGTGTATACTCAGCTCTGCGCCTTCAATTTTGTACAGTTCAGGACCTCCCACCTAGGGGATGGTCATGCCCACACTGGGCTGGGTCTTCCCATATCAGTGAACTTAACCAGACAGCTCCCCACAGATATACCCATAGGCCAGCTCTGTGTAGACAGCCCCTCGTTGATACTGTCTTCCTAGGTCATCCTATGTGTGTCTAGGTCAGGTTGACCATTACAGCAACCTAAGGTAATTTACCTTTTTGATGCCATGAAGGAAAATAATTCAACACAAACTCTAGCATCTTCCATTTTGATCTTTGTTCAGGCTAGTGATGTGAACATCGGTACTCCATGATGCTAGGCTGCCCCCCAAAAAAATTATCAATTCAGCAAAATGAGTCACCTGCAGTTTGAGGGAAATGGTTTGAATCATCACACTCTATTCCATGTGCACAATGCCCATATTTTTGTCTTGACTTTACTGGCAAGGGAGGCAATGATTCCTGTGAGGAGATAAGATTGTTGTCTAGCTTGGAGAATGCAAGCCACTAGTAGTCTGGAGTTAGAACTACTGTACCTCATGATCGTGACTGTTTCAAGGGATAAGAAATGGGTCGGAGATGTAGTGACAACGCAAGCATGGGTTAGATGCAAGCTTATCAGAAAGAACAGAGCTGAACCAGGCCAATACATGGAAAATTACTAGGTGGGTAGAATAGACCAGATATAGTACTGAGCCAACAGATGATCAAGAAAGGAGTAAGTCAATCACACACACACACGCACGCACGCACGCACGCACACAGGCACGCATGCACGCACACACACACGCACGCATGCACGCATGCACACAAGCACATTGTAAGCCCCAAAGGGCTTTTGTACTTCAAACCATCATTTTGAGAATATCGGTACCAGCTGGGATAGAGTTTGGAAAGAACTGCCTTAGATAATCACAGAGGAGAAATGTATGTCCAATACGTAGGATTGACGAGGCAAACTTCTTCTGGAGCTGTTTGCAGCAGCAGATCAGCCGTTCATCAGGGGTTAAACAAAGCAAGATTCAAGGCAGTGAACAGCGTGCAGTGCCACTTTAGGATGGGAGTGTTACCAAGCTTAAATGAAAATGTTTCCCAACCCGCTGCTCTGAGGACCCTGGAGCACTCAGGAATGTGAGCCAGCAAACACTTCCTGTTTACTGTCACCAAGGTGAGGATGCCTGGGATGACAGAATGTTTGCAGGCTGGCTTTTGAATTGTTTCATTCTGAAGGGAAGACAATGCTGTAGACAAAACAATGACCCATCCAGTAATCTCAGTCTGAAACAGTGTCTCCAAGAGATGCCCAACCCAAGGCACCAAGCATCCTGATAAAGAGATGCGGATTCGCCCTGAACAAAACCACAGCTGTTCAACCGAAGGATGAAGAGGACAATGGTTGCATTCAACTAACATTGTTTGTCCATGTGCCTTGGCACCTGTTTGTGACCCCAGTATTTGGGAGGCTGAGCGCCTCAAAGGGGAGGAGCTTGGGCTATATAGTGAGACTCTGTCTCAAAATCCAAGAAACAGGCCAACACTGAAGCCATGCCTGCTTACACCAAGTTTTGGCATAGGTCAACAAGGCCTCTAAGCCTAGCCCAGGGCTCAGAAGGTTCTGTGTTGGTTTTAACATACTCTCTATCATGAAAAGGGTGAATAAAAGGCTCCCAAGGGCTCTAGATAGATCTTTATGCAGATAACACAGGGCATCACAAGATCTGAGTGCTGGGAAAACAGCTAGCATGGGGCATGGTGAGGATGAGGACCCTACAAAGCTTACAAACTACAACTACAGAGAATGACAGGTTCTGGGATGGAGGGATCCAGGGAGACCAACATCAAAGAAACTGGTGATGCTGTTTCCTGCTTTCGGAAGTAGTGTGTGAGCATTAGGAAAAAAATGGATGTCAGTCATGTGAAATGCATCCAAGCTGACGGGCAGATATGGAGCGCTCCTGCTGGAAAGAGAGCTAGAAGATGAAAACAGGAAACACTGCACAGTGACAGCTTGATTTATGCCTACACGCACCGTGGCTGCTACAGCACGAAGCGCCAGAACCATGGTGCCCTCTCCCAGCTCTTCTTGGGCCTCAATAGAAAAGGCTGAGGCCTTTCTCCTCACTGCATATTTATCAACCTAAAATTAAATTTAGTTCAGTACTCTGAATGTTCTCAGCTGTGGGCATTCCTGACAATGCCTTCTGGTTTTTTTGCTTTAGTATAGCATCCAAAAATTACAGGAGACGTTATAAAAATAGGCTTTCTGTTCTATGTTTTTACCTAACTGTAAACTAATTTAAGTGTTCTGGGCATGTCTAACTTGGGCTGAGCTAAGCTATGCTGTGCAGTAGACACATTTGTTGCATTTTGACTCAGAGTATTTTCAGATTTCTGCAGATTTATTAGGATGCAACTCTGTCATAAATAAAGTATGAAAAAATTAAATTATCAAAAAGTGATTTATCAAATGTTATCATAAAAAAGCACAATGCCAAGCTATGGAAAAATACTTAAAACATAACTGACAGAAGGGTCATAGCTGGAACATATAAAGCAGTAAAATAAACATATAAGTGGAAGATGAGAGAGGATAAGCATACCTAGGAGACATGGGGGAGAAGATGAATGAGCTTGCACAGGGAAGTCAGATCTGCTAAAATAATAAAGGGAAATAGGAAAGAAGTGAGCTAAGGATGAACAGCAGCTGGCAAGCCCCTTCCGTCTTGTGATCGACATCAATTCATCAAATCATCAGGAACAAGTTTGTCATCATTTTAGTAAAGGTATGCCACATGCCTTAGCGCTTTTACTCCTAGATATAGGCCCTATGGAAATGCATGCTTATATATTTAGGAAACCATGCTACAACACTGACAGCAACAACAACAACAACCAAAGCTGCACTAACACCCCCAGTCAAACATAACTTCGTTGGTACTCCCGCCTCTGACATGTACAATCATTTTATACTACTTTTTTCCAGAGCTGAAGACTGAACCCAGGTCCTTGCACTTGCTAGGCAAGCGCTCTACCACTGAACTGAATCCCCAACTCCTCTTTTTTACACTATTTAGGGGTAAATGCATAGTACCTGTGCTACTAAGCCACGGAAAGCGACTTCTGTAGAAGCCAAGATAATTCTCTGTAGGTGGTTTGTGATTCAGAAGCAGAGGGTGCAGTAAAGTAATATTAAACTGCATCTGAGAGCTAGCCGTATTTCATTTATTGAGCATTTTTCAATCTGTATATTTAGAATTCGTGTCCTTTGCACATATATATTTAAATAAGCCATGTAAGAATCATATTGGTGGGCTGGCGAGATGGCTGAGTGGTTAACGATGCGTGCTCCTCTCCCAGAGAACCAGAATTCAGCTCTCAGCACTCACATGTGGTGGCCCACAACCATCCCTAGTGAGAATGGCTGAGTGGCGTGGAGAGAGACCCTTGAGAATCCGAACACGTGAATGCTCTTCTTCCAAGCTAAGCAATGTTCTTTAGAAACTAAGGGACAGGGAAAGAAGCCGAGGTTGAGTACAGTGAGCCAAGATAGTCTCCTGGTAAAATGCATAAGAATTTGGTTAGAAAAGGTTCTTGTCCAAGGAGTATATGCATTGAAGCCATAAAGAAATATATGAACACTGAACAAACCCAGGCATGGATGATGACTGTCACCAATAACAGCTTTAAAGGCAGACATAGATAGTCAACAAAGGTCACTTGAGAGAGTAGTGATGTACCTAAGAGATGAAGCTGTGAGCAGAACTACTAAAGGCAAAGATGTAGACATATCGGGGGTCATTGTCCGGTGAAGGTCTATGTCCCAAAGACTTCACACACAGAATTTGTCACTTGAAAACAAACCTACGTTTAATTAGCTTATCATGTCTATGGCAAAGAAAGAGATAACTACAAATAATTTTCTCTGAAATCAGAATACAATGTGTAATATCCCTTCAAGGTCTGTTTGTCTTCATTGGTTTCTTTGGGAGAATGTTCAAACAAGCTTGCATTCCCTGAGCACATAAGACAACACATGGGTTTGTACTGCTGCTGGGGTTGAGGGGAGCCAGGCAGGATGAAAGGAGAAAAGGATTTCTGAGTCAGTCTTATGTTGTCCTGGCTAAACACAAACAGCCTACCATCTGGGCTTTCCTCGCTTTCATTCCAAGTTGTCATATTTTCACACATTCTTGGGTTTGCATTGTGGGCTGAGATTTTCTTTTTCTAATGTGATTTGTGCCACTTCAAAATTGTTAAAAATTCCCATCAAGTGGAGGCCTTAGGTTTTTCCCACAGGGTATGCCTCTTTGAATGGGAAACCTGATGAGAAGGGAGAGAAGAGAGAATATTAAAGGAAAATAATGAGAATTCCTGACTACAAAATCAACATCAACATCAACACCAAACTAAGTTGCTACAAAAGTTCCCTAAGAGCATTTGTAATTTTAAGCAGACACATCATTGGAGCCAATGGCCAACCTTCAGGTGACTGTTTAATGGACCCTCTGCTCACACAGCACTTTCTTAGCTTTTCCTCTCTTCTGTGCCTTGGTTTTTTTTCCTAAGCCTGTCCTATTTTTTTTTTTTTTGACCAATAATATACTTGGCTTATTTTATCCTATTTATTTTCCATCTGTGATAGGTGATAAACTTGATAAAAGTTTGCTCACAAATTCAGAGAATGCTGTTTATAATAATGTTCAAATGAATGTGCTCCAACTCCTGCACCTAACCCTGGACTCAGGGATCATTGTGGAAAAAGCAGAGGAAGACTGTGAGAGTCAGAGGAACAAGGGGTTTGTGGGAGGCTGTGTCTCCTATGAATGTCAGAAGCTACAACCATGAAGTCTCAACAACATGGCTACCTAAACATGGGCTGAAAGAGGACAACAATAGGCGTGGTCTCATGGGTAGGACAGCGCAGGCCCCAACCCTCGATAAAGAACTACAGGCAACTAGGGAATGCTGAGAGTGCGAGAAACAGTCTTCCCTAGGAAAGAGCACACCCAGTAGTTTTGAAGACTATCTGCCTTGGAACCATTTGCTTATTTACCAAGGTAGAAAACACCATCTTTTTTCATCTCCTTCCCAAAGAAGATCTCTTTACATTCCAGAAGGAAGGTCTTCCTCTTTCTGGAACAAAGGGAAATAGTGGTCCACCTTCCAAAGATACCTATGCAAACATGAAGTCTTATCTTCTCTCTTAGTTAGACAGTTTCCTGTGGTGGCAGGAAACCAATGCTAGGGTAATTCATGACCAGTGTTCTCTGATTCAGACATCTGGTACCTATCAGAATTTTCCAAGAAAAGACGATGGGAGGAAGGGAAGAAGAGAGGGAGGGAGAGAGAGAGGAATGGATGGAGAGAGGAAGGGAAGGAAAAATTAGATACTCATGTATTGGGAATTCTTTTTATTCCTGCATTGAATGGACCATTTCACAAGGAAGTGATGGAAGCCTCTTTACTATAGCGCAAATACTAATGTATTTCCAGAGCAATGCCAGGAATTTTAGTTGATGTTTTCAGTCCAAAGTAAACAAAGAAGCCAAATAAAACTCAGTCTGTGAAGGGAAACGTTCAAAACGTAACAGCAGAAGAGTTTTAAAGTATCCTTAGAGTGTCTGTGACCTGTTATTATAAATACCCATTGCTTACCTCCAGTAAATGTAAAGCATTTGTGCAGGGCAAGGCAAGCAGTCTGAGGGACATCATTTGACATAAATAACAAATGGTTTCCTTTCTTAGATAAAACAAATTATTCCATGAAGAAAATCTCTTAAACTGTTTGATATGGGAAAAGAATCATTTGGCCTAAGATTTCCTCAGGACCAGCTCAAATTATACCCAATTTTCATTTCAACAGCAGAATCACTGAGTGTTAATCTCAGTGTCCTAGAGGCATCAGATTTGCTACATAATAGGATTTGGCACCTTCAAAACTATGTTAATCAAATAATCAACTTTTCAAAGTGACTATGGGCATTTAAACTGAGACATGGTTTAGTCAGTTGGGACATAAAGTGACCATGGGAAATTCCCAAAGCACTGATAACTGTAGATCTAGTTTCTGTAGTTAAGAGTTGTAAAGGCAATTTACTCCCACCCACCCCCTACTGTATGGTGATTCACCTAACAGAATTTCTCTTACTGGCAGAAAGTCGTGTCAGCCACATTATACACATAAAAGAAATACCACCAAGACCTAAATATTATGTTCCTAAGCTAATGACAAACATACCTCACAGAATTCGCTGTAACCGATATCTGTGTGCACATCAGGCCCAGATCAAACAGTGCCAGACGTTAATCCCTCTGGTCCCTTGCCCACAGTCACTGCAGAGTTCATTCTATCTCATCTGTCACACAATATCTCATCGCCAGTGCATGCTCTGAACGCAGCTGCTGCCTCTGTATTTGGGGATTTGGGCCTGACGGTTCAGTGTCAGCTTGCATACTTATTCCTATTCTAACAGAAACATGCTACACGACGGCAGGCTTCAGTTCTATAATTAAAAATATATATTTTCTTTTTTAATGTAGTTTATTAGTTTATTCATATTACATCTCAATTGTTATCCTATCCATTGTGTTTCACCCAGTAGCCAAAGACAGAACTGTAGATGCTGAATTTGATAGAGGGGGGATAGTACACAAAGGTCACCACGTGCCAAATGTCAAATTATTTTAATTAAAAGTATTTATTATCTCAGGAACATGCTCAAAGCATGCTGACTGGCATTATTTTATTAGATCTTCAGCATTTCAGGAGAGTCCTCTGATTACTAGGGTTGTCGTGTGACAGGGTTAGTTAAGCTAAAGCAGCAGGTGAAATCATTAGGAAGCCACCTTTTTATCTTAATTTTAAAACATTTCCATATCACATTTATTTACTTGGGAGATGGGGCATACCACAGTGTGCATGTGGAGGTCAGAAAACCAGGTGCTGGCACTTATTCCTCTTCTATCATGTTGGGTCTCAGGAATCAAACTCAGGCCGCAGGGTTTGGCAGCAAGCACTGTCACCCACAGAGTCACCTTGCTTTCCCTGACAGTTACATTTAAATAAAAAATGAAGGAGACTCTCCTAACTATTAGATCTTCGCAGGCACACGGGTAGGCATCAATAACATGTTTCTTACAGATGAAGATGTGTAACATAGCAGTGAAGACATGTCTAGTAGCCACTGTATAGCTAGCTAGAGGAGATGGCCACCAAATTGTCTCCAATTATGGAACCCTGGTGACACAATGTAGGACTCCTCTGGTTAAAGAAAAGGCAGTGATTACTGTCCTTTAGATCCTGAAAGGGAGTCTCTTGGTTCTCGGCTTTCACTCTATAGTGTCGCTAGACTCTGCCTGGGGAATCTGAAGAACAGTTCAGTCATGAGCTGCAGCTGCTGCGTGGCTAATGGCAGAGGGGCCCGGAAAGGCACGTTCTCTCTGGCTCTGCTCAGTGCCAGCACACTTGCTGATCTGAACAAAACTCAAGCCAAGCTGCCCACTTGGCCCCATGCTAGCAGTACACGTCGGGCCCTCATGAGATTTCCGGGGGGAGACAAGGGACTATGTAAGTGCAACATGGAAGTGATTCCGCCTTCTCTGAGCTGTGCCCTATCCAGGAGTTGTGTGCATGGAGTCCATGTTTCTGTGTTCTCTCCAAGTGAGGCTTAGAGGGTTCTCCCACACAGTTTCTCAGAATGTGTCCTATGGAAACACTGTGAAAGTCATAATGAATGCAATGGTCTGAGATCAAAGAAGTTAAAGAAATACTGCACACTTAAGCCTTTCTAGAAGGGTTGCAAAGCACGTGATTGTGTTGAGTGTTCTCACAAGTTTTATGGCATAGAAACATTGTAACTCAGCTTGGAACTATAAAGTTTTCCTTCTCCTCAGAGCGAGCTCATTAGCATGCATAAAACACACACTGGAAAATAATGCTATTTTAGTAGCAACCCCCTACTTTCACATGGGAAGAAATTTATGTTGAGAGAGATAAAGCAACTTTGTCTCCAGCTAAACTTGCTGCGTAATTAGGAGTGGCGCTTGTGTTTCTCTGCTTCTAACCTGATGTTTGATTGTTTCTTTGAAGGATTGTCAGGACTCCCCCGCTTGCCTTTTATAAATCAAGTCATCACCCCGAGGTGAGGTTGCTCATCCCTAAATTGATCAGCTCTGGCCACAGGACAGAGGCTGGCTGGCAGAAGCCTTGGAATAAGTGCTTGCCTCTGCTATAAGTACATGGCCAGAAATTTGAGGTTAGGTTGTGTAAAACCAAAAATGTACCAGATGGAGAAAAGATGTTTCCGCAACTCTGGAGACCGCCCAACCAGAAAGTTATCCACCATGCACTGGTTCATGGCTGATTCCTGATAGACACAGTTCCCTGTTTCCATATACAACTCCTCCGGAACCTATTCAACGTGGTCCATCTATCCCATACAACACTCAAGTCTCCTCACTCCAGTTAAAAAAAAACAACCCAAGGTGGCTTCTTGTCAGTGTTTGTAGAGTAGGCATGATGGTACAGCAGCTCAACAGTCCTTCTCCAGACGGCTCAGTTAGACCTCCATCTGGCATAAACTTCAGAGACCTTGTGCTAGTGGGGCCTCATACCACTTCTGTTTCTAATGCAGAGTGAAGAGGAGGAGTGAAAACAGCAGTGAAAGTGTCCATTAAAGCATCAGAAAGTGGATAAACCAGATCGGGGCATTTCTAGACTGAGAGAGGAAGATGCTCCTTCAGTGGGTGACTGACTAGCTTCCTGACAGTTCTCCAGTGCCTCGGCTGTTCAGTATCAACTCCAATGGCCACCAACCAGGAAGCACCCCCTCAGTCTCAGGGTCTCTCAGGTCCAGCTATGAATGAGGCACTGTAGACTCTTGGTGACCACATGTCTTTATTTCTTCAGTTCTCTTAGTGCCTCTGGTGGTGCCTGTGTAGCAGGAGAGGCTGGGAAACATGGTCACCTTGTCTATTTCAGTCCTGAAAATGTTTTTCACATGACTCCCCGCACAACGTGGTTCCGAAGTTGCTACCCAGTGCTGCTGTTGAAGACACACTGTGCTAATTAGCGATATCAGCCATTGTACAATCTAAACAGGACCGAACTACAAACTCAAACAGTTCCACAGCCTCCCAATTTGTGTTTAAGTCATCAGTCCTGGGGCATAAATGACGCACAATAAGCCAGCCTAGGGGCAGCCAGACGTTTTCTTCACAAGTGATTTTGCTCTGGAGGAGAGCTGTTCAATAAGACTTCCTGCAATGGTAAAAGAAGAAAAAAAACTTTATTTTGTACTATTCAATATGGTTGGCACTAGGCACACATGGCTGCTGAGCATGAATAAGGAATTGGACTGTAGTTTAATTTAATATACATTTATGAAGGCACATGTGGCTAATGATGACCATATCGGATGGCACAGATCTGGTGAGTCTAAGCCAAGGTTAACTTCCAATCATGGCTGTACATGGTAGCACTTAGCATGTGGGGTAAGACAAGAGGAGGTGGAGCAGCGACCTCTGGCTCACCTCAGTGTGTGTGTTCATTCCCACACTGAACCACAGCAGCTTCAGCATCAGAATCTGGGGATTTTGGGCAAACATTTAACGAGAGATGAAAAGCCACACCTTCATATGTGAATATATGACAAATGTCACAGCTCAGAACACACTGATGATATTCTGGTCATAGAAAGTTTCAAGTTTTCCTTCTATAAACGTCTTAGTTGCTTCAGACTCCATTTTTAGGTGAGGTCGCTTGAAAAGGGACTTACTGCTCTTTTAAAGGTAGGCCAAGGGTGGTCGCTAGAAACATTCAGCCAGAGTTGATATTCAGAGTTTCCTGTCAGATTCTCAATCTTCTAGCCCTGAGGAGCACAGTATCTGATCCCTAGAGGGAAATCGAGGAATTATTACAAGTTTCTATTATCCCAAAATTGGAAAAGTGTTCACTATGCTGCCAGCCATAGTGAGAAAAAATGTATTTTTTTTCTCAAAGTGTTTGTTTTTGGGTTTTGTTTGTCCAACATTTGTCAGTTTGAGGGGTAGCCTTCTTTTGGTTGTGACAACCAGAGTAAGAAATTTAAGGAAAAACACTTGCATACCTGTGTGGGAATGGGGCCAGGGGGGCGGGGAGTTAGATGGACTGTGAACACAGCCGTCAGCAGTGCTAGAACCCAGGGCTGTGTTCTCACTGCTTACTATGAGGAGAGGAGAAGCACACCACCATTTATTTAAACTCACATATAGAGGCGTGGCTTTTCTCTTCATCTCCAGTTAAGTCTTCAGCAAGATATTTAGATTCTCACTTATTACTTTTGCCATACAGATTGTTTATAGTTTAGTTTGTCTTTGCATCTTCCAATGAGGACATTAAAATTTAATGTTGCTCCAGTCCGCAGCTTGTGGAGAGAATAGAGTCGCCTCCGCTGATGTGTGCTCACCTCTGTGGCATAACCTGCTTAATTTTCTGCTGTCGCTTCCCTCATTGAGTGACTTCTAACTTCCCTCCCGAAGAAAGAGACCGCTTTTCCTGCCGGCATTTGTACTCCATCTCCCTTACTTTTTCTTTCCATTTGTTTCTAATTTCAATTAGTAATTCTTTCACAGAAGCTCAGAAGGACTGAAATAGCAAGCATGTCAACAGAAGCCCAACACATTGAACAGTTGGTACAACTGGAAACTGAAGGGAAGGAGCCGGCCACACGAAGTGTGAACAGGGCTGTCTCTTTGCTACCAAGAACTGCCTGACATAAGAGTGGGAGCAGATGTACCAAGAACACTTAAAATCCCATCAACTATTAGCACAGCCTGTAGCGATTAAAATACAAATGCATAAAGGTCACTCTCAGGGCAGTGCCTGCTTCTAGAAGACATCACTCAGAAGAGTGGTTGGATGTGAGGAGGACTGGGGACAACTGGCCAAGTTAGCCTAGCACCAGAGAATCTGTGAACTGGACATATATACCTCATTGCCACATATGCACATGTATACACAGATGGATACACATACATTGTACCACACACATGTGCATGCAATAAAGAGAAGGAGAGGAGTAATGTAGGCACAAGAAAGACTCAGAAGTCAGTGGCTCTAATCTTCTGTAAAACATGTTTCCATCAACTGACATTACAGCAACATTGGAGCGAACCTCTTCCTTAGTTCCGCTCTCCTGGTAAAGAAGCTCACAAAACAAAATACTTTAAATAGAACTGGACTGAGGTAAAATATGCACGGAGAATGTTCTAGAAATACACACACTGATGAACATTCAGACTATGAACTCACCCAGCAGTGCCCCTAGCCCCATTCTCAAGGATGACCACCTAGAAGCCACTAGTTCACTGACTGCTGCCACATTGCTTAGTTTTGTGTGGCTCTGAGCATGAGGTAAAGTGGGATCGTGCAGTGTGGAGACTCTGCGCTTAGATCTTGTATTTGTGTATACCTTGTATATATCTGCAAGCACTTTATGAGACTGGTACAATCTGCCAAAGACAAACATAAATTTTCCTTGTGCTTCTTCCAAGGTGCAACCTAAACCTAAATGTGTCTGCATGGCCACTAACAGGCCAAGTGAGGAATGCTTGTAATCACACTCTCCATCGCAACCCTAAATGACAAACATTACAAGTAGATCATTATAGAACTGACAAACAGTGGTATGTGCACAGATCAATGCTAAAGACAGTATTCCATACAGTAATAAGGATGAATCTCACAGCCATAAAGTAATATAATAGTTTAAAATACATCTGGAAAAAAAGTTGGGGAGTTTAATATCTCTGATCCTTGAAAGCGTCCCCATGTTTGAGTACCAAGCCCTAGTTTTTAGATTAAATATAATTACAGAGAAATTTAATTTTGCTTCTGTGCTACAGATAAGATTTGTCGTCCAGAATTAGCCAGAGTCATTGGAATATGCTTAGTGTGACAATGACATATTTTGATGGGTCTAAGAATGTTTAGAACGCGTCCAAATACAAAGTCTGCGATGGTTTGAAACTCGCCCCATCACAGGCGTGCACTAGCTAAGCACCCAATCACATGCTCAGAGAAACGGTTCTGGGGGAGTCATGCCTTTGCCCCCGTGGCACAGCCTCCTGTGGAGCTGTTATCCTCCTACTGGCCCCTGTGAGTGTTACCCCCAGGGCACACCCACTTCTTGGAGAGTGCAGCCAGCTCTACTTGTGTGGCATGGGAGAGACCCACATTCTTCAGGAGGGTGAGTTACACAACTGAACATTTCAGTGATAGCTCTGGTTTAATCTGAGCTGACCAGTGGCCAAAACTCAAACTGACCAAACGTCAGATGAATCGTTGCCTTATTTGAACTTAACTAATAGCAGCTATGGCTTTTAAATTACCTGTCATAGAAGAAAAGTAAAGTACTCTGTAGAAGCCAGAGATAAGACATAATAAATACTGCAAAGAATCCTGTGTTTTCATGTACTGACAAGAAACCAACCCTTTCTAAATAGATTTGGTGCAAATTTACAATTTGATGTATGTAAGATATTCTAAGGAGGTGAGAGAAAAATTGTGTATAAATACTGATTATACTTATGGGGGTATTCACAAAAGGACAGTCTACTTTCCTGTGGCAGCTGAATGTAAACATGAAATACATCTGGAAAAGAAGATGAAGAAGAAAGCATGGGTGGTCATTTTCCCGACCTATACTCTCTAATAAATCAGAAGTTGCCTCAACATAAAAATAGTGCTTCACCATCTCTCACATCTTGAGAGCTGCTAGGATCATTTCACGGGAGAGTGGACAGATGCCTGAGCCATCTCCAATCAAAACCCACCAACCAACAGCATCTGTTTGTAAAACACGTACTTGCTCTTTTGCATGCTGCTGGCTTCTTGCTGGCTTCACACTCACTATCTGGAACAGCTCACAGATGGTTGCAGTTCTGAGTTGCTTTCTCAGAACATTACTCCATCTTTTCCTTATGTATTTTAATATAACTTCATCGTTATACTTTAGACTTTGGAGAAAGTTTTTTTTTTGTTTTTTTTTTTTTTTTTTTTTTTTTTTTTAAATTCTGGAAGGGATTGTTTTTGTATTCCCTCTGCTATAACTTAAGGGTCAAAACAAGTAAGAAACCCGGATGAAGCCAGGCAAATCATTTAATCTCTGAGTCGTGAGACCACAAAACAACCCTCACTTACAACAAACAATCATGCAATACGTTATTTTAAAAATAGAAGTCTTCCTCAAACCCTTGCCTTGTAGCCCCATTCCTTAACAATGAGAGTGGACAGGAAGTTTGAAAAGGGTACGTACTGACGCTCCTCTCTCCCCCAAAAAGCAATTGTCCTAAGAGTGGCAGCCAGATCCACAGTCAAACTTGGCGAGTCAAAACAGTAACTCTAGCTCTACGGCAGAGAGATGCTCGACTATCACCAATTAGAAGTAGCCCCACACTGGATACCTGGTCTGCTCTGGATCCTTTACCCTTTGTGATGCCGTTCACAACGTTCAAAGAGATGCTCAGGTCATGATGGCTGTAGAGTACTGATGCTCAGGTCATGCTCAAGTCATGATGCTCACAGTACTGAAGAACACACACGAGTCCATGTACCTGGGCTTTTGATCACACTGTCTTTCCATCCCTTGGGATGAACTGAATACCTCTGTCTCCTGAGCCACGGCGACAGCAGGCTCAACTATGGAAATAGATTGTATTTTAGGGAACTGCCCATGTAATGACAGTGGCAAGTGCCTGAGATACTCACTGACTGTGTGTTTGGGTGACTGGGCATATGCGAGTTCAGATGCATGTGAGGATGGCTCTCGTGGACAGCTCAGACACCAGCAACACCTGAACCTTCTCTAATGGGGATGGTGCCCTTGCCACTTCGGACACATATGGAAAATGTTCCCTAAAACTGATTTCTGTTTTTGTCATTAAATGTGGGAATATACCTTTAAAACCAGAGCAAAAATTATTCTTCCTGTGTGGTCTGAAATATCGCTTACTTTTTCCTATAGCAGTAAGGAAATGCTATATTTAGCCTTTGTGGTGGGAAGTAATAAATGTGCAGTCAGACAGTTTTAAGAAGCCTCATTCTATTAACCAATGAATAATACTCATATTTAAAGTCTGTATGTTTAGGAGATTTTAATTAGTAATGTGGTCATTGAAGATTAAAGAATAGATGTTAGCTAATATTCTCTATTTTATTATTAATAAAAATATAGCGAGAACTTTCTTATTGTCAAAATTGGATACTTCCTATAAGAAAAAAGTAGTTTCATTTCCTTTTTTAAAAAGAATATAAAATTTAAGAATTATGAACGGGCCATTTAAAAGCAAAATCAAGAGAGCATGGTAGATAATTAGTGAATATTCCATTCATATTCACGACCACATAGAGATTTCACAATAACATTCTTTGGCTACCCAGATCAAATGTAGTTCCCACCTGACCTGACTCTCATAAAAAACTCTTTGCCTATACTTCGCTGCTTGACAAATGCTCAGTGTTCACAGACAATATAAAACAGAAATAAAAACAAAAACCTTCTGACCAAGACAGGGCCTCCTCTTGTCCTCCAGTGAGAAGGGTCTTAGGTCATCCTTAGTTCTTTGGCTGATCTCCTCTCTCATCTTGACTATCACATCACCGACCAGGCAACTTTTTCTAGTAGAACTTTTGTTTACTTTGGGGATAATCCAGGCAGATTACTTCTTCCTCAGAAATTTCCCGTAAGACTGAATGGAAGTCCGCAAGTTCTTTCTGCAACTGGCCTAGAGATGGCTTGAGGCTTCACAAAGCATGTTCCATAACATTAAGTATTAGACAACTGGCAAGGAGGATTGCTCTTTGGTTCACGTGTTAGCTCTCTCAGAGTGAAAGAGTCTTTCTCCTAAATTTTCATAAGAGCGGATTTAATATGCTTGACAGTGGCATGGAGTGCAGCCCTCCATCAAGTGGTTCTTTATGACCCTTTGTAAGGTCTGAAGTGCCTTCTGATGCTAAAGGTCTTCTCAGTGTTGGCAAAACTGAGAACAATTCTCTCTGCTATATGATACCAATAGTTGTTTTGATGTCCATTGATTATGCTTAAGGTTCCAATTACAAACTATGCAAAATGAGAAAACTTGTTGTGGTGCAAAAGGAATGTCTTATCGGATGAACCATAATGTTTGCTCCGTGTGCTGTGCTGATCCCTTTAAGAAGGTAGGCAGCATCCTAGTTACCTGTAGGTGGGAGGGACTGAGGGAGCACTAACACACAGAGGTGTGGCTCTCCTAGTGTTGTAGAAGTGACAGATGCTGACAGGGCTTCAACCTTCCCATATTTTGGTTGTTGGTGAGCTCAACAAACATGCGTTTTCCTTCTTCAGCTGCAAGAAGGCTACAGAGAGTTGAAGCCCTGTTGGATATTACAGATCAAGAACTCTTTGAGGCTAAACATAATTCAGTAGAGAAAAATTAAACATCAGACTCAACAGGAGATGCAATATAGTGCTCACTGTGTAGATCCCCAGTGGACTTCTTCATGTGTGTAGACCCTTCTGGGATGTACACTACTGCTCTAGCACTGTGACAATGACCTTACAGGTTTACTATAGACAAGTAGCCCCCAGTTCTAATTTTGATGGTAATATCATCCAATGCTCTAATGCTGTTTTTCTGTCATAATTTTTGTTTATTATTTTGTAGGTAAATTATAAGTATATTCTTTTACAGATTTCATTAATTATTATGTTTCTCAGAATCATTCCCCTTGACAAATGTTCTTTTTATATTCCATATATACTTAAATTTTTATCACTACTTTTTAATTTGAGTTATTTTTAAATTGATAAGGTTAAAATGTCATATAATTGCTGAATAAAATGATTTTTTAAAATATGAATCCATTATGAAGTGGCTAAAAGCAGCATTTATATATAGTACCATACCTACTTGTGTGTGTGTGTGTGTGTGTGTGTGTGTGTGTGTGTGTGTGTGTGGTGAGAATGTCTAAAATCTACTGTCTTAGTAATCTTCAAGAATATACTATAGATAAAGAAAATGTGATATATATATGTATATATATATATATATATATTTCCATAGAATACTTGTTAGCCTTAATGAAGATCAAAATTATAACATAGAAAGAGTGGATTGCATTATAGATCATCATGTTAAAATTTACTTGATTCAAAAAACCAAATGCTACATTTAATCATATGATACTAAATATAATCAAATAATCATATAATGTTATTTATAGTACATGAAAGTGCAATGAGGGTTACAATAGGAAAGCAAAGAGTCAAAGGGGGTGTAGGAAGAACAAAAAAGCAGAAGAGGAGGAATATTTGGGATAAAGAAGGGCCTTAATAGGAGGCAAGGAGAAATATGGAAGTGCACTTGGGGAGTGTAAATAAAATCAAGGTATAATGTCATACCATAAGAAAACACAACCATTATTTTGTATTCTTATTAAAATAGTAACAGAAGTTTTCATAAGCCAAAGTCACTAAAGAAAAAAGAAAAACCAATATATTCTCATGGGCTGTAGTCATTACGATGTTGAATGGGTTTATTGAACCCAACTAATTATGGGTTCTTTGACCAACCTTTTCCCAACTGTGTCTTCCCACCCTGGCATCCAGTAATTCCCATCTACTCTTTACTTTTATGAGTTCTTTCTGGATTTTTAGTTTCTACAATGACTGAGATTGTATGTTGTCTTTCTTAGAGACAGTTGACACAGAGTCTTCTAGGTTCAGGAGGATTGTAAGTGACAAGGTTTCTTTGTTTCTGGGCTGAAGAGTCTACGTGTAGCTCCACCACATCTCCCTCACCTTTCCCTGTAGGACAGACGGTGATTTCATCTCATACCTCGGCTTTTGTCAATCATGATGGGCTCATTTTGTGGAAAGGATAGTTAACAAAATTCCAACCTTTACCTCGCAAATAAAGCTAATCTTTGGTACTATTGCACTCTTGTCCTCCAAGACCAAGGCTTGTCGTTGGCATCATTGGCATTTGGGGCTGGACACATCTTTGTTCCAGGAGAGGGTTTCCTGCCTGTTATGTGATACCTAGAGGTATTCTTGGTCTTCATAAACTAAATGCTAGTAGCAGCTTCAAATTGTGAAAACAAAAGAAAAATGTTTCCTGTTGACAGTAAATGTCCCTACGGTGGAAAAATCACTTGATAACCACTTCTCTGGACATCTCTTAAGTTACAAGGCACCTTACCAGCTCCCGATATGTAATCATCCCATGTGTAAGCACATGGCTTTCTTTTCCTGTTCCTAAATTTCTTCACATGTCCCTAAAAAATGTTGCATATTTTGCTTACATATCAAAGAAAACAACACTGAAGACAAAAGTTAATCACTGCTTATAATTAAATGCCAAGATCTGATGCTGGCTTGTTTTGTGAAGGCTGCAATCGTGTGTCCACTCCTACTGTCATTGTCTCTTGAAGGTTTCTACAGTTCTGGTTCATCTTAGCTTGACAGTAAAGTTCACATTCAAGTACTCAGCAGCTGGGCATTCTCTCCCACAAAGGAACCGTGCTATTCACTGAGAAGGCCAGCGTGGGTACAGAGTGTCACCTCGGCTGCCTCTGCCATGACCTGAATTATCTGCCTCCATCGGGTGCCTATCATAGGATCTGAGGCCCAAGGACAGTCACTATTTCCTGAGGATGTAAAAATATTGATATTCCATTAATTGACATATAATTTTCTTTTAAAGAATATATACAGTTGTTTATATGTGGAGATCAGGAGAAAGGCAAACACAGATTTCCCTTTCTCATTACCCAAGTCTTAATTTCCAATATTAATTTAGACATGATCCACTTATGCACTTTCTTGGAAAGTTTCAAGGAAAAAAATCAGCCTTCAAATGTTTCTTGCATGCCTTGTAATTAAATGCCCTTCAGGCAGCTAATAGCTGAAACTATCCTTTTGTGCTTTGTTTGTGACAGGGAGAATGGAGGAATGACGCGTAGGCTTTTCTGAAGGAAAGAGAGCTTCTGGGAAAAAGCAAGCAAGCGTTTAAGTAATTATGATCACACACATAAAATTAAGCGTTCTTAGAAATGAATTATGGTGTTTCTGTTCCGCTGGGAAGGGTAAATAAGGAACAGATTATTTTATTTTACTTGCTTTTACTGGGGACATTTTATAAATCACAGAGCAGTGAACTCCACCACATGAGTCGAGCTGGAGGCTGGCCTTCATTCGGCTCCGTGAAGGCACCAGCTAGGGTTTGACTTCAGAGAACAGCATGGACCACGAGAACATCTGGCCTTCAAACTTTTGGAAAGACATCATTAAGGCCCCTCCAGAAAGCTGCTTCTTCTTCTTTGGGAAAAGCACAGTGCTTGCACTTGGAAAGGCCGGAGGCATTGGCAAACACTTCAGCACGGCCAAAGGTCAATGTCAAACTCAAAGAAACCCACCAGAACCTTCATGGGATTATCCAGTGGGGTCCAGCATACCTGAGTTTGCTTCCTATCCGTGTCCATTTCATTTCTGTTGGGTTTCTTATGGGAAATGTGTGTGTGGTGTTTGGTGGCTCCTCATGTTTTAAGGTAGCGATGAAAGAAGTGGGATCATCAGAAAAGAACAAGTGCTGGAGGGCGTGTTCAGATGACTATGCTCCACACGGAAAGGCCCAGACATGCCGGTTAGCAGGTGAGAAGGCATGTCTAAGAGTCCTATCAGGAGAAGTAATCTAGTAGACGCAGCCTGGCTCCTCACTGATCTACCAGACACGACCACTGCTAAATGTACCTCTGGGTCTCTGTCCTCCCAATGATGAACATTTCTGTTCCTCAGAGGAGGGAGGAAAAGGGCAAAGTGGATGGACAGATGCACATCTACCTTCTGCAGGAATATTCCATTCTGACTGACTCAAAAGGCCTAAAGATAAAGAGATAAGTTATTCATTAGGCATAATTACTTGGACCATTTTAATAACAGGCCACTAGGGAGAGGCTGCCCTACACTTTCGCAGAAATGGGAACATTTTTGCATGTCATGAGGTGCTTCCTCTGTTCTCTTAGCTTGCAGATATATTTGATGAATGTAATTTGGGTGAGGCCGTGGAGACTTTAGACACAAAAATTTAATTTACTTCGCCAGAAAATGTCATCTACATTACAAAATCTACCCACTCCAAATCAAGAAAATGGTACAAGCCAAATTAACAATCACCACCTTTTCATTTTCATCTCACTTACTTAATTCATTTTCATTTTCAGCCCATCTTGATTGGGGGCATGCCTTCTGTTATGTTTTATTTGCTGGGAACAGCATATTTTGTTTCCAGTGAAAGAACAGAGTTATTCTTGTAGACGAGTGTGTGTAATCTGTGGTGGACGACGTTCATCCACACTTGTTTCCCTTCATTGGTTTTACGGGAGCGTTAAGGGCTGGACGAGCCTAAAAGTCCATTAGTTTGAGGGATGTGTGTGCACATCACTTGTGGGAACTGCAGAGAGTGCTGGCTTGTCTCTTAGTTCCTCATATAGAGAAGTATAAAATGTGAAGTTTAACAGGGAAACATATCGTGCTTTAGTAATTTTTGAGTGTTCAGGAATGTTTGAATCAACAACAAGTAAATTCAATTTGCCTGAATTTTGGCATGTCTCATTACATTCTGTTTCCTTAGAAATCAGCAACCGCATAATTTTCACACAATACATTCTATTCTTTTTAATTTTTTGAGAATCCTATATCTAAGTCCCGTGCTTATAGACTTCTTCCCCCACTCCCACCCCAACATCTCCCTCTTGCTGGTACTTTGGGTTGACCACTTGGGACTGGATAGTCTATCAGGAGATTTTTTCTCTGAAGAAACAGACTCCTCCTCACTCAGCAGCAGTTGACTGTTCTTTGTTGAGACAGGTCCTTGTGAATTAACCCGCCATTACTAGTGTGGCCATTAAGTATCAGGGAACCAGGGTTCCTGCAGCGAGATGTGTTTTCTAGACATGGCCAGGATTCTGCACGCACACGAGCACACATGCGCATGTGCGCGCGCACACACACACCCCGATACAGTTTTCTCCATGGTCCTGGGTGATGACCTCACATAATACGTTTTACCCCATCATCTGTTTGAGTAACACAGACAGGAACCATACAGTGTAACAAAGAGTTTTCTGCTGCCTCCTGCTGTCATAAACAGGCTCTTGAATGACCTCCTTGGTCCGCACATGCACAATAAATAAAACAACGTATCCTTAGGACTCCCATTGGCTACTACTTAGGTGTCACTCAAGGACTTCAAGGTGCCGGTCTGCAACCAGGACTCTGAGGACAAGGAGATGATTAAAATACTTGTCAAGATGGTTCCAACGCAGCTTAATATGAACTAGAGATATTTATGGTGCTTGTGCTTTGTTTCTTGGAAACAACAAAATGGAAGTGCATGGGTGCTATTGCCTCCCACTTTGGACATCTATAAATATATTGAAAACATCCCACTGTTGCAAATGAGAAAAGAATTGGAGTTTTGAGAATTTTTCTCTGTGTCTCTTGTTCTCATACCCTTTCCAGACACAATGTCTGGAAATGAAGCAGTTAACTTCATCCATTCCCTTAGCTGCTAGTGAACCAGTTGCGATCTAACCAATTTGCTTTCCAACCATTTGTGTCTAATGAAATACGGGGTGAAAATGTTTCATTCCCTAAACAGAACCAAGCTGAAAAAGAAGTTTCTAGGTCAATTGACACATGCTTCTGATGTACTCTATGACATTGCAACAGGGAGAATGGGGACTGGTGAAAACAAAGAAATTGGGCATTAGTATTACTAGTCAGGCGCCCTAATATTTGCAAGGCAGCCAGCTGGGGTTGGCCACCATATTCATTTGCCACTATACACATGGGAAAGAATTTTGAAAACACCTGAGTGTGTTCTGTGTGAAGAGATTTTAAGGCATGAAGATTGATACAACATAGTCCATTATTGACAAAATAATTTTTAAAAGATTGGTTTATTTTTATTTTATGTGTATGAGTGTTTTGCCTCCACCATGTATGTGGCTGGTACCTACAGAGATGGGAGTATTGGATCCCCAGGAACTATAGTTACAGAACTGAAGTTACAAATGGTTTTGACCCATTATATATATATATATATATATATATATATATATATATATATATACTGTGTATATATATACACTATTCTGCCTGCATCGGTGCCTGCATGCCAGAAGAGGACACCAGATCTCCCTGTAGATGGTTGTGAGCCACCATATGGTTGCTAGGAATTGAACTCTGGACCTTTGGAAGAACAGACAGTGCTCTTAACCAGCTCTGGGAAAGGAAGGGTGGTGAGGACATAGTACAAAGTCAGAGGACAGGTTGCAGGCATAGACGGCCTCTCCCCTCCTGAGCTCCAGGGTGGGTCGTAGGGATCTAGCTAACAAAGGGAGGTAGTCAGGCTTGGTGGCAAGCATCTTTATCTATTGAGCCTTAAACTTTAATTTTATCTACTCACGGGATGAATAGTCAGCGATCCCTTGTCCTAAGTGATGTCTGCCGAGACAGTGATTGAGCTTTGGAGCACTCTTCTATTCAGAAAGTGTCCAGAAGCTATAAGAAGATATCACAAGCCCACACTTCTGTTTACAATTTTATAAGTGGGTTGGAAGAGGAAGTGGAGCTCAAAAAGTTCCTAAGCCACTGGACTTTGTAAGTTAATGGAAAATAACAGATTTGCATTCTGTTGTGTTTCTTCACATACAAAGTTTACACCACACAAACAAAATGGAGCCTGGGGAACCCCACCAGCAAGAGGCACGTCACAGGAGATGGCTGCGCCGGGCCAGAAGCACTTTTCTCTTTAAAGGTGACACCGCACATCCCATAAACAAACTGAAAGCTTGAGAGAGAACACTCCAGTTTTTAAATGCCATTTGGAGCTGAGTTTAGATCTTATTTTATCTTGTAACAGAATTCCTCATTTTGAAGATGTCTGTAATGTTAAACACTAGTGTGTTTGATCTGAACAGAACAGAGGCAGCCCAAATTGCCCAGAGAGCAGGCATTATCAACCTCCTCTGTACCAGCACTGAGGCCCTTGTTAGGGAGCACCAGGAAACACCCTCTTTCTTGTTTTCTTTTTATCCAACTTAAGCAGAGAAGCTATGGGACTCTTGGGAGCCACCAATCTCCACCTCCCGTCCAAGCAAACAGCTCCTCTCATCCCCACTGACACACAGTTCTAAAAGATTTATTTCTATTTTCTGTTTATGAGCATTTTGCCTTCATGTACATACGTACACTTCATGTGTGCCTGGTGCTGTCAAAGTCCAGTAAAGGGTGTCATGCCTCAGAGCTAGAGTGACACAGTGTTGTGGGCTGCCATCTGCATGCTGGGAGCCAAACGCAGGTGCAGGTTCGCTGCAAGCACAGCAAGTGCTGTGAACTCTTGAGCCACCTCTCCAGACCATCCCCCACTGACACATTATTTTTTCAAGTTCTAGAATAGAACAAATATGTCATCCAGTGCCTCTCAAGCGTCCACACGCATCTGGGTGCCCTGGGACTCTTGTCTAATAAAGAGACTGGTTACGGAGCTTGAGAGATGAGCCAGCTGACTATAGAATCTCCTGTTCTTGGACCAGGGTTCAGTTCCCACTACCCACCTGTGCCTCCAGCTCCAGGGAGCCAGTGTACTCCTCAGGTTTCCACAGACATCTGCACTTATGTACACATACCATACCCCCGACATAAACATAATTAAAAATTAATAAAGAACAATAACTTAAAGGAACATATTCAGTAGAAATTCTACGCATGAAAGGTTTTAATCCATACCTGACAATTGCACATACTAACAGGGACATATATACAATCTCAGTGCATGCCAACGTGGCACAATGATCAAGTAATGTGAGGTATATTTATTATCCGCCCTTTGTTACCTAGGGTTTATCATTCTTTTCAGTTGGGAAAATTCAAAGTCCTTTCTACCGGCCATTTTGACGTACTCACTTGCCATCAGCCAGGGTTGCATCTGGAGCATCAGCTTTGCACCAGCTCCCTGGGGTGTTAAATGAAAACCAAAGATGCTGAGGCCAAATGCCAGCTTTGGGGAGAGAGATGCCACTGGTGTGTGAACACTACCCGGTGCTGATGGCAGCTGCAATCACCTCTAGTCTTTGGTGGCAGGCTCTTGCCACCCTACTTTGGGTACAGTCACTTCTGAGGTTATAGTGTTATCTTATTTTCATATAAACTTTTATTTCCTACATAAAGATTCACTAGTAAGGTGGGACACTTATGAAGAGTCTTTAGCAGGTGGAGGAATCCCCAACCCAAAGGTAAAGTCACAAGAAAAATCAATATGCTTTGGCTTTTCTTCTAAATGCTTTTATAATTATGTTAGCCTGCAACTTATTTTTTGGTATCAAATATCTGTGAAATCAAGAAGTATGTAAATATGACTTACCCTTATTCTTTAAAAACAAAAGAAAGAAAGGAACCCTAGCTTTTGGTTTCAAAAATATAAGCTAGGGAAAAAGTATTGACATTTCAAAAGAAACTTTCATTGTAAATTTAGTAAGTATATTGTAAACAATATTTAGTTTTGTAGAATTAGTGGAGTTGGTGGGACTGCACACCCCTGTATATGATTTTGTTGATGCTGTTTCTGAAACCTGAGCGGTTACACCATAAGAAGGGGCAGAACCACAGAGTGGGAGATGAGAGAGGTGGACTTGAGTCTCTGCCCAATAGCAGGAAATCAGACAATGGAAAATTCTAATGCACTTGAGCAGACATGGCATGTGCTTCTGTGTGTGTATTCGACTGTGCATGTGACCATGTATATGAGGAATATTTACCTTGTCCCTGTGTATATGCCTCTCCTGAAGTTATTATTAAATAAGTTGATAAGAGAGAACCCATTTAAAAATAAGTTTAATAGAAACAGACAAATCTATGTCGAGTTCAAAGAAGTTTATCTGCAGCAAAGAGAGTGGTCACTGTCAGTCCCTTCACTTGGGCAACAAAGGCCAGACACTTGAAGAGTTCCAGAGGAGACCTTGAGTGAGGATGCCATTTCTAATTTTCTTCATGTTAATCCTCATGTGAAAGCCCAGGTCACATAGCAGCTTGGATGCCGTGTGAGCTGGTGAGAGGGAGGGTGAAATGCCAGAGGCATGACTTTTCTGAGTTAGGACTTTGAACATTTTGTCACTAACTTCCATGTGTCTGTGTTGTGAGTGAGGAGGTAGGAGAGGAGAGAGAGGAAGAGGGGGAAGAGAGGCTAGAAGAGGAAGATGAGAGGGAAGGAGTGGGGGAGGGGAAGAAGGAGATGATAAAAGATCATCTGATAAAAGTAGATACTCTTACCTAATAGCTGCAAGTGAGGATAAATCTAAAAAGTAACAAGAAAATATAAAACCTGTATTTCCATATAACCAAATAGGTTGAGATTTTTACAAAGTAGCATCAATGACATAATAAACATTGGTGATGGATCACTAGAATACAAAACAATTAGAGGATTTTGTGTTTCATGTTTCAAACTTCTAAACTCGACGTTCAAACCAAAATTCTCAGTGTTTCACCTTAGACATAAATTGGCCAATGACTGGCTTAACTCGAGGCCCATGCCATTAAAGAGAGACCACACCTGACACTGCCTAGATGACCAGGAACCGGAAGCTGGATGGCCCAGAAACCCAGGACAGAACCAAACACAACTGCCCCACCTCCAAATCAGTGAAACGATTCCTAATGATATTCTGCTATAGCCATAATTGGTGCCTAGCCAACCATCAGCAGAGAGGCTTCCTCCCACAACTGATGGGAGCAGATGAAGAGACCCACAGCCAAACATTAGGAACAGCTCAGGAAACTTCATGAAAGAGGAGGAGAAAGGATTGTGGGAGCCGGAGGGGTTAAGGACACCAGGAAAACATAGACCACAGAATCAATTAAGCAGGGCTCACACCAGCTCACAGAGACTGAAGCAGCAACCACGGACTCTGCATGGGTCTGTACTCGGTCCTCTGCATATATGCTATGGTTGTTTAGCTTTTTGTTTTGCAGGACTCCTAACAGTGTGAGGAGGGCTGTCTCTGAGTCCTTTGCCTGTTCATGGGATCTTTTTCCTTCTACTGGGCTTCCTCACACAGCCTTGATTTGAGGATTTGTGCCTGGTCTTTTCTAGGGACATGGAGGAGGAATGGAGGCAGGGGCATGGGTGGGACTGGGAGAAATGGAGGCAGGGGCATGGGTGGGACTGGGAGGAACGGAGGGAGACAAGGCTGTGCATGAGAGAAGAATAAATAAAACGAAATGAATTGATCCAAACACAATCCAACTGAGTACCTTGAAATTTAATCCTTTTTGTGTGGTTTTTTTTTTTAATATTGGTAAGAACACAACCTGAGGTGTCCCTTCTCCAAAATTTTTAAATGTTCAATATAGTATTTCTAAGTGCAATAACAATACTGCAAAGGGAAGGAAGGCCACAAAGCCCAAAGCAGACGCATCAGAGGACACGCTTTCTAGGATGGGCAAAGAGCATAGTTGACGCTACTGGAGTTTTTATTTGTGTTTTGCACTGTGGCTCAAATCCAGGGCCTTGCATTTCCTGGGCCAGCACTCCACCACTGAGCTACATTCCCAGTGACGTACAGATTAAGGAAAATGGTCACCAACTGTTTCCCATCCCATAACTATAACAAAAAGAAAGTGTTTTCCCTCCACACTGAATATGTATCCCTAGAGGTTTCTTCATTCGACCATAGATTTCTGGAAATGTGAATAAGTACTTGTCCACCCATTTCCAGAAACATTAGCACGGCAAGCCTAACTAGCCCTTTACAAACTGTAAAGTGGCTTATTATTTGTCGTCTTGGTTTCTCCAAGATAACCATCTTCTTCCCATAACTATGCCAGATATTAAATCTACTTATTTTTCCCTTGGCTATGAGAACAATGGCAGAAACTAGAGCTCCCACTGGCTAGAGTAGTCACTTTCCTCAAGAGTTTCAACCTTCAGGATTGTTTTAATAAGATTCAAAGTCTGAACGGCCTGCAAGCGTAGCTTACACAGGATTCCATGCGTGTTCCTTCTGGCACAGAAAACAAGGAAGGTCCTGACGGTCCAGGGCTAATCTGAATGTGGGGTTTAAGTACAGAGTTTTAAGGAAGACAGTCCTCTGACTCAACTTCCAGCTCCTTAAAAATCTAATTAATTTGAATTGTATCTTACACACTATGGAATGCAGATACATTTTCATAAGAAGCACACCATTCCTTTTTTGTTTGGTTAGCTTTTGTTTTATTGGTTTTTTGTTTTTGTTTTTGTTTTTCTGAGACAGGGTTTCTCTGTATAGCCGTGACTGTCCTGGACTTACTTTATAGACCAGGCTAGCCTTGAACTCACAGAGATATGCCTGCCTTTGCCTCCCCAAGTACTGGGATTACAGGAATGTGTCACCACGCCAGCTAGAAGCACACCATTCTAAAAGCAAATGCTGCAGAAAGAATCACAACCCACTTACTTGGCATGTTTTGTAGCAGTGTGTCTTTCTCACATGGACTGTTTACAAACTTACCATTACATAAGGACAAGTTGCTTAGAGGACTAGAGCTTCAGAGATACCCAGGGGCTAGTGCAAAGGAGCATGTCATCACGTTCATCCCGGAAAGCAATGGAATGCTGGGTGCAAAGGTACTGCTGCAGATAAATGACCTTAAAGCTAAGGTGAAGACTGTGTTGTAAGTCACAAGCAGTGAAGGCAGATGTGGACAAAATACAAAGGATGGTAAGGGGTGTAATGGATATAAAGTTTAAATTCTCTCTGTCTCTCTGTGTATCTGTCTCTGTCTCTGTGTCTCTGTCTCTGTCTCTCTGTGTATCTGTCTCTGTCTCTCTGTCTCTCTGTCTCTGTGTCTGTCTCTGTGTCTCTGTCTCTGTGTCAGTCTCTGTGTCTGTCTCTGTGTCTGTCTCTCTCTCTCTCTCTCTCTCTCTCTCTCTCTCTCTCTCTCTCTCTCTCTCTCTCTGTTTTACTGTGAAGGTGCGCTCAGAAGGCCAGAAGGAAATACAAGACAAACAACGGAGAAGATCCTTCAGCACAGTCAGTCCTCCCAGGTCATCTCTGCCAGGTATCTGTTAGGCAGGAGTGCTACCCCAAGCTCGGCTGTCCTCAAGTTTCCAGGGAGAGTATGTGGCTATAAGTAGGGAAAAGGATGCTTCATTTTACAGATCCAAATATCTTTATTTCCTCCAGTTTGAGGGCAAATTGAGCCCTGAGGTCACAGTTGCCCTGCAGAAGCAGATCAGGCAGAATCAGCGTGCACCACAATGCGCAAAACAGGATGACTCCCAAGCAGATGGGAAGTTTGCAACCCTTCACAACCGACACTCCAGCTGTTAGGAGAGTAATTGTTGGCCTTCAGATGGCCAGGAAGGAAAGGCACGTGAGCCTATATCCTACACATCATGCACTGGACCCAGAGAGCGGCTGAAATCATGTCTCTCACAGGCATAGAGCCGCTGTGACCTTGCCTTCCTATGACTGTGTGGTACAAAGTGCTGTCCCTGGAAAGAAAGTGATGGAAACATGGGTGTCCAGTGAGACATACAACACATCAGAGCATGAGAAGAAAAAGAAATAAACCCTATAATGCTGCTGTTATCTAAATTTGTGGCTTATTTGGGCTAACAATAAAAATGATCAAGTCATATTTTTTAATGATTTTGTTAGCTCAGGAAGTTTGGACCATGAAATAATAATCAGTTATTATTACCAAAGAGTTATCACTAGGACACTTTTTGAAAAACAGTCTGTCAGTGATCAGGTTAGAGCTGGCATGCGTTATTAAAAAGAAAATACAGGCGAATACCCATGTCTTGTTCATTTAAAATAATTAGCTGCTCCTTGGAAATGGTTTTAGCTTCAAATGGTTCTGTACTTAAATGAAGTCTTCCCTTTGCTATTACATCATAAGCTGTTGTAGAGAAGAAAAACCACATTGGTTAATTGCAGTAATTTGGCCAATTGTTTTTCATGAACGGACTTCTTTATAGAGTAACTGTTGTGAATTTATATTGTGCGCAGGAAGAAGAAAACAACTAAGAAGAATAAATCTCTGATTCCCCAAGTTACTTCATGTAAGGAACATAACAAAAAAAATCATAACTCACCCTAGACACAGAGATAACTCTATTTCTCTGAATAAATGACAGGAGTGAGGGCGAATGCAGGTAATTCTATAGGAAGCTTACTCCAGAGACTCTGACCCAGAGCTGGTGCCTAAGACAACGCTGACAACCTGAGTTAAGCCTGACCCAGGCTCCAAGGCAAGGAAGAAAAGATGACAAACTCAGACATATGGAACATATGCCAGGGGCTGGAGAGATGCCTGAGTACCCCAGGGTCTGTTCTCAGCATCCACATGGCAGCTCACCACCTGCTCTTAGACGCCAAGGGACAGACCAAGCGGGGGTGATGCTCTTCTCTCACCAGAGGCACACACAGTGTACAGATACACATGCAGGCAAAACACCCATATGTGGAGAACAAAACTAATACAACAAATTTTAGAAGAAAAGTGTGTCAGGATGTAACATACTTAAAATATTTGGAAAAGAAAACATTTAAATTTCTGCCAGAGATAATAGCATGAAGAAAAATAAACACACGATCGCTGCTCACTTCTTGAGTTTTTAAGTAAAAATCACAAGTTTTGGGTTGAATTTGTATTTGAATAAGAATAGAGTTTTTAGACATATTGTTAGATTAGTTCGGTCGGTGTGGGTGTGGCTGTGTGTGCATGCACTCCACAGCACAGGTGCCTGGTTGGAGTAGAACTTATGGGGGCCAGTTCTCTCTTGCCATGTGGTTCCCAAGAATAGACCTCAGGTAGTCAGATTAGGTTATTAGTCTCTTTCCCTGCTGAGCTCTCTCACCAGCTAGAACCTTAATTAATAGTTTTGGTGAAGAGAATGTGTCTCTGTTTGATACTCTCTTAGCACTTGGCAGTAAGCAATGCCAATAATCGTTATTAGTCCCAAGGTAATGAGTCCCCAAATTAATGGATATATATACATATATTATAAACTATATATATACATTTATTTATATATATAGTTTATGTTATGGTTTTGAATCTTCCTCTTCTTCGTCATACAAAGCCCAAAAGAAATTGCTTTTCAAAAGGCCCTGACTATGAGAACATCCTGTACGTCCCTGAGTAAAAGATACAGATTTTTTAGATCCCCGCTTTGCTCTCCTTGTATGTTATCACTGCCTCTCTCCTTTCATAGTGAAGTGCTCGGTAGAAAGTCATGACATAACCATTGTTTTACTTTCAAATATGGTACTAATGAGTGAAAGGCCACATATTTAATCTCTGGGTGGGCTACTTAACTCTGTTATGTTACATGACCACACACTTTATCTTGACTAGGGATTTGGATCTAGCAAAATATCAATTTGGTTCAAATTTATTTCAGAAAATATTCCAGTGCTCTCATTTTATTCTGGGTCAGTGGTTTTCAAAAATATAGGTTTGGTTTCTGTTCAGAAGTTCTCACTGGGTTTCAAGACAACTGGAAAAATGTTAGCATTACCTCCTTGTGAACGATGAGCAGTTCAGCGGAAGGCTCATTTGATCACAAGTCTGTTCCTACGTGGAGCATAAGTTGAGTTTCTAGTTGGCGATGACTCAATTCTCAGGCCCCAACCTTACCCTAGGCATTTCAGGGATTCATATTCAATACTTTCTCACCAGCAACACCCACTGAGGACCAAGCAAGTGTCTAAATGCACATGACTACGAATGGCATCTCTCATTCAAACCATCACAGTGTAAAACTACGTACGGATGCAACCAGAAAACTGAGGATGTGAAGCCTTGCTAGAGGAAGCCTGTGAGCTTTGAGGCTGTATAACCAGGGCCTTGCTTCTTAGCCTTTCTCTCTGCTTCCTGTGTGCAGATGAAATGTGACCAGCCAGATTCCTGCTTCTGCCACCATGTGTTCTCTTCCACGTCTTCCCCACCATGGACTGCTTCCCTCTGGAATTGAGAATCAGAATAAAAGATCTCTCCTTTAAGTGCTTTTCCTGGGGGTGTTTTATCATAGCCATGTAGGGAAAAAAACCTGATACGGAGATCCTAAGTCTCAGACAAAATTTAATTGATAGAGGATAAGGGTTAAACAAATACACCCGCAGGAACAGAGAAGAGCACAGAACATGTCTGAGAGCGAGAAAGAGGTGTGTATTGTAATCCCTGAGTGACTTTCCCCATGGACTACTCCTGTCTCTAACAGGAAACCGGAATGATGTGAGAGACACAAAGGCACTACTCATTATGATAATCAAATTTTAATTTAAGTCAGGAGGGAAGCGGAGACACTTTTAGACCATTAGGGGAAAAAATTAGATGGTTCATATTAAGAGTGCTGGCCTTAGGGATGTGTGCAGGGCACAGGTACAGGGATTTATTCAGATGTCTAAAGAGCCAGTTATGGTTAAAGCCCAAACAATCTTGTCATGGTTAAATGGTCTCCTAGTTCCAACTCAAAGAGGAAAACATGTCCTTGAATATGTCCTTTCTTTCTTTTAAATTTTTTCTTAATTTATTCTTGTTACATCTCAATGTTTATCCCATCTCTTGTATCCTCCCATTCTTCCCTCCCCCCCCCCATTTTCCCATTCTTCCCCTCCCCTAAAAATTTCTTCCTATCTTCTCACGTTCTTACAATAGACCTTTCTTGATGATTGGTGAAGAAAAGTGGTGTCTGGGTGATAATGTCATCCTATAGAGATGCCCCTTTAATATGTAGAGCAAATATGGGCTTTCCAGCACTTGGACACTACGCAGCTTAAAGCTCTGGTAAGAAGTGTTTGCCCATGTCACATAGCCTCCCTCCCTACCATGGTCGGTGGAACTTCTCCCCCTCTTTATGGACTTTATGGACATCCTGACATCTATGAGGGTATTTTAAAGCCTCTGCCATGGATGATGTTTTCTTTCCCATGAGCCCTGTTGAATAAAGTGAAGGTCAGAGAGAGTAAATGGCTTATCCAAGTCACCCAGATTTGAATTAGATACACAATGAGTCTTTTCAAGGTCAACAGGCTCTATATTCCAGGCCTTCCTGCTCTCTCTCTCTCTCTCTCTCTCTCTCTCTCTCTCTCTCTCTCTCTCTCTCTCTCTCTCTCTTCACTTCCAAATGGTTGGCAAGAAGGGCTGTTCATGTGTTATTCATTGATCTTATTCTGCTTGTTTCACTCTGTTTTGTGGAATCAGTACCCCACGTCCTGAGAACAACGCGTGACTACCCCATTAGCAAGTCTGCTAATGTGTACATGCTGTGCTTAGTCACGAGGAGGCTAACTCAATTATCTTTCTTTTGATTGGTTCTTGGTAGGGATACAGAGGATTTCTGCTTGTGGTTAGCTTTACAACATGCTGTAAATATCAATATACTGCACATTAGCTGTCTAAAGAGAGCCTTAGTATTTCAAATGCTGTGAAGAAATGGAAATTTCAAGCCATATTAATACTATTAGTTTAATTCTGAGAGCCACAACCATGCAGCCACTAACCAGCTCCTTAAAGATGATACGTATGCAGGGAGTTATCAAACAGTGGGAGTCACTAATTTTTGCTTTTTGTACCTGTAGTAGCTCAGAGAAAGCCACTTAAGACATTCTTCTTTTTTCTTTTGAGACAGAGTCATATATAGCCCAGGCTTGAACTCCCTGTGTAGCAGAGGCTAGCCTCAAACTCCTGATCCTTCTGTTTTTCCTACTTCCATGTTGAGAGTACAGGCATTCATCATTACTGTTAGCTAATGGAACATTCCAGTAATGTCATATTTCCCTGATTTTATTTCTTCAAGACATTAGAAATCTTGATAGAAAGTTTAAGGACAAGTCAAACAACACACAATATACTATCTGAATAAATCTGTGCCTTGAATTGTTATCAGTATTACAGAGCTACTAATTGATAGTGTGCAAAAATGCTTTTGCAAGTAATACATGGATATATTCGCAGTAAAAAGTTTAGCGAGATTACTCCCTTTAAAATATTGTTTTTATTTTCTCATCTGTGTGTTTCGACTGCATACACATGAGTGCACTTAGTGTGTGCTTGGTGTCCTTGGGCCAGAAGAGGGCATCAGATCCCTGAAATTGGAGTACAGGTGGTTGTAAGGTCCCATGTGGATGCTGGGACCTTAACCCAGGTCCATGGTGACAGCAGCAAGTGCTCTCAAGCACTCAGCCGTCTCTCCAGTCCCACACATGTCAGATTAAAAGGTTCATAGAAAACGTAATTCCTATGATTTTCTCTGTATCTTATCCCCCATGAATCTCTATCTCATTTTCAATAAAGGGAAATTTTATTCCATTTCATATGTTATGTCCAGTCATTCAATTTGGCTGTTCTAGACACCATCCTTCCATGCCAATAGGGTGGCTTTATAGGGCACTGACATTATGGTTGAAACAAAGGACCAAGGCCTGGGATTGCGGCTTTACATACTTTCTGAGCAAAGAAGCCATTCTGGCTAGTTACCTGGCCTAGTGATGACTAAAGAAAAATGACTCCTTCTTGACTTGATGACACCCTTTCTGGAAGCACGTTGCCCAAGCCATCTGCCCAGTCACAGAGGTCTCACACACGGCAACCCCTTCAGTCCCAGAGCTCGCCTGCATGGTCCTCTCAGCAGCCTTCATAAGGCACCATGAGAACTTCCCAACTTCCTATACTGCACACACCCACAGAATGCCAGACACACAAAACCAGGAGCAAAAGCAAACACTAAAACAGCATAGAGCCCATAACTCCACGAAGTAACTGCAGTAATCCTCTCCTCCACAAAAGGATCCTCTTGGCTGATGTTCAGTCATCTTAGGGATTAGTCCTGCCCAGCAGACACTCCTGTGTAAGGGTGATGACGAGGCCGATGCCCAAAGGCTGAAAACAGAGCCAAGCAGTCAGGAAAGAACTGGCACTTTTGAGGTAAAGAATTGTTCCTCAGGAGCTGGGCACAGTGGCACATAAGTGTAATCCTGGCACTGCGGAAGGCAGAGAGGTAGGTGGATCTACGTGAGTCTGAGGCTAGCATGGTCTACAAAGTGAGTCCAGGACAGCCAAGGCTACACAGAGAAACTCTGTCTCAAAAAACAACAAAACAACAACAACAAAAGAAAGAAAGAAAGAAAAGAAAAAAAAGACATGTTCTTTGGACTGACCAAAATCACAAAGCAAAATCACAAACAGGAAGTGTGTCTCTTCCAATTGTAGCCTGGGATGATGAGGATGAGGATGAGGATGATGAAGATGACCATCAACCAAAACTAGAAAAGGCTGCTAAAACACAGCTGACAGTGTGGTCTGTACAGTCCCAGCCCTGGCATCAGAAGCAGTACGTACGGAAGCTAAGTGATGACACAAAGCTTTATAAAGGCTCAGCTGGGACGCCTCCCTTCATACATCCAAGGTAATTAATGAAAATACTAGGTATGTCTTATTAAATATTGGAGCTATCTCCAAGGAGGAGCTACCTCATTTGATATAGCCCTTGCTTTGCAAGCACGGGATTGTGATTGGATCTCTAGAAGCCACATAAACAAGAAGATTGGTGTGGTAAGGCATGCTTGTAATCATAGCACTGTGAAGATAGCACTATGCAGAGAGATGTTATTTTAAAAATCCATTAACGACACTAAGCCGTAGAGTGCACTGGAATAACAAACAACATTAGGTGTGCACTCTCATTCCTTTCCTCCCTCCCTCCTTCACCTCCCTGCCATTTCATCCTGGGAGTACAGAGGTTACAGAAGCATGCCACTGTGTCTGGTTCTGAGAGTCCTCACACTTGCTCGGTGAGAACCCATCAAGCCATCTCCCCAACCCCTAAGTAGCTGTTTTTGATACCATCATCTTTCTGCCAACTCATAGTTCCACAAAAGAAGACTGCAGGCAAGCAATAGAAATTAAATGTATGCTAGTTACCCAGATAATAAAAAAATTATATGTAAACTAAAATATTGGATTCAGTAAAGAACAGTGAGATTAGCAACACAGAAGTGGAATCAACAATAGTGCATTAGTATTACATGTACTATAGAATATATTATGTATCCATATAGTATATATTAGCAGATACAGTATATATACTATATACACACATACATATATACAACAATATATCTTATATATAAGAGACTATATATAAATATAGTATATTACTATAATAAAACTGCAGTAGTCAGTGGAGGTTTACAAACAGAGTTTTAATGGCAGTGCTTCTCCCACTGGCACGGGCCAATTTAACAAGTTAGTTCAATGCTTGTTCCAAGGTCATGCTGTCATTATTCACCTTCCACTTCCATAACTGCCACTTCTTCCCTATTCAAGACAGCATACACAGCTAGAACCTACTGCATATCAATAACAGCACATCTGAAGCAATAGCTGAGAATGGGTTAACATGTACGCTAAGCACTTACTACTAATGTGTGTTAAGTCCTTTCATCATCACAATGTTAGAAGCAGGAACCTTTATTCCCCATGCCATAGGAAACGAATGCCAGAGAGCTTACCCAACATCACAGAATGCCAGCCAGACATAGTCTTCAAACGTTCACTGCTGTCTCCAGAAAACCAGGGTAACTCCCATGCCAAGAGGAAGATGCTTCAACTTCTCCAGCAACATTTAGGGTTTCTTTCTACACATCTGCTCATGTTTACTATTGAGAAGTACAGTTAACATTTCATAATATGTTACCCATAACAGACCTAACATAACATGACCGGTGTTCTATTGAATTGTCTCAGCTGATAGCTTAATGCTTGCTCGCCATGCCTAGTCAACTGTGCTGTTAAGGTAAGAAGCAAACCAATGACTTGGAATTACAAAGATCTTCACCTTTACAACAGCACAGCTGGGCATAAAATAGTTGCTGACTATGTGTGCATTAATTAACTTTGATTATTAAAAAGTTCTTTCCTATGAATCATTGAGATACAACTTTTGTTACTTTTTAAAGCTCTAGTATAGTCTCACCTCTTGTCTATAATGGTATTGTTTTAATTGTCATTTTCAGATGAGCTACAGTTGTAGATAGGATGTATTTACAGCTTCTTAAACTGAGGCTCACAACCCATATGAATGGCAGAACTAAATGCGGGGGTTACAAAAAGACTGAGCAGTAGGAAAGTTCTATCAGCACATAGATATCAAATATTAATTTGTAATCAAATGCTAATGAATCTGAGATGTTTATGACAACACTTGCCATGTTGCATTGTGGGACTTCACTACAGCCTTTGTTCTGGACAGAACACACACACACACACACACACACACACACACACACACACACTTTGCAATGCACATGTGTCACACTGCATTACACCAACAAATGATGTCTGAGCACCTTAGGCAGCTTCAAGGTGATGCATGGCATGTGCCACAGTGATCTTATTGGACGTGTGAAGTTTTCTGCTCCTAGAGACAGACAGGTGTGATTACACTCAGCTTTTGAGCATGCAGGAGCTAGATCAGCCTGTGTTTGAGTTGTCCTGCCTTGGGATGCTTAGAACCTGATATTTGAGTTGCTAATTTGAGTTTCATTTTTTTAAAAGTTTAATTCAGTTTTGTGTGGGCTCAAGATAGAATTTCCTGAATTTGAATTTGACCACTTTGTACTATGTGTTTATATGAAATTACTTTCTCAGCACTGACAACTACAAAATCAAAATATTGATCAATTATTAAAAACGATGAAGACTCCTTATACACTGCAGTATCAAATATTCAGCCATGATTCAATTTTTTGTAGCAAAACAAATAAGCTCTCCCATTTCATTAGCATGCAGATTTACCTTAGTAAGTGATAAAATTATATTATATAAGAATTGTTTTAGAAATACATTTCTTTATGATTTGCTGTCAGTGATCTTTGACTCACGTAACTATTTCATGTGCCTTGACACATGGTCGAAAAAAAAAAAAAACTCAGGTGAACAAGGAATGGTGAAGGAACGGTCTTTTTATTAAATAGTCTACAGGTGCTCACAGCAAATGATGCTCTATATAAGAGCTGCTCATTGCTATGAAATAGCTTGTCTGTGCTGTGACCAGTGTGGTGCTGTGGCCATCCAGGACATTTCCCCCTTTGTCAAATGAACCAGTAAGTGACTGCTTCCCAAGAAGAATGATACCGTAGCGATGGCAACTATAAGTGTGCTTATTTTTGAGCTGAGTGTACGTCTGTACAGAAAAGCACAGAAAACTTTGAAGAACTTAGAAACAACAGACCATATTCTGAATTTTTAATCTAGAAACCAATAGTATTTAACTATATGAGTGATATGAATAGCATAGATCTGGTCACTCGGTCTGTGACAGAGAGAGGACCAGGTGTGGAAGCCAGAGCCATGAAAATGTAGCCCAGAGCTCAGTCAGGCAACTCCAGGAATGCCCACTGTTGCTGTTCTTGCACCCGGGAACTGCGTTTCCATAGTTATCAGGTGTTGGGCAGAGGCAGCTCCCTCAGAACTTCATCACCACAGCCTGAAAACCCAGCTCAGAGAGCTTCCTTCACATCACTCTCCTCATGCAAAAGTGGTGTAGGGATAGAATCTAGTAAGAAGAGGGGCTGGAATAATGAATGTCAGTCTGGTTTTTCTTCTAGTGGAGGGTTCCGATAAACAGACTTCACAATATGTGAGAAAAGTTAAGGGGCTCTGTACGACATGAGATTGAAATGTTTTAAATGATAGAATTTAAGGAAGAACAAAATAATCACACATAGTTTGTTTAAATAAATAACGGCTTTAAATGAATGTTGATTAACCTGCAAACTAACAAGTGTTATAATAATATATCCTGAAACACGCACAGCCTCCAACCCCAACTGTGGAATGGATCTATCAAAGAATCAAACAGTAAAGACAATGGAAAACAAAACAAATGATGTTTCCCCCAAAGCAAATGGTGACAACGGCAGTGACGGCAGTGACAATGGCTGGACGTCCTCTGGCTAAAGACATGGTTTAAAAAGAAATCATAATTTCTGACTCTTGCAACATTTCATTAACAAAGAAAACTCTCTTAATCGTTTGGCGTGTTTGAAGCTGCAGCCGGATATTTGCGTCTCAGTTTGGTAATATTACGTGCCGAGATCTGCCATTCGTAGTTAACAAATAAATGTGGCTGAGCACCAATTAGAGGCATATGTCAGCACATCATGGCCTTGGAAGAAATAAGTCATGTGTAATTGGCTACGTGCTATCATCTAAATCTAGCAAATCTAAGAGGTAAAGGCAGATGCCTCGATTCCAGAACAGAATTCGTGTTTTCAAAACACATACATGCTTCGAAGAGTATCCTTAAGATGTCATGTCAAGAAATGTGCCACTGATGTGAATGCCCATGAAGTATCGGCCTTCTGCGAGTGGTGGCTTCTGGGAAATGGAGCAGTCCTATTGCAGATGCTTTTCCTGTGTCCTCCTGCTACCCTCTTAATTAACCACCACTGGTAGACTAATGAAGGAACGAGCATGGAGCTGATTTCAGAGTTCAAACAACAGGCACAATGATCCCTTTGTCGAAGTGACTGCCACACAGAAGCATCGGGCAGGTGATTGCTGTGAGACCTCTCTGTTCCTGGGACCACCTCTGTCTCTGTCTCTGTCTCTGTCTGTGTCTGTCTGTCTGTCTGTCTGTCTGTCCCTCTCTCTCTCTCTCTCTCTCTCTCTCTCTCTCTCTCTCTCTCTCTCTCTCTCTCTCTCTCTCTCTCAACAGCTGTAGGAGGCAGTTGACGCAGGGAAAGGGCACTCTACCACTGAGCTTTATCCTCACTGCAGGGTGCCTAGAATGACTCGTATAGCCTACAACGGCCTTAAACTTTCACTCCTCTTGCCTCCTAAACAGCTGGAATCTCAGACCCATGTCTCTGTGCCCAGTGGAGAAATAATCTTTTCTCAATCCTAGGATGATTAAAAAGACCTGATATAGCCCCGACTCTTGGGGAACTCTGAAAGTGCATTATAATCTTTTTTTGTGGTTGGCAGAAGCCACAGGGAAGTTGTAAGGCTCAGCACTACCGCACCTCACACAGAAAAAGACTCTTGAAAGCGACCATCCTGTTTCCTTTACTTGCAATCATTAAATAATAATCTGGCTTCACCACTGAAAGCGCACACTGGTTACGCTTTATTGAGCACACTGTCAATAGTCTAAGCACTTTTCATACTTCATTTTCTAATCTTCATTCTGGCCTCTGTGGAGTAGATACAATCATTAGCATCCCTCTTGGAGGTCAAAGGCAAAGAGACATTAGAGAGTCCTGGGACAGCCACCCGCTAGGGCAGGGATACAACTTTAGCTTGGGAAGGTTAACTCCAAGTTTTCTCTTTCAGAACTAAGTTGAGCAGAGCTCAGACCCTCTCATTATGGAGATAAACTGCCTGTCATTTTGTTTTCCCAGAAATCAAGCAACCATTAGCAGAGAGGAGCTTTATTGTCTTCTCAGAGCCTGTGTAAGGCACACTAGTGTTCAGTTGGTATGTCCTGTGTGCTTACTGCTGAGTGAGCGAGTGGGATCCTCCAGGCTGGCCCTGGCTCCGCCACATCCTATTGCAGGAGCTTAAATTTCTCAAAGCGAACAGAAATCACAGTCATGATCGTGTGCTCAGTGACTATGCTTTACTCATTTGAGATGAGACATTAAGCTAAATGAATCTGGTTTCCTTCTTTTGTACCTCATCAGGAAAATCTCCTTTATTCTAAGCAGAACTTGACATGTGATAGATCAGAGTGGGAAAAAAAGCAGATGAATCAGATATTAAAAGCCAAAATGGTAAGCATGCAATTGGCAACCTCCAGCTTCTGTGCCAGGACTTAACAGAAGGATTTCAGTATTTACAACTGAATAATTATCAAGAGTTCATGCAACAGGCAAATGCCATTTCTATGTGAACTACAAATGAGCCCCTTTGAGTGCTTAATCACAGCCACCATGCTACACAGGGCAGCTGAAGACAAAGGAAGAATGTATGTGAATAGCAAGCGATTTCATTCAAAAAACGAAACAGGAAAAATAAACTGTCATGTACCCATGGCAAAAAAAATTCAAGTAACACAGTACTTTTTAGCCTTTGTGACTCTCTTGTTTTATTCTTTATTACTTAAAAACTTTCTAAAGTTAATTTTTCTGTATGAGATAAATGCAAATCTTATTTAATAAATATAGCGATGAGATTTGTAGCCACAAGATCCACTAAGCCAGGAGTACTCATGTTCCAGACAGGCCAGAAACAGAAGTGGCACATGAGAAAAAGTATAATCAAATCTGCTAGATAAAACATGCTATAAGTAAAGTAACCTGGTTTCTGGAACAATTAAATGTATTAAAACAATTTGGGGGGAGTTTTTTGAGACATGGTTTCTCTGTGTAGCCTTGGTTGTCCTGGTATGCCTTCCTCTGCTTTCCTGAGTGCTGGGATTGCAGGTATGCGACACCATGCCTGGCTTAAAAACAAATTCTAAATTATACTTATTTGTGTGTGTGTGCATGTGTACATACCATAGCAGGTATGGCATGTGGAAGAAGACACCGTGGGGGCTGTTGCTCTCTCCCTTTCCCATGTGGCATCCAGGGATAGAACTCAGGCCATCAGACTTGGTAGCAAGCACCTTTACCCACTGAGCCACCCCTCTGGCCCGCTTTTTATTATTTAAATCTTAGAATACAAACTAAAATGTCTCACCACAGAATTTTCTTATGTATTTATTGTACCTGTCCCCTCCCCAAGGCCAGCTCCACCTCCCTTCCCAGCTTCCCCTTGCTGCCACTGTGTCACATTCAATCACCTCTTGTTACTTTTCTTTCCCCCTTCTTCTTCTTCTCTCTTTCCCTTAAGATACCTCCCTTTCCTTTCTAGTTTCATTACTTATAGACGCATAAAGCGTTAGAATCTGAGGTCTCCCTCATATGAAAAAAAAAGCATGAAGTAGTCCATCTGGTTTGTTTCCTTTAACATAACAATTTCCAGTTCCATCCATTTTCCTGCAAATGCCAGGGTTGACTGTAACTAAAAGTAACAGGCTGCAGACTTTGGGCAGTATGCACCAGACTTATAGCATGAAGTCTCAATGATTTCCAGGAAAATATATTTGAGTTTGGATTATTTTTGTCAAATTCATGCATTTATTTTTATGTAGTAAAATATATATTTACATAAATGTACAAATTCAAACACTCTCTCTCTCTCTCTCTCTCTCTCTCTCTCTCTCTCTCTCTCTCTCAGAGAGGAGAGAGAGAGAGAGAGAGAGAGAGGAGAAAGAGAATTTTAACCCAATTAGCCTGTCTAAAATGTAAATTTGCCCTGAAAAATGTCCCATCCACGACAAAAAAGCAACATCTGCTTATTAATTATCAACTATGGACCAGACCTGAGGTCTGATATTGCAGACACTATAAGAGTGGCTTATGGACATGCCTCCGGATTCTCAAAAGCGTAGGCTCAAGAATTTGGCCAGGGTCAAAACACATGAAGAATTAGTTGACCCTGCAGAGATTCTGCTCACAGGAATCACATTGGTTTATTTTACTATATTAGGACTTAAGTCTGAGAAACACGTATTTTAAAACATTTATTTTAAAAAGTCATAAATCCATTATAAAAAATGCTATAGAACATTATTTTACTCTAAAATAAACAAATGGTAAAATGTACAAGCAATGCCATTATCTTATATTAATATTTAACATTATCTTTATGAGATTTGCAAGTCTCATAAAATTCTGCTTAGCAGGAAATATTGAGATTCTTATATATACATCGGCTGTGATGTTTCACTGTATGTGACTTTAAAAAAATGTCACTGAGAGCAACTGGACAAGCATAGGAATAACTAGAGGGTGTTCGGAAGTCACCAAGCCTCAACTTGCTGCCATGGTTACACTGTAGGGAACACATCTGGAGACATAGGGGCCATCTTAGATGTGAGAAATTGTGAGGAAAGAATTATGAACATAGCCACAGATTCAGAGATGTGCAGAAGCTGGGACCTCACACATGTTGGGCAAGAACGTCTGCCACTCTGCTGCCATCTTCGGACTCCAAAGGACTCATAGTTTCCGGCCTGAGCATTATAAGAATAATGGTTCATTTGAATGAAACTGAGGTTTCAGGATTGGACTCAATTGCTGCTTTAAGTACAAGTCACTGAAATTTACTGGAGGAGCAGACTCAAATGAGAGGGAGTTAAGAGGCCAATGAGTGTGTGGTATCAGGTGATGTAGAGACTTGTTTCAGTCTTAAGCCCTGGGACATGTCACACTACAGTCCTGTGAGTACCCACTTGACAACTAATAACCAACTAGAAAGAGTCTCTGAGAGATTTTTTATATTTCCTTGGCCTGTGGTCATGTCTATGCCTTAATCAAATCAACTGATATGGGAAGAGCAAGCCCACTGTAGGTGACATCACTTCCTAGACAGAAAGCACTGAGCTGTATAGCAGTGGAAAAGCTGAGCCAAGCATGAGCGACAAGCAAGGATGTATTTATTCTCTCTTCGCTCTCGATCATGGGAGTGATTAAGAGTAGCGATCTCAAAACCACTGCCATTGCTTAGTCCTTGCAGTGGTGGCCTATGGCCTGGGTTTGTGAGCTAACAATAGCCCTTTCTCCCCTAACCTGGTTTTCTCAGGTTATTTTGTTACAAGAGAAACATAACTAAGAAAATAACTTACCCAGAGGCAGACTTTTGTACCCTCCAGTCATGCAAATTTTAAAAATGTCTGGAAAGTGTATTTTTCTGCACCAAGCCCTGTCCAATAAGCAGAGGGAAATTGAACAAGAAAGTGGATGATGGGGAGTGGCTGTCAACTGGTTGAGTTTCCAAAGTCTTAGTGCCACCCGTGTCCATGAAGCGATTCAAGGCATAACCAACAGTAAAAGGCCCAGAAAGCAGATTTGATTGATTTGGCCACATTAGAGTGAAGCTAAAGGGATCCAGGGGCCTCAAGTTTCTTCTGGGCACTGGCATAAGCTTTAGGATTAAATAGAGAATTACGGTAGGGGCAAGAGGTCTGTGTTACTAAGCAGACATGCAGTCTTGTTAACCATCATGGTTCTGCAAGGCGGTTCAAAGAAAGTGTTCTAGCTGTAGACACTGGACAGAAACATCTCATTGATTCCTGTAAGATGACTGTCCCTACTACTTGTATAACGAATCCAGCATCCACTTCAACGACATCCTATTGTTGTGCTGTTGGACTCATCTTTCCTATGTGACTAGGAGCTTGACTGGGAAACTGAACAGAACAGAGCTACCCAATTGTGTTAGCTGGCTTTTTATTAATTTAACATGAGCTAGAGTCATCCAGAAAGAGGCAATCTCAGTTTTGAGACATTGTCTCCATCACATTGGCTTGTAGTAGGCATGTCAACAGAAGCATTTTCTTGATTAATGACTGATGTGGGAGGGGACAGCGTATTATATGGGTGACACTACACCTGGGCAGGTTATCCCAAGGTGCTCGAGAAAGCAGGCTGAGCAAAGCTTTGAATAGCCAGTTCATGAGCAGGGTTTCCTCCATAGTTCCTGTTCCGGTTCCTGTCCCAAGTTTCTGCTTGAGTTCCTGTCCTGACTTTCCTCAATGATGACCTGTGGTGTGGAAGTGTAAGACAGACAAACCCTTCCACCTCCTAAACTGTTGTAGGTCATAGTATTTAGCACAGAAATGGAAAGCAAACCGCGACACTAGCTTCTTCAGACTGTAAGGAAGACCAGAGTCCCAGAAAAATACTCAGCACTGTTTACAACACAGACTCAGATATCCAGGGAAACTTGAAGCCAGGATACACTTTCTCAGAGAAGGACCACTACAGAACAGCAGGCATCCTTTCCTCCGCCCCTGGTTTTTATCGGTGAGTAAATAGGCACAGTTGCTTGTGTCCCCCAGTTTGATTCATGGACTCTGGAACTGACACTCCACAGATCTCCTTTACTGCTAAGCAGCTGAGTCCATGGGGAGACCCAGTTCCCTTAAACAAGGTCAGTTTTCGTGTCCTTGGTTCTCTTTCCTTCTCGGCTTTGATGTCCCTCTTTCTGTTGTACCAGGATGGAGAATCACGGGTAGACACATGCCTTCAGGAGGGCTTCGGGCCAGGGGCTGTAATGGCTACCGTGTGCCCAGGTAATTTGGCCCTATGATAAAAATCAGACATTTTCAACGTTCTTTCCAGCCAGAGGCCAATCTTGACTTTCACCTCTCCTCATCAAGGGGGAACCAGGGTTTGCAAAAAGATCTTATTTCTTTGATTTCATTTTGTGGTTTTGAAGGTAGGAAAGAATTCCTTCTAGTTTGAAATTACAGCTAACTACAGGTAAAGAATGTGACTGTGTGTGCCTGGATCCACGAGAGCCAAGGATAATATAAAAAGCCAACCTACGACATTAAAACGTCTGCACCAATTATAGCCATTGTGTCTGGGTTCAGCTCTCATTAGTGCGCCAGCCTTACTGAGGGATCTTTGTGTGTGGGCTTGTGTCCCATGGGAGGGTCAGAGAGGCAGCAAACCAGCTGGCATTGGCAGATGGTGTCTGAGAATCTGAGAAAAGATCTTTATACTGAGTTCTAACTCACCTATGTGCTCACCTGTTGAGAAATGACTAAAATTACAAGAATGGATATTTGACATGTTCTAGTGGTCACCAATCTTTGAAAAACAGTACTGTGCATATAATCCAATGTCAACTGTTTCCCTAGATAGTCAAAGTCTATATGGTAGACAATGCTATTCCCAGTTCAGGGAACTCTAGAAATGCAAAAGACCTGGAAAGGGCAGTGAACTAGAAAATGGAAACAGATTGAAGTGTTCCTTGGGCTGGTAAACTATTTGCCTTGCAAATACAAGGACTTGAATTCGATCCTAAGAACCCTGAGAAAAAGCCATACCAAGTGGCCTGTACCTAAAATTATGGTGCTGTGAAGGTAGAGACAGTCCC
This sequence comes from Acomys russatus, assembly GCF_903995435.1. Lineage (NCBI taxonomy): Eukaryota > Metazoa > Chordata > Mammalia > Rodentia > Muridae > Acomys > Acomys russatus. The sequence goes on along the minus strand of NC_067142.1, from coordinate 80,422,975 downwards.
TGGGGCTCACTGGACAGTCATCTAACCTAACTGGCTAGCTCCAGGCCAATGAGCAACCCTGTATCATCAAATAAGGTGGACAGCAAGGAGTGATGTCCACATTTTCCCTCTTGTTTTTACACACACACACACACACACACACACACACACACACACACACACACACACACACACACACTCCCCTTACGACTGTGAATTGATGAACATCAAGACCCAGCGCAGAGCCCCTGGTTCTTAGGAGTTTACGCTTTTATAATGAACATTGTGGTGTTCATTCATTGATCAGAAAATCAACTCAATAAATCATACTCTTCCCTTGCTGACAAACAAAACACAAAACACAAAAATCAACCAACCAACCAACCAATAAAAACAGCCTCAAAATAGATCTCAGGGGGGGGGGAAGACAGAATTTTAGCAGGCACCACAAGAATCCACCAGAGGGATGCTCCACAGTGCTACCGTGTCGAGTAGGATCGCTTATGCATGTGTTTGCTTTGTCAAGTTTTTATAGTTTTGCTTTGTGTATATAGGTGTTTTGCCTGCGTGTATTTATGTGTATCATGCATGTACATGCCTGATGTCCACAGAAGCCAGAGGAAGGTGTAGGCTTCCTTAGAATTGGAGTTACAGATGGTTGTGAGCTGCCATGTGGGTGCTGGGAACCGAACCTGGGTCCTGCACCAAAGCAGCCAGTACTCTCAGCCATTGAGCCATGTCTCTATTAGTCTATTAGTATTATTGTTGTTTTTGTTAATAGTTATTATTATTGTACATTTACACAAGATGTCCCTCCCTGTGTACTGATGCTCCCTGGCATAAACAGAAGACAGTCACTCATTCTGCACTCTCACTGTGTCTTTTCAAGGAAGCCACTTCAACGCTGAATAAATTCAGTGAGCATCCACATAATCTGGTCTTCACGCCAGAGACTTCTGTCTGCCTATTTCAATAATTTCTTTCCTTTTCTAACCCCTCCCTTCTTGCTTCCTTTCTCTATTGGAAGACTGGAGTGCGTATTTCAGAGTCCGGAAGGTTTACCAGCCAAGGCAAACTGTGGTTGGAAGCTTAACTTGCGGCAAATAAGCAATTAAGGTGGAAACAATGTCCCGCACACCTTCGCCAAGTATTCCCACCCCGGAGCAGGTTCCCATCACCTCACACCTTGATTATTGATGTGGCTTCCAGCTCAGCTCCTGATTGCAATCCCTCCTCGTGGGACTGCTTTCTGTTCACATTAGCCAAATGAATGCTTTGAGTGTACAGTGTTGTCATCAGGAATTCCCCTGATCAAAATTACCCAGGCTTTTTTCACCTAAAGGTCCAGTCTGACCTCCATAGCTGAGCCTGAGCACTCTACATCTTGTGTCAATCAACCGGCTAGACTCGTCTTTGGATGCTCCTTCTGATCCTAATTTATTTTCCCCATAGCCTCCTGATACACAGGGAATGTGACAAGGGATTCAATAGGAGAGGTGCAGTGGCTCTAAGGTCTCCCAGCACACCAGCAAGCACATAGGCGGCTGCTATAGCAACTGAACAGGAGAGCTGACTGTTTCATGCATGCTTGCTTTTGACCTTGCTTTGTGTCTGCAACCACATAGTCTGCATTAGGTCTGCTCTTATCCCTACTACAGGGTCATGGTCAATGAGAAAGCTAAACTCCAAGAAGTTACCCGATAGGCCCAAAGTTACACACTTTATACAGCTCCTTCACCCCCACCCTGCCTCTTCAATATACCTAGCTACAAACCAATATGCTCCTCGGGGAAACCAGAACTCATTCAGGTATATTATAGAAGCTAGGCCAAGTTGAAAGCCAAGGCATTGAAATTTGATCTTGAAACCCATTAACAGTAAGTAGGAGCAATGGCTCTCTAACAGTAATTCCAGATGCCTGGCCTTTGCATACTCACCTGTGGTGACGTCTGTCAGTATCTAGAGCCTTTACGGGATGGCCAGAGCACTGTTGAGATGTGCTGTGCCACCTATACGCACTAAGTCAGTCCAGCTATGCCAGTCTCCTCTCCACGGAAAGCAAGCTTTCAGGTCGGACAGCACCTGCTTTGCTTTGTGCCCGCACTCTGGTTTAATAAGTATATATAAGCAGAAGTGGGGGGGGGGTGTTGGGGGGAGAATATCAGCAGCGGCTTATTTATAGCTCACACTGGTCTTTCAAAGCCTTTGCTTCCAGGACCCCTCATATTTTCTGCCCCATGAATTCTTAATGAGTTCCAGTTGAAGTAGAACAATTCCACATTCTGGCTATGAGTGAATGAGAAAGGAAGAAAGAGGAGAGAAAAATATCTATTGTCTATCATCTCCCTGTATTTATCTATCTTCTATTTATCTACCATCTATCATCTATCTATATTTATCATCCATTTATCTATCATCTATCTAACTAGCCATCTACCTATCTATGTATCATCTATCGAGAATGTTTCCATCAACTGCCAGGGTTTGAGCCGATATGACGTATCCCTTTTCTCCTGTGCTGGCAAATGTTAGCGAATATGTTAACAGTCAGACAGGCCTGCTATAATTTTAAACCCTCTTAATCCTCTTTATAGTAATAGAAACACGTGAGCTGATCTTTGAAGGCTGTGTCGTGCAGAACATCTGTATCTCGGTGCTCTGTTAACAAACACCCAGGGTGAACTTATCCCAGCTGGGCAGGCACATAGCTGGCCCCAGGTTCCTCCTGCAATAATGAGGGCTTGTCCCCCCTTCTGACCTCACCTTCCTCTCTCTAAGCCTGCTGTGGTGAGTGGTACCCTTACCCTCTGACCCTCCTCAAATGCCTCAGTGAATCACATAAGGGCTCATAAAAATGATTTGCTGATTTGCCCGGAAGTCAGGAAAAGCCAGAGTCGATTTTAGCTTAGGAATAGTTCACCTTATTCACTAACTCTTGCCTCTTTGATTCTGTTTCTGGAACAGTTGGTCATCTAGAAGCAAAGCCAAGCTTGAAGACAGCTTTGGAACAAAATGGAAAACAAAAGACAGCATGTTCTCTCCTCTTCAACCATCCCTTCAAATAATGACGCCAAAGCAGCATTATGCTGTCCATCAGCTCTCTAACATTTGAAACCTCTTCACACAAATGTCAAAATATTAGAAGTTTATCTCAATTAAAGTAAATATTACACTTTTCTGTCATTTATATTTCAGTCCCATTATGAGTTTTTCTTCCACTAGTCTTTGAATTATTAAAACAATAATTTAAAAAGTATTTATTTGATCCAAACCATCTCTACCCTGAAAATTTCTTATTCATCCAAAGCACACATACACAAATTAATTAACATTGATTAGCTGAAGTCACTATTTTTCCTATGGAAAAGCACTGTATTGTGTTAACTACATTTGACATAGAACTAAAAGCCAACACATGAGAAACTGTACTTCAGTGTTGTCAGCTCATTTCATTGTTTAATTGAAAGAAAAAGGACCTAATTGCCACTGAGAACAACAGGGGCATCCAAGACTACACAGTATATCAGTGTCTTGGACAAAGGAAATAAACAAACAAAATAAAGCAGGCATTTTAGATTTTTCTGAGCCTAAACATGGTGCTTGGACCCCAGTTATGGCCCTGGGACCCAGTCTAAAGTTGAGTGTGAAAGGCAGCTCAGCGAGTAAAAGCGTTTGCTACACTTGCATAGAGCAGAACTTGTTTTCCAGCATTTGCACTGGGCAGCTTACTACTGCCTATAACTTCAGCTCCAGGAGATCCAGCTCTCTCTTCTGGCTTCCATGGGCACCCACACACGTTTATATACCTACATGTGCACACAATTGTACACACACACACACACACAAGCTGAAGCTGTCCATGAGCATCAAGGCTCTTTTATTCTAGCTCAATGAAGATGAAGTCCCAGCCTAGAGCTCACCATTCACTCTCTCAGTTTCTAAAGAAAATACCAGGTTTCTTTCAATTATTTCTTCACTCCCCATAGACTTTTCTCGGACGACATGTGACATGCTAGCTATAGTTTACTGGTGCCGAGTTTAGAGTCTGAATGAGTACGAATGTTCTTTCAAAGTGAATTTTTGGGAACTTCAAGCTTGAACAAGTGAGCTTATCTGTGATGGTTGATTAGTGGCCCAATCTAGAAAAGGCAATGCAGAGAAGCTAGCTCTACAGTAAGTGTGTTCACGCTCACACCCATGCTTCCAGAACACCATCACCACCCTCTTCCACTGCTCGCACACATGGGCTGTGAATGGTGTGTTTTTACAATATGTGCCTATTTTATATTTTATTCTTTTACTTGAAATTGGGTGGGTCACATATTTAGTAAAAATATATGTTTCTTTACACTTAAAGTTCGATGTTTTTGTAATTGTAAAAATTCTGGAATAGCCAGGAGAATAAAATGACTGATTTTACTTCCATTCTTTTAGAAAAGTCTTTTAGTGACCACCTAGTTCTTCAAGTGATGAGTGGGATAAGCAATTTGGTAAATAAAGAGGAATATTTGAATAAAATTGGAATTTTAAATGAAAATATTTGCTTATTGATTAATGTGTATGAGTATTTAATTTGGACGTATGTATTTGCTCCATATGTGTGCCTGGTGTCTGCAGACGCTAGAATGCTTCAGATCCCCTGAGACTAGAGTTATAGATGATTGTGAGCTGCCATGAGAGCTCTGAGAACTGACCTGGGTCCTTTGCAAGAGCAGCCAGTGCTCTTGATTGCTGAGCAATTTCTCCAGCCCCAAATTCTAAATATAAGCCACTCAATATAATGCATTGTGAACATGACTATGTTATATATCCCACTCCACCCTCATTTCTCCATCTAAAAAAATACTGAGGATTTGGTGAGATTTTATCTGAAGTATTTTGAGGTTCAGAATTCTATTATTCAATAACATTTAATTTTGATTAAAAAACAAAATAACTGATTACCACTATGAAGCCAGATATAATAAAAATCACAGATACAATATTTATCTACTCTCCCATATATATATTCATTCATGTGTATATTTATACCTCCATCACACTGAGAAAACTTGAAGTGACTTACTTTGTTTTATATGAGACCACAAGATAAGAAGTAAAATTTTTAAATAACAGCTTAAGTGATGGGAACCAGAAATGGGAAGTGTTGAGGGGAAAATATAGTCAGGTTGAGACAGTAAGAATGTCTGTGAACCAAATGGGAGGCTTCAGATCAGATCTGGAGTGACAAGGATGAAAACATAGTAATATTCTCACAGATAACAAATGACAACAGAGGCTTCTGCCTAATGCAGCCCATATCTGTTTGAGGGAGGAGGGGCTAACTGCATTCCCAAGCTTGGAACTCTTGCAAACAGTTATGTGAGCATTGCGTGTAGGGAAGCATGTGGCCTAAATTGTCAGCTCGCTACAACCCAGAATCTCCCGAGAAGAGAGTCCCAAGAGGTGTTGTTTAGATTGTTTAGGTTTGACCCCTAGATTTGTGGAGCATTGTCTTGACTCGATTGCCATAGCTGATGTGGGAAGACCCAGCCCACTGTGGGCAGCACTATTCCCTAGGCAGGAGAGTCCTGAACTGTGTAAGAGAAGAGACACTGAACTGACAGAAGAAAGCAAGTAGGCATAACGTGAGCATTTCTCTCTCCCGACTGTGGGCATGATGAGACCAGCCGCCTCCAGATTCTGCTGCTACAGTTTTTCCACAGTAGTGGATTGTGACCTGGAATTGTGAGCTGAAATAAACCCCCTCTCCCTTAAGGGTTCCTGTCAGGGTGTTTTATCAGAGCAAGAGAAACAAAACTTGGAAAGGAAGAAGGAGGCTCCCAGATGCAATGCTTGGAAGCACTCCCTCTAGGAATTAATTTTATCAAGGTATTATGTGAAGTGTCCCCTCAGTTTTGAGGAGGATGCAGAAGCTCTGAGAGGCGCCAGGCTGAAGGAGGTGAGTCACTGGGGTTGGACTTTGAAGTCCATATCCTTGCCTACTTCCTGTCATGAGCCTGCTTCCTGGCCTAAGCAACTGTGATGTGGCCGTCTCATATTCCTGCTGGCACAGCTGTTAGCTACTCCATAGCCAGCCTTCCCCACCAGGAAGGTCTGTATTCCCTCAAGCAGGAGCCAAAGTGAGACCTTCCTATATTAAGTTGCCTTTGTCTGTAATCTGCAGGAGATGGAAGATGATGCAGCAGTGTGTATGCTCTTATCAAGAAGAGAAGAAGAGGGCACAGAAATGTGCATCAAGAAGTGGGGCGCTCTAGGTAACTCCTTCCTTTGTTGGACATTTTACCTATCAGACCATAAAAAGGGTCAAGGATGATTTATATCAAGATGGCTTTAGTTCTTAACAAAAGCTACTAATATCCAAATGTCCTCTAAAACAATATTCAAAGCAAGACAGAAATTGAGCCTCAAGACTAGGAGCACGTGCTATAACATTAAGAAACAAACACTTAGAAAGTCACAGTTACTTATTCCATGTTTGTTCTGGTCTCTGTTAAGGACAATGTCTTAAAACTGGACAAACATTCAGATCACGTAGTTTAAAATGTTGGACAAATTCTGTCAGTTTAGAACTGACACAGTGAGTCTGCCTCACTCCTGAAGGAAGTGATTGCTATAAAAGCAAATACAGAGATCTAGAAGCACAGAGAGGGGTCTGTATATCCCGAGCTGTCACACAGAAATGAGGTAAACTTTGGATGTTGAAATTTTGTATGTAATTTACACACACACACACACACACACACACACTTGGCTGGCTATGGAGTAGCTCACAGCTGTGCCAGCAGGAATATGAGCCGGCCACATCACAGTTGCTTAGGCCAGGAAGCTGGCTTACGACAGGAAGTAGGCCAGGATATGAACTTCAAGGCCAGGCAACAGTGTGTTATCTGAAAACATCAATGCATCTAGTAGAAGTCATACTTCTACCTAAGTGAAAGAGCCAGACTCCTCATAGTCCAGTGCACCCCAAAGTCACTACTGAAGGCTCGGGAGTTCCCAGGAAGGGACTTCAGGAGGATGAGCAATGCGGGCTCAGGAAGCTGCCCTCCTGCAAAGGACGGGCTGCTGGCTGGCCGAAGGACCGCAGCTCTGTGGCTCTGGTGGAAAGGAAAAGGGACTTGGGACATGTGGACTCAGTACTGACGGCTGCCACTACACACCCTCTGAGAGGTGGTTTCAGGTCTGCCTGCTCCCCGTTCTACCCTTCCCCCAGTATTCTCTTCAACCAACCAGAGGACTGGAAATTGGACTCTAAGTCTGTGGGGTTTAAAGGTGGGAGGAATTGCTACAGTGGGTTGGGACCAGAAAACAACTAAGTGGAACAAAACTTGATGAGAAATAGCAAGCCTCTTTCCACCCACTCAGCCTCAAAACATCATGCAGACAAGTATGGCACTGAAAAACAGACTATCAGGGATTTCGTGAGGCACGCCAAAGGCCTTCTGATTGACAAGGCCAGCATGGCATGAGCGTGCTCTGCTGAATAACCCTGGACTCCAAATAAACTGAGGATGTGAGCCCTGTGGCGAGGAAAGAATCTGAAGCGAGTGAAGAAGAGACTTGTGCTCCATTCACAGCAATCAGGAAACGCTGACCCAGGATGAAGAACTGTCTAATTAAAACTGCGGCATAAGCATGTCACATGAGGGCATGAGAACCCAACCTTCAGAGCTAAGCCTGGAAGAAATGTGGCAGAGATACTGTGAGGGGTGTTTTCATTTGGGCTGAGAGAGAGAGAGAGAGAGAGAGAGAGAGAGAGAGAGAGAGAGAGAGAGAGAGAGAGAGGAAGTTTGGAGCAAAGATTCACGTCCTATTCCAGCTCAATTATTCCATGATTCTGTGAAAGCAGTTGGCAGTTTTCAAGGAAATGGCTGACAGACAGGAAGCAACCGGAAGTGAAAGAGAAGTATCAGGGAGCCTGGAGAACCCATTAATGGATGCGCAAGTCTCTGATTTATTGAAATTGGCCATACTTATTGATTTCCATTCAAAAATCCTGCTCAGTTGTGAGTACTTGGAAGGTAACGGGAAATTTGTGCTAACAGTGGACACACCTTTGCTAATGTCTACACAAAGAAAGCCAGGAGGGAAAACACTTGGAAAAATTTCTTACAGAGGAAATGGGAAAACTTGGGGAAGAAAGTGAAGGAGGGGGGAAGACGAGGGGGAGGAAGGGGAAAGAAGGAGGAGAGGAAACACGGTGACGAGAAGGGAGAAACATGGTTTATCTGCTCACCTTTGCTCACCCCTGTTCCCTACTCGGCTCGCCTGGCTGTGTTTTAAGGCTTCTCCGCTGGGTCTAATCAACGGCTGACCACATCTGTTCGATTGGAAGTGTACGTCATCTTGGTTTTGGAATATGGGCAAATATGCACTTAGTTTTTCTCCAAGCCAGAAGCTTGCTCAATGTTTAAGGATTGGGCTAGTGGAGAGCCAGGAAAGAGGAACAATGGTCAGAGTACAGGGAGCTGTTCAACAGGGAGGATTAGACTGTTGTCACTCTGCATGCTGGGGCTACTTCTGAAGAGGCAATCATCCCACCCACGCAGCAAAACCTCACAGGAATTATAGTGACATCGCTGTACCATCATCTATGCAAATTCCTTCTTCCAAGACCTCAAACTCTGCCTCCTAATTAACAAATTAAGCTTTATACCCTTTTCTGGGAGAGTGTGGTGATTATTCCCATATTTATTTATATTGTCCATATGGTATGTGTGTTCATATCTTCCTGTTTTTGTGCACCCGTGCTCGTGCGCATGTGTGTGTGAAGGCTAGAGATCTGCCTACAGCAGGCGTCTTCCTTAATCTCTCTGCAATTTACTGTTGGAGAGAGAGTCTCTCACCCTCACTAAACCTTATTCATGTAGCAGGCTTAGCTCTCTAGTGAGCCCCAGCAAACCTTGTGGCTCTCCTCCTCCACGGCACTAGGATTTCAGGAACATATGTACAACAGTGCCCAGCTTGTTTTCGTGGGGGCTGGAAATCTAAGCTCAGATCCCCATACTTGTGTGGCAACTGAGCCATCTCCCCAGCCACAATATCCATGTCACATGTAAAGAAACTCTGAGGTTAAGAAAGGGAAGTTTCTCCCAGCAGAGGCAGAGGCAGGCGGATCTCTGTGACTTCAAGACTGGTCTACAAAATGAGTCCAGGACAGTCAAGGCTATACAGAGATAGCCTATTTCAAAAAGCAAAACAACACATTTTGTGTACTATTTTTGAGACATTGTTTTGTTTTATAACACAAGCTGAACCTGAACTCACAAGCCTCCTGCCTCAGGTACACGATATCTGTACCTGAATATGTAGCCCCACATCCAGCTCTGATGCTTTTATTAGGATTCAGGCCTTTCACAAGCATGGTACTTGGTTTGGGTGAGGATTAAGTTACCTTGGTGAAATTTGAAATCACAGAATAACAGTGCATGCATTTGACTTGACAAGGAAATCTAAAACTTGGTCCAACATAAGCTCCAACTGCTCCAGCCCCTTAGAGAAAGGTCTTGAAGAATTGGACTTAGGATTCTTTCTTATGGAGGTCAGTTTCTGCTGTAGCTAAGTATATATTTAAAGTCCAAGCTATTTACAAGTGTTCCATTTAAGATTCTGTGTCTGGCTTTTTATTTAAACACACACAAACACCCCTGCGCGCGCACACACACACACACACACACACACACACACACACACACACACACACACACACTTACAAAGAAACATAGGGTTTGGGTATAAAAGTTCAAGTGGCTATTTCAGCTTTATCATTTCTTTTCCAAAGCATAACAGAATTGCGGCTTTAAGTGTTTTCTCAGAATTACCATATAGCTTTGAATGTTGGTTTCTTTCCTTTTCCACCTCAGATGCAATGTCAGAAAAGGCAAGTAAGGTTCATGTAATATGTTGTGGCATAGAAGCCAAGTAGGAATGTAATGTGAGGACATGATTAAAAACTGGGGGATGCTCATAGCAAGCCCAAGGTTTCCTGTGTAGCTGTGGCCCTTAGCAGAGCTGACACTTTGGAATAATTGCGGCCAAATGGCTAGGCAGATGACTTGCAAATTGGACTGACTCTGTTTGAGTTACTTTTCTATTCCTGTATCCACCATGTCCAGAGGGGACTTAATGAGGGAGTTGCTCTGAGCTAATGCTTCCAGAGGCTCAGCGTCCCTAATGGAGGAGCAGCATGGCATCAAGTGGCTACAGGTACTGCAGCTGGAGTGGTGGCTGACATGTTAAGGCACTTGCTGCTTCTGCATAAGGACCCGAGTTCAAGACTCAACCCACATAAACAACCCTCAGGCTTTACTGCTGTGAGCCCAGCACCAGGGAAGAGGAGACAGGGAGCTTGCTGGGGCTCGATGACCTGCCAGTGTAGCTGACTCCATGAGCTTCAGGTTCAGTGAGAGACCTTGTCTCAAAAACTAAGATGGAGAAAAGTTAACAGAGAAGTTGGTGTTGAACTCTGGCCTTTGTATGCCCGTGTAATTGCCCACGCATGTGCATACTCACGTGCAACACACACTCACACACACACACAGGAACATAGAAACACACATGAACACACACAGGAACATAGACACACACAGGAGCACACACACATAGGGAAAGGCAGAAATCTTGAAGAGGTATTTAAGTAGAAACTTCCAGTATGTTTCAGAGCACCAGGCCTGAGGTCTGGAGCTGGCTTTATTTACTAATGGAGAGCCCCAGATTCCAGAGGGCAGCCTGCGCCTTATCCTTTCCACATTTTAGTAACCTCTCTGGTAAAAGATTCTGGGTTATTGTTTAGCACTGGGCAGGATGCCAGATGTCAGAGGTTGCCAGGGAGGATGGGAGCCCTCCTTAGATCAAGGACTCCCAGCAGGAGACGTGAACAGGGTGGAGCTGGGTGTGGGTCCCTGATTTTCTGCATTTCTATTTTGGACCACTTATGTGGAATCTTAAGGGTGGAGGCCATTTCAACACTATTGTGAAAGTCACCAGGAGCAAGATTTGGCCTCTTTTGGTTTTGAGTTCTCTCTCTCTCTCTCTCTCTCTCTCTCTCTCTCTCTCTCTCTCTCTCTCTCTCTCTCTCTCTCTCTCTCTCTCTCTCTCTCTCTCTCTCTCTCTCTCTCTCTGTGTGTGTGTGTGTGTGTGTGTGTGTGTGTATGCAAGCTCTAAACAGAAGCTAGACCAGAAATCATGCTTTATGACTCTCATTGTGAAAGATCTGACTTTTTGAGTTGGTGTGTGTGTGTGTGTGTGTGTGTGTGTGTGTGTAGATGAGCCCTAAACAGAAGCTACACCAGAAAGTGTGCTTTATGACTCTTACTCTAAAAGCACAAATTCTCACACAGCACTTGGCCTGCAAATACAACAAAATGAGCATCATCAAACTCTGCATAATTCAAATCCATTCCGGGCTCCAGTGTGAGCATATCTGCATCAGGGCTCCAGTGTGAGCATCCCATCTACATCAGGGCTCCAGTGTGAGCATCCCATCTACATCAGGGCTCCAGTGTGAGCATCCCATCTACATCAGGGCTCCAGTGTGAGCATCCCATCTACATCAGGGCTCCAGTGTGAGCATCCCATCTACATCAGGGCTCCAGTGTGAGCATCCCATCTACATCAGGGCTCCAGTGTGAGCATCCCATCTACATCAGGGCTCCAGTGTGAGCATCCCATCTACATCAGGGCTCCAGTGTGAGCATCCCATCTACATCAGGGCTCCAGTGTGAGCATCCCATCTACATCAGGGCTCCAGTGTGAGCATCCCATCTGCATCAGGGCTCCAGTGTGAGCATCCCATCTACATCAGGGCTCCAGTGTGAGCATCCCATCTGCATCAGGGCTCCAGTGTGAGCATATCTGCATCAGGGCTCCAGTGTGAGCATCCCATCTACATCAGGGCTCCAGTGTGAGCATCCCATCTACATCAGGGCTCCAGTGTGAGCATCCCATCTACATCAGGGCTCCAGTGTGAGCATATCTGCATCAGGGCTCCAGTGTGAGCATCCCATCTACATCAGGGCTCCAGTGTGAGCATATCTGCATCAGGGCTCCAGTGTGAGCATCCCATCTACATCAGGGCTGCTCATGTAGAATGTGAGGTCTCTTCTTTCTCCTCCTATTGAAAACACTGTGTATCGACTGTATTCTTTGCTACATGTGGTCCCTCTGCTGTTTTCAAGCCCTGGGCATGTGTGCCCTTCCAAGGTCACTTGTTTTCTTTTCCCATCAACCGTTCCCTAGACATCACATTACAACACATCTCTCACACCTACATAAAAACCATTTCCAAGTTCACACTGTGCCTTGGACCCTTTGCCTAGCTCCAGAGGCCTATTTCCAAATCCACGGTGTTCTATCACCTATGACTTGTCTGTCTAGATGAGCCTTGTTGGAAACACCTGGGTGAAGCTGTTCAGGTAATGGTCCCTTTATCAAAAGCACAAGTGTGCCATGGCCATGTCACAATTGCCTTTTCCGATTCCAGCCTAAGTGCGTGCGTGCCGCCTGAGCGCCTGCGGACAGGCAAACATCTGGAACTGTTTAATAAGTAAAGGGGTGTGTATGTGAAGTCTTCACTCCAGATTATGTCACCTGTGATATCTGCAAGGCCTCTTTGAGAGAGAACAGGTGGGATGAGCTGACTGGCTACGTTTCTAAGGTCAGCGCTCCTAGTCATTCCATGCTTGAGTTTCCTGTGTTGACTCCATTATGAGGCTCGGGGTGGGGTTCTTCCCTGAAGCCCATATTTCAATGGTTCCCAGACTCCATAAGCCCAGGTGTCAATCTCCTAAGTGCCTTTCAACACTCAACCTGCATATCTAATGAGCCCCTCACACTCAAGAGATACAACCCTGGGCTCTTCTGGGCCCCACACTGTTCCTGCATTCTTATCCACCTCAGAACGAACGTGCCATTGGTTGCCTTCTGTCTTAGTTTCTAGAGCTAGAAATCCAGGAAGTGTCTTGGATTTTTTTCCCCACCTCTTCCACACACAGCCTACCCTCTCTTTCCTCTCTATTTTCAAAACACACCATGAATCCAATCATTTTTCCCTCCTTCCAAGCCAGTCACACTCTTCCACCAAAAGAGTAAAAATGGCCTCCTGCCTGCCGTACTCCATCCACACTACTGTACGTTCCTTTCTCAAATGTCGCTGTGAGTTTCTAAAAACATAAATCAATGCATACTCCTCCTGAGGCCTAAACTGACTAATGAGACCTCTTTGCAGTTGGAAGGAAATCCTTCAATTGAAAAAGTCCTCTGTGACCCTGTCTTCCCTGACAGCTCTATGTCCTTTTATTATGTCCTCCTGTTTCGTAAAACTCCAGCCATCATGGCCTCCTAACTAGCTTTGACACAAGCTCACTTCACCTCAGATTTGGTTCTGATGTTCACCTCTGTCTGTCATGAAATGTACTCTCATTTGTATTTGACTGTCTATAACTTAGACATTTTCAGTACAATATGGTTAATTAATTTTAACTCCTGCTATGGGAATTGAAGGCAAGCAAATGGCCATAAACTAGAATATACACCCCCCCCCCCCGTATGGTATCTTCTCTAGCTTTTGCTAGGTTGTGGCACTTATAACTTGATGGCATATGGGCTATTTGTTTACTCTCCCCATGCAGCCATGCATTTTTTAGCATGTAAACTCAATGCATCTAATCCCTAGTGCATAGCACACATCAGGCATTTTGTCTATGCTTCCAGAACAAGGAAATGTGGGAGATTTGCCACTTGCCTTTGTAAACATCATATTTAAAACAACAACAACAACAACAAAGAACAGCAACAAGGGACGTACAGCCTGAGCACTCCGTGTTCTCCCCGCTGTTGTCTGCGGAATAGCTGGGTTGTTGCTTCTTTTAGCACATTGGGGCTATGGCCTCAACAAACCAATTATGGCTTCATTCTAAGGGATTCCCAAGGTATGCATTATGTTTAATAACAATACCATTATCATTAAGTAGGGTTATGTATTTGGACATTCACATATATTTCTATAGTTTGTGCTATACGGTACATAGCTCTATTTACCTGTACACACAAACTATTTCTTGAGTACTAAACTTCTATAGCTTTTGTTCACTTGTGTGTAATTTATTATACCTTTTTACAGCATGATCAAGATTGGCAGTGACAACGCTCACTGTGGTCTCCTGTTTTGCATTATGAGTAAAGATAGGTTTAGAATTACACCCACTCCTTATCTCATGTGCTACCTCAGATGAATGCCAAAACCCTCGAGTCACATGATTCAGTATCAGGAAGTCCACTAGTAGTATTTCCTAGCCTCAGCCTCCTAGGCCCCTTCCTCTCATATGCAGTTATTTCACTTTATAAAACAAACACAAGATACACATTGAACAAAACTGGGTGGGTACAATAGGACTTGACCACGTGGCTCCAGCTGGAGAGGTATAATCCTAGTCACTCCTTGGGGCTTGGTTTCTACAACTTAGCCCTTATAACGTACGGTCTGTGATGGGCTGATGCCTGGCTTGTATTATTGACACATCTGAGCTGGATGGAGCAGGGCAGAATGAAAAGATGGTTTTCAGAGCTGACTCCATCAGAGAATGTAGTATAAGACTCCTTAAGAACGGCAGAGCCATCCTGAAGGAAAGGCTGGTGTAGGAAAGAGTATCTGAAACTAGATCTAATTCAGCCTAAAACAGTGCTACCAAAATGGTAGCATCCATCTGCCCATCATCAGATAACTTGGAAGCATGTTGAAAATACAAGGTGCCTTGCATCCTTATGGTGTATTTTCTACACAGATTTGAGTGTCTGTGATATCTGATAATCCTTCCTGAGGTGTTTATCATACATAAAACATAAGAATGTGCCAGTTAGTCATTATTGGTTGGCCACAAGAATAAAGCAACTACATAGGTTGACCAGAAAGCCGATTCAGTGGGAAGCCACAAAGGCTCAGGGAAAGTTGATGATTTTCTCCTAGACCGTTAGAGGCCAAAAACCTTGGTTCTCTGTAGAGAATGAATTTATAGAATAAACTTTGAGGCTCTAAAATAGTAATAAAATAAGTTAGTAATCAAAAGCCAACTGGTCTTTATAACAATTGTAAATTAAAACAAAACAAAACAAAAACAAAAACCAACCAGGGAGTGATTGACAGTTCCTGTCATCATTAAAGCTATTATCCTTTCACGCCTCCTTCTAGGTCACAGGTTAGGGAAAGCGTTTGTAATTTTTATCCTTCTCACATGACCTTACAAAGAACTTTATTTGTTTGAATTAGCAGAAGATAGTTCTTTACCCTGAAATTAGGACACAATGATAATCTATGTAATGAACCACAAACATTGTCTTTAATTGTTCTTTACTGTAAATCCTTGGTTACCTAGGAGTACTAAATAGTCAAAATCCATCTCATTTCATTCTCAAATATGTAATCAGTGTGCCCTCCTGTTCCTACTATACCGGTGTTCCTCAGAGCAGCAGAACTAATAAAAATTCAATTTACAAGAGAGGATTAACTTGATAATCTCATGTGAGCAGAGGCTGAAAAGTCCCATGATGGCTGCCTGTACACTGGAGAGTCAGGGAAGGCTGCTCTGTCCTTCTGGAGCCAGAGCTCCAGAGCAAGAGAGACCAGCAATCCTCTCCTCTCAGGACAAAGGCCCCAAGTTCCCATTCAACCACAGGTGCACATGTGTGTTCAGAGGCCTAGTTTCCTCCTGACATCCTAAGATGGCAGCAGCAGGCAAAGGCAGCCACTGGGGAATGGAGGGCTCAAGTGAGAGCAGGCTTCCCACTCACTCTACTTTCCTACCTTAGCCTTGGCCTATTGCATGCTGGGACTAATATCTGTTCTCTGGTGCACATGCCAGTCTTCTCCGGGCATGCCCAGTGTGCCTGCCAGTTCTCTATAAATCCTTTAAGCCAGTTCAGTTGACAAGCAAAATTCACCACCATCCCTAAGATTAAAAAAAATAATAACATCAAACCCCCAGCACACACTTTAAGAAGGTCACAATGGTATAAGAGCACTTCCTCCAAGTTAAGGGGAAAGAGTGCCCTTCGCCCAGATTAGAGACTAGCATTCTCACGGCTTTCCAGAAATAAGGGGCTGTCTTATGCCTGACTAGTGAACAGAACTGGGGCTTCCAGCCACTTCTTCAACTACAACTTTGAATCCTGAAGAGGCTTCTATAAGGTCAAGATGTCAGATGTTTGGCTTTGCATTGTGTTAGGTTTCTTCAGATAAACAGAACCAGACTGTAAGCACACTCACAGCAAACACACACCACATACATAACACAACACCATACCTTCACTGTACACACATACACACACACACACACAAATAACCATACACACACCAAATATGCACATACACACACCAAATATGCACATACACACACCAAATATGCACATACACACACCAAATAGGCACATACACACACCAAATAGGCACATACACACAATATATATATACCAAATACACACACATACACCATACTCACACCAAACATACCATATACACAGCAAGCATACACATATACCATGCACACACCAAACATACACATATATACACACCATACATACATTAAATACAAACACACATGCAAACCATATACGCACCAAACACACACCATACACACATCAGGCTCACAAACATATACATCAAACACACATACAAATACACACACCAAACATATATACCACATACACACCAAACATATACACACCAAATCCACATATACACCACACACACACTGTCATACATAAATACACATATCACATGCCACACCACATATATACACACCATACTTACATACACCAGATATATACACCAACACTCACCTGTGCATACACCAAACACACATACACACATACACACACACACACCACAACATGCACACCATACTTACATACACCAGATATATACACCAACACTCACCTATGCATACACCAAACACACATACACACATACACACACACACACACACACACACCACAACATGCACACCATACTGTCTCTGCTTTAGATGAGTGTTGTTTATCTAAAAGCTTAAGATGAGTGAAGTAGAATTCTTGCTAATATGTAAAGAACTATCTTGGAGATGGGATTTAAAGGCTAAAATCAAAGTTTGAGGATATTATACACACATAGTCACAGTGGAAATGTATGCACTGTTTTTAGGCAAATGTTTTTGAAGTCTCACTGCCATGTGAACCCCGTTGCTCAGGTTTTGGTTTTGGAGGGGTTGGGACTTTGAATTTTCAGAAGAGGGATCCTAGCCTCTGTCACAGCTTTACTGTGTAGAAAATATTGTTTCAAGGGATTACCTCATGCAATATTGAGGGCCAGCAAGGTGACATGTGTGGCCAGCCTGGCAGGCTGCAAGCTCCTGCAAGATCACATTTCAGTCTTAAACAGAGCGATTTCTTTGGAAAACACCAGTGTTTGCTGCTAAGGTCTGTAACTAATTAGGTGAAGGGCATCCTTGCTGTGTTGGGTAAACATGTCATTCAAAACTTATCGATTTAAATGTTTATCACACCCAAAGTCTACCTCCAAAGTAATATCTAGCTAAGTATTCGGTCAATAACTGGCCTCCTTAGTCGTTCCAGGCAGCACATAAAATTAACCATCACACATACAGAGAGAGACAGACACACACACACACAGAGAGAGAGACACACACACACACAGAGACACACACACACACACACACAGAGAGAAAGAGAGAGAGAGAGACAGAGAGAGACAGAGAGAGAGACAGAGACAGAGAGAGAGATAAACACAGACACACACACACACACAGAGAGAGAGAGAGAGAGAAAGAGAGAGAGAGAGAGAGAGAGGGAGGGAGGGAGGGAGGAGGGAATGGGGAAGGAAGCAGCAATAATTTCCAGTTACCAAGCAGAATTATTTCGCTTCTACTGAAGGCACCCTCTCCATCTTTATAGGCGAGTCAGAACAATGCTTGGTTAAAGCATCCAGGTGAGGAGTCTTGCTGCTTTGTATAAAGCCTTTGCTTTCCTGGTCCTGATGCTCCTCCCAACAGGTAGTTTGAATCACGGAAGTAGGAGCTTCATCATCTGTGTCCCTTGATTGGACAGTGAAACATCTCCATACATTTTCCCCAAAAGTCCAGTTGAGGGGACAGTTACGTAGGACTATATAAGTATAGGACTATATCTTACAGTCGTCCTTCTGACAGCTCCCATGAACTTTGGTGTGGGACTATGCCCCGACACACCAGACAAGGACACCTTGTCTCTTCTTTGTGGTATATCTGCAGAACTAGTCAATCTAGGCCTGTTTCTCTAGGGCTGTGGCCACTAACAGGAGGCACCTAATTTAAATTTGGACAGCCCTCCAAGGGCTGTCTGCAGCCATATTCTTGCTCTCTATGATAAATATATTATTTAAGACACACATCCCAGCAATTCTAAAAGGTCTCTCCTCTCTCTAATTGAAAGATGCAAACAGAGATTATTGGAGCTTAAATGCATAATTAGCTTTCCATCCTCCTAGCTGCCAAACTACCTCTCTCTCTCCTGCTGACACAGGCCCTATGGCCCTGAAGAAATGTTTCTTGCTTACTTTTCTCTGAAAGTATAGTTGCATATAAAGATGCTGTCTGTTGTATGCCTCTATCTGCTGACAGATAATAAAAGGCACCCTTCCCTTCCCTCCCCTCTTTTCCTCCCCATTTAGCCCTTCTGGGTCCTCTTTCCTCTCCCTCCATTTTTGTTCTATCCCTCTGCCCTAAACCAAATCACAGATTTTGCTCTTCTGGTTTTACTACTGAAAACAAAAGAAGGAAGGGAAAAAAAAAAGAAAAAAGAAAGAAAGAGGGAGGGAGGAAGAAAAGAAGAAAGAAAGAAAAAGAAAATCTTACTAATTATCATCTTCAGATTTAAAAAAAAAATCCTTGGCTGTTTATCCATAATTACCTTTACTTTCCATATCCATCAACTGTGCAATAGATTTATCTTAAATCTCCCCTCTCCATCACTAATCCAACTTTATCTCCATTCTCCGTTAGCTTCTTTCTCTTCTCCCCAATCTGGACCACAATGGGGTAGCTGCCCTTAGAAATACCCTAATAATTTTGTTTGCACAGAAATGAAATTCTCCACCTTGTAAGCATCCATGGAATGCCTCTCCTCTGCCTCCTGGAGTGAGATAGGCACCACACCTCCTGAAACTGAGTTAATAATTTCACCAACTGAGAGAAACTCTGCTTCTTTGAGTAGATCATCTCTTTCCTCAGGCAGCATCACTCCTTTGTAAATGCTAAGCCAGGAAAAGGTTTCTCATGACTATGTTTATTTACTATTTCCTACAAGAAAATCACATATCCTGCAATAAGCTCCAAAACCAGGAATTAGAGAGTGGCTTTTACCAAAACAAGCAAGAAACAGCAGCCAGTATCGCTAGTTATGGCTTAACAAAAGTCACCTGAAAAACAATGTGGGATTCCCCCAGTCTCTACACAGGAAGAAGAGCAATGGCAAAGCTTCTTACAGAAGGAAACATGGGGCACCTCTGCTCTCAAGACTACTGCTGTTCAGGTTCAAGATATACTTTCCAGGGAGGCTAACACAGAACACTGGGAACATTTGATAGACATTTCTTCTATTGCTGTTCTAGAGAGCAGAAATCTGAGGCCTGGGTCTAAGTATTGGCCTCTCTTCCAGGCCTTTCCTTTAGCTACAGTTGTCACTGTGTCATTAACACCCTTCAACCTTCCTTGGTTGGTAGCTGTACAGTACACCCCCTGCCTCTGTCATCAACTGACTCCACATTGCCTTTTCATTGTGTCTGTCTGTCCCTGAGTCTTTTCTCCAGTTCTGAGAGCCCAGTCATGTGAGATGAAGGGCCAGAAACTCCTGTCAAAGTTCACAGACTAAGGCCGAGGAGGAGACATAGAAGGAGACATGGATTTGGGAGACAATACTCAACCCAGTTCTGGTTTCTCTTGAGAAAATAGACAGAAATCAGCATCTTAAATGCATTTCTTACTAGACATGGAGTTTTTAAATAACCGAGACAGCTCTACAGAAGTAGAAAGGTTTTGGGAATCAGTTCTGATCACCTGAGCTGGGTGATTGGGGCCAACCTTTCTGAGCACAGAGCAGCGTTCTTCTTCACACATTCTTCTCTCTAGGACAACAAGTCCAGGAACACAATACACATAGATAAAACTTGGATTCTGTAACGCTGAGCTTTGGAGTCACATTTACAATCCCATATTCTTCGACTTATAAAATTTTGAAAGCTCAGATTTTCTTGCCCAAAGTTTACTCTCCATCCTTATGGGTTATCAGAGGCTGGCTAGGACTGGGTTCCCTGAAACGTAGAGATTTACATGTTTCTGCACAGAACTACTGTTGGATAGAGGGGTGGGGTCCAGAAATACTTCAAGTTTTACATTACATCCTATATATGTATCATATTACTTTTTTATAGTTTTAAAGCAATTGAAATATAATTCACAAGTACATCTGGCTCCAAGGGTTTTGAATAAACAAGCAGGTTTTATTTCTTTAGTTCGGTTTTTCAAAATCAAGTAGAAAATCTGCCACCGTGAGCTCTCAGTTCTCTAACCCAGTGGCTTCCAGACAGGTCTGAACACTGAAATCACTCTGGGAGCTTTTTAAGATCTAAATGGCTAGGCTTTAGTCCCAAACACTCTACTATGAACCACAAGGGGTGGGCTTTCTTCCTAAGTCCAGCAGCCAATCTCACGAGTGACCCAAGCTTAGAAATAATTATCTGGTTATGCCCTCGTGACACTCCCTTCTAGTGAAGCCAGGAAGTGGCCATCCCAGATGTCAGGTAGGATATGAGTGACTTTGCTACAACAAAAATACCTGACACAAAGCAACTTAGGAAAGAGAGTGTTTATTTAGCATTCCACAAAGATCACAGAAGCAAGGGTCCCTCGGCCACAGGATGCTCCGGGTCACTGGTTACCCTGCATCTGCATTCAGGAAGCAGAGCAAGGAAAATGTGGGCACTGAGTACCATCCTGACTGTCTATTCCATCTAGGACCCCAGCCCATGAAATGCTGCCAGCCACATTTAGAACGGGTCTGTACACCCCAGTTAACCGGATCTAGATAATCTTGCATCGATGTGTCAGGGTCTAACCTAATCTGGATTCTTTCAGGCAGGTGTGGCTGAAGGCTTTCCTCTGGCAACTGTTAATCCTGGGGAGCTGACGATCAGGGCTGACTACCACGGGGAGCTGGTTAGATGACAGTAGCAGCCTTGGAGGTCCTCTCCCTCAGAGTCAGCAGTTTGTGAAACCAGAAACTGAAACTTCAGAACTCTGGTTTTTTGGTCAAAAGAATGGGTTCTGGGTCTTATCTCTGGTCCTGGATGGAAATGACACCCAAGCTTCCCAGAAGTTCAAGTGATTGCCATATACTCAAGGCTTCTGATAACGAACAAGAACATACCATTGTGTTCCCCCACAAGAGCCCATTTCAAGTGGTCTGTCAATCATCTGGACTGCAAAACACCCTGCAGGACAGCCATCCATTCAAGAGACCGAAAATATTATAAACTTTCCTATTATTTAGATTTATGGAATTATCTTCTTTCCATTATTCACTTACCACCTCAAGAGTGTGAAGACTTCAACTCTACAATAAAATATGCTTATCTTCTATGCTGTATGCTGTGAGCCATGTCTGAATTCTTTTCTCGGAGATCAGGAAGCAACAGGAAGCTGAGAAAACTGCAAGAGATCCTTAATAATATAGGTAGATAGATATATGTCTCTCAAAAAAGATATATTGAAATCATACCTCCCAGAACTGCAGAACGAGGCTGTAATCGAAGTAGGATTATTATGTCTGTAACTAGGTAAGATGCAAAAATACCGGGTGATATTTCCCCTTTAGACTACTATTTTTAGTGTCTTTATAATTCGAGGAGAGAGAAACAGAGGAGAATATAAGGTAAAGACAAAGGGACTTATGGCGATAAGATAGTCCTGTGTCAACAGATGTAGACACTAAAGCATTGTGGTTACGCACGGAGTTTCTAGAAAATGACCAAGGCTAAGAAAAGGCAAGGCTGGAGCTTTCCTTGCAGCTTTCAGAGATAACATGGCCCTGCTGGCTACTGGCACCTTGAATTTTCTCATTTCAAAAACTGTGAAAGTAAACATCTAATGCTTACATCCAACCAGTGTACTCTCTTGAAAAGTGGGAGCTATAGATACAGATTGTGCCTGAGAAGGGACCACAGATATGTGCACAGACAGTTGCTGGACCCTGCGGATCTACCACGGCTCCAAGTGAGTCAGCTGTTATCAGAATAGGCTTCTGGCCTCCCCTAAGCACCCTGGTCCTTGTGACATCCACTGAAAGAAGTCAGAGGTTGCTGAGTAGAAGACAAGAGTTCATTGCAGTGTAAACTGAGACACTCTTAAGGGTGAAGGCGGAAGATGCCCAAAGGGGCCACTATCAGGGTCTTTAGTGCAGGTAGGTTGTTCTAAAGCCTCTGGAACCCATGGCTTTCCTGGGGGGATGTTTCCACCTGGAAAATTAACTTGAAATACCCATCTAAACCTAGGGAGAGTACAGTGTAAGTCTCTGTTCTTCACCAGGAAAACTATAGCTAGGTAAGAATCACACGATATTCTAGGATGTTCAGAATGCCACGTCTCCACCCAGGGCCAGAGATAAAGCTGACAGAGGTCACTCTTAAGGCCAGTCTGCAGTGACCTGCAGTTTAAATTCCTGCTTTTGCAAACTTCTGATTGTGAGGGAGGGGTCCATCCAGCTGACTGCCATGCCTGGTGATTTCTAGTTATCTACCTTGTGCAATGAGGAACACACTGGAGGGAGCCTTCCTGGGAGGGGGAAACATGGTTGAAGACTATCCGGGCACCCACTATCTAGGCTAATAAGTTTAATCCCAAATAACCTTTGGAAGTAAACTGGTACTTTTGTTCCCATTTTAGCAAAGATGGACCTGAGGTCCTGTTGATTAAGTTATTTAAATCATTTACTAGATGACAAGACGGCGACCAAGGGTTTGAATCCAGTTGTACCTGACCCGTCAGCCCTGATTTTAACATTAGCTTGAGAGAAAAGCTCCTGCCTGGCCCAGAAATCTCACCAAGGGAACTTTGCTGAGAATTTAGAGCTCAGTTCAGCCAGCCATGCTGTGCCAGTGGGAGTCTGGGTTGTGATGTGACAAGCACAGGCCTTTGGCATCCAGCCCTTACAGCTGCCAAGAGAAATTAAACAGAGTCACTGGAAGCAAAGGAAAGACGCTAACTACAATGCCAGCAGCCACAGCAGCAGCAGGAGGGAGCCCCAATTACTACTGGTAGAAGTGTGAGGGAAATTAAAGCTGGTGACGGCTCAAGGTTATGTTGAAATTCCAAAGCAGTGGGTCTTGCATAACCATGGAACATGGAAATTAAAGCATTAACTGATGTTCACACTGTTGATTTCAGGACTCCGTTCTGTCTCCCTTTTTCTCAACAAGTCTCACATCAGCCAATAGCGGGGAAGAAAAGAGATGGCGACGAGTCTATGGGATGAATAAGCATTTGCATGTATATACATCAAAAACACAAGTAAATCAATACAACTAACAGGAAAGATTTTAAAATGTGTAATATAAGCCTCCTCCTTTAGTTCTGCCATGTCCATGTTTATTAAGTGAAAATGAAACAAACTGAGTCAGTCCATTGCTATGCCCCAGCCATTTTTTTTTTCTAATACAGTTTTATTTTTCAGGCAAAAACTAAAAGTATGATACATTTTTTCTCTCCTCAGCACTAGGTTCGTTAAATATTTCTTGATGTCTTAGAGATAGCCCAAGCCAACCCTCCTGACAATGTCATGAATTAAGCACGGTCAGCATCATTTTGGAGAGGAGGCAGCTGATGTCTAAATGCTAAGTGGCCAGGCTAGCCAAGCTCGTACGAGGTAGGAAGAAGACTGGATCCCAGACTGTGTCTGAGTTGGAAGCTGGAGCGCCTTATCCCACTGTGTCTCCCTTACTCCGGTCCCACAGCAGACACTGCCCAGTCCACCCTCACTGTGCAGGCCTTCCCTCCTTAGCCCTTCCTATGATTCTGTGAGTTCACGCTTCATGAGTCTTAGAGACTAACTACAAAGCCTTATTTTCTTCAGATTCAAGATTGTTGCCAAATCCCACGAGTTGGCCCAGGCTTGCCCTCCAAACATTTGGTTGCCATACTGCCTTCTTCGGTGTGATGACAGTGTCAGAAAAGGACACTGCTGATGACACACCACACAGACTCTGACTTCCAGCTCACTTTCCAATGTAGTACTGTTCTAGATGCATTTGCCAACTGCACTTCAAAGACACAACTTTTTATATCTGTGCCTTCTACCTGGATTTCATCCAATTCCTGTAAGCAATGGGATAGGAAAGAAAAGATCATTGCTTATTTTTCTACTCCTATTTCATTCCACGTGTGGGTAGGTCCTTGAGAGAACTGCAGATAGAGAATGGGCAGTCTATGCTTCACCTTTCAAGATTTAGGTTAAAGACTAGAATGCTATATTTGACCATGTCCCTTGGATGGGGAGGCCTGGGGGCACTCAGAGGAAGGATAACAGGTCATGAAGAAGAGACTTGATACCCTATGAGCATATACAGGGGGAGGAGGTCCCCCTCAGTCACAGACATAGGGGAGGGGAGTAGGGGGGGAAGTGGGAGGGAGGGAGGAATGGGAGGATACAAGGGATGGGATAACAATTGAGATATAATATGAATAAATTAATAAAAAAAGAAAATGTGAAAAAAAGACTAGAATGACAAGTCTACCAAAATAAATGACCCTTAACTAACAAAAACCTTTTCAAAAATAATTTTGTAGAGTCAACAGTGTAGGGAAAAATATAGTTGGGAAATAGGTAAATTTCAGAGTTCTGTCAAAGTAAGCAGTGATTTTATTATTTCTTTGCTCACCAGACTATCTGAGCAGTTCAGAAGGGTGTTAGGAAGGACTGTTGGGTTACAAGCCGCGAGATGTCTTCACCAGATCCTACCTGGAAACACTAAAGAAAGCATTTTCTGTCCCCTAGAAGCTATGCGTAGACAGGTGTGACATCTACCGAATAACTTGTGAGTACACGTGAAGGGAGTCACTTTCAAAAATGGGGCCACAAGAAGGAAATCCAGTGGTCAAGGGCTGTCCTTGACGGCCCATGGAGATGTTGCTGAGCCGTGGGGAAGACTACACTGAGCCTCACCTGAACCTGGGTGGGGGATGACATTCAAGGCCATCCAAGAGACATACCATTTGCTTAGATCTTTGTGCAATGTTTTATGAACACAGTATTATTATAAGAAAAGGTATCTTGATATTAAAATATTGCTGACAAGCACATTTTGTATTTGTGTTTCATGTCTTTGCCTCAGAAAGTCTGATTCGGCCAGGTATTAGCCACCATATTCATTCTAGAGCTGTGTTTATTGCCTTGGCACTTTGTTAGGTCTCTCTCTTTGCTCTCTTTGTCTGTCTCTGTCTTTGTCTCTGTCTCTGTCTCTGTCTCTCTCTCTTTCTGTCTGTCTGTCTCTCTCTCTCTCTCTCTCTCTCTTCCCTCTCTCTCATATGCATTTAATTTTTCTCTATCCAGGATGAATAGAGACATTGACTTTTAGGCACTTTTTAAATTTTTATGCAGGCATTTAATAATCCACATGTACCAGAAAAAAATGGTGTAGGCTGTGTTTTTGGCTGAAGTAGTTTTTGAATACTTAGTATTTTTGAATACTAAGTAAGTCAAGGTAATAAAAACATTTTTAGCACTGTAATCTTTCATGTCCTGAATGCTTACTTGTCACGTAGTTGTATTGATTGCTTCTGCCCACTAGGATGTTATTACCTATTTGAAAACTTTCCTTTTCATCTTGTTTTGAAAGTTCAATTATAATGTGCCCATTTTCTTTACATTTTATATTTTATTTATTTTGGAAAAATTGCATCTAAAATTTATTTATTTATTATTAATTTGCATAATTTTAGTAATTTCTTCCTCAACTCTTTAATCCATTATTATTTTTTTCCTTCTCACAGAGTTACAATTACACATGTTAGAGATTTCTCAGTTGTTCCAAAGATCCCTAAAATATTGTTCATCTTTTTCAAATATGTTGATTTCTCTATATTTTTTGTTTGGTGTGGGCTTTGCAGTAGTGGGTGGAACGCAGCCCTTTCTCCATGGTAGGCAAGCACTCTACAGCTGCGCTCTAGCTCCTGGCTCCTCTTCCTAAATCAGGTGATTTTGATACCCACTGTCTTGTCTTTTTGCTCTGTTGTTTCCAGCCAATAAGTTCATAACATGATTTTTTAAAATTTCCAATATTGTATTTTTTTTTTGTTTTAGAATTTCTATTCATTCTTAATGGTTTCTATCTGTGTGTCAGGATGTTATACATTTTCATTCATTATGAGCAAACTTCTATTTCTTTATTCGAGCATCGGTATAACTATTATGAAATCTTACCTGTTAATTACAAATTTTAATTCTTTTCTAGTCTTGTATATATCAAATAAATTTGAGTTTGTTTTAGTATTATAGATGTTTTATTGTAAAGTTTTTAGATTCACTAAGCTTTTTCCTTAAAAACAAAAAATAGAAGATTGGTTTTTTTAAGCCAATAGTTAACCTTGGTTGAACTCAAATGATAGTTTCTTTGTCACTTCTACAGAGCAATTTCATTCTGTGCCTTTGGCTTTTGCTGTACTGCTTAGGGTTTGGTTCCGGAAGCCATGGCAACTTGTAAGTGTCCATCAGAGTTTTCGTAGCCTCTCGGCCAAAGTTGGAGCCCAGTATCAAGCCAGGCTTGTGTAGACACTTGAAATCATTTGTCATGTGCTGGAGGATTTCTGTGGCACAAGACAGAGTCATTTGGAATGAGAAACCATCCCCTGAGAGGGCCCAGCTCACCGCGGATGGTGCCCCCTCTGGGCTGGAGGTCCTGGGCTCTGTAAGAAAGCACGCTGCATGAGCGATGTGGAGGAAGCTAACAAGCAGCCCTCCCCAGTGGCCTCTGCATCAGCTCCTGCCTCCAGGTTCTTTCCTACCCCAGCTTCCCTCAATGGTAGACTTAGAAGGTATAAGATGAAGTAAAGCCTTTTCTCCCAAGCAATGGAAATGCAAAACAAGACATCTCGGACTATTCCTTTCTTCCTAGTGTTGACTTCTTCCCCATACTTTCTTGGACTGGTTACTCTTATTTGAGTTCAGGCAAGTAAACTATGTGCTGTGTTTAGTGTTTAAATATCACCTGAAGGAGAGAGGGTTGGTCCAAAAGGAGCTACTTGGCTTTAGGGAGAAGGCCACACCAACATGATTCAGGAATAAAAACTCTGCATGGTTTCTCCTGGGTGTCGGGAAGTGATGGTAGAGACCATCTTGATTAGTATGAGGTGCCAACTGCCAGATGTTTCACTTCCCAAGTATTCAGTTTGCTCTGGAAGAAGAGGTGTGTTCATGTGTTCACAGTGGCAGTGGCAGTGGCAGTTTTGTTGGCTTTCATCAGCATTCTGTATTAAGGTGCTGATAATTCAAAACAAATTCATGTCAGCTATGATACATTTCAGAAAAAAAATTCTCTGTAAAGTGTGACTATTATTTTATCATGGGTTTTTAGGACATTAACGTAGTGCCACATCTTACTGCCCACCAAGACCTTAAGACAACATTCTTCCTCATCACTAAAATTATTCTGGATATTTTCTACTTTCCCTAACTTTGTTTTTATATTTTACATATCCAAGCCACTTAAAACCAGAATTTGTCACATTTTAAAGTGTTGACAGTTTCTTCCTACCTTTATATAATCTTTTTTAAAAATAATGTGCAAAACTCTGATTTCTGTCTTCTTGATGCCACAGAACAGGGTATACAAGATGTAGCTTTTAATCTTTGATTTATTTCATATTCCCTAAAAATTGCTGAGCCCCTCACTCCTACAAATTCTTCATTTTATTCTTATCTTTGGAAGTAAAGGCAAGTACCTATGGCTTAAATATTCAAACCATTACAAGATAACAATAAAAAATGTGCACCTGTTTCTATCAGCTACTGGACAAAGTCTCTCAGAAGACAATTATGCTAGCACCCTGTCTACAAGCAGCGCAGAGAATCATTATTGGTGTCAGGGCTTGGCTCTCCGTATGGGGTGGGTCTCATTTTGGGCCAGTCATTGGTTGGCCATTCCCTCAATCTCTTCCCCATCTTTATCCTTGGACTACTTGTACGCAGGACAACTTTCGGGTTCAAGGTTTTGTGAGTGGGCTGGTGTCCCCCTCCTTTCACTAAAAGTCCAGCCTGGATATAGAGGGTGACCTCTTCCGGCTTCATATCCCGCGCTGCTAGGAGTATCATCCGGGGTCACCCCATAGACTCTAGGAAGCTTTCCCTGTGTCAGAGATGCACCCTCAATGTCTGTTTTCTCTGCCAGGCTTCCAGCCTCCTTACTCATGATCCCCAGCACTATTCCCCTCCCCATCCCTCTCCACTCAGTTCCCTCCATCCATCCACTTCAGGGGTCTATTCTATTTCCCCTTCTGAGTGAGATTTACGCGTCTTCCCTTGGTCTCTCCTTGTTACTTGGCATCTTTGGGTCTTTCTTAAGTGTCTTCTACTTTAAAGTACAGGCAAGTTTTGTTCCGTTTCAGCTCATACCTCTAATTTTTCACCAAGTGCTCTTTTCTTTCTTTCTTTTTCTTCTTTTTGTTTTTTCGTTTTTGTTTTTGTTTCTTATCCCTGGGTATCCCACCATCTTTGGCTGACTGTCATTTCTGCTCCTGTGGATCACTATTGCAAGAATAGACATTAGAAGTCCTTCTGGGTGGAGAAGCATAGGCAAGAAAAAAATCTATTCCCCCCTCAAGCTATGGGATCAGTGATAAAGACTTTCCCTCTTTTTAGATTAATTAATTATTCTTAGAGCATTATATAAGAGTGTGCCTGGTCTCATAATCTCAGAAATATGTGTTCAAACCTGATAGAAGAAAGGAGGAGAAGAGAAAAGCCAAACCATCTGACCCATGCACACTAGGTACTGAAACCAGCACAGTGGATCCCTGGTCAATGAAAACAGCCTAACAGAAATCCAGGAATACTAGCAAGTATTTTTCCCATTGCTGTGAGAAAATAGCCACTGAAAATGTTGGTATCTGCTCGGGACACCCCCAGGACCAAGTTCTCAGCATGAAGGAGATGTATTTGTCCCTTTTGTTCTGGACAGAGGGAATAAGACACAAAGGAGGAGATAGAGGACTAGAGGGAAGGGCAAAGGACCACTTCTGGATAGAGAGGAGACAGATGTGGCCCACAGGAAAATGGTATATGAAGGTAAAGGGGAAACCCTCTGTTAGGATGAGGTGTTTAATTTTAACTGGGCATGCTAATTAGTGAGGCAAAGGGGGCTTTTGGTTGCTGTTCTTCAATACTTTGATAGCTGAGCCTTGGTAACCAGGCTCAGGAGGAGGAAGTGGCCACAACTAAGGGAATAGACCTTGGCGGCTAGCTTCAGGAATATAAACAAACACGTTTAACATGGCCGTGGGGGGGGGGGCGGTAGGGGAGAAGGGCAAGGCCTGCCAGAGCCACGTTTGTCATGCTAGAGTCCCTTCAGCCACTGAAGCCACTTAAGAAAGGAAGGGTTTATTGTGGCCCACAGTCTAAGAGCACATATGTAGTAGTAAAATAATATGGCGGCTGGTCACATTGTATGCACAGAGAACAGTGATGCTCAGCCCCAGTCCACTTTATTCAGTGTAGAAACCTGGTGTACAGCAGCTTCCTCTGAACTGAAACAACGCTTCGGGGGGGGGGGGGGAGGAGGAAGTTCCTGAGACAATAACGAACTGCGCACGTCTGGGAAAGCTGGAACTTGCAAGGTTCACAAGGCATCTCCTGGGTTTTACAGAAGCATAAAGCATTCGAGAAGAAGCACTGAGCAGTGGAGCTAAGGAAAGGCAATTTCTCAGGCCCAGTGAGCTGTCTGCAAGCCGTGGAGAGAGCTCCAAGGATGCAGCTCTCCTGAGTCATCACGCATGCTGGGGTGGGCCTGTGTTAACACGGCTGATTTCCAGTCACTCCTGTTTGTGTAAGGGACCCTGACCCACAGTCCTGTGACTAGCCCCTGTGAAAACTCATTGGGTCACCAAGCTGGACCTCAACCTTTTGTAAATTCCTTTTCTGGATTTAGGAGAGATGCATATTGCTTCTTCCCAGGGGCAGTCCCTCACACAACAGACCCTAGCACTGGGTGTCCTGACCCACATTTGGCACTGAATTCTCCATTTATGTACAGTTCTTATTGAAGGGAACACATTTTCTAGCCTAGATTTCTTTTGTTCACCTCATGAGAAAGCTTAAGAAGAGGGATTTATGTTGCTTCGAGTTGAACAACAACAAAAATATTCTGTTATTTATCAGAAAAAAAAAACAAAAAACAAAACAAACAAACAAAAACCTATGAGTTAGCTTCCTAAAGAGAATATTCGAGAATGTGACTACTAAACACAACCTTGTGCAGGAAAGAGTTTTGTTCTCCTGTCCTTGGGCCTAGCAGAGGAAGTCGGCATCCTACTGGCTACTAAGAGAGGCCCCTTTCTCCCTGTTGATGGCAGAGACCCCCATTTTACCACAACTCTGCAAACAGCTCAAATTATTTCTTCATATTTTAAAGGATAGTAGGAATTTGAGGGGTGCTTCCAGTGACAAGCTGGCGCCAAGAGCAGTTCGAATTCTTAAAATGAAAAAAAAATGTTTTGGTTAAAGAAAGCGCATAAGAACATGGTTAATTATATTAAATCTTCTCTTGGTATTAGAGGGACATTTTAACCTCCAGCATTATCTCTGATGATGATAATCTGAGAATCCCACTTATTCCCTTCTCTTCGGCCATTAAAAGAAAGACCCACAAGACTGCAGTATGGAACTTACTGTGAACCAGTTTGAAGGCAAGAAATATGATTTGTTTCCACAACGTGAGTGCAGTTTCCATGAGAACAGAATTCACCGTATCATTTTTCCAGTATCTACCCCAGTGCTCAGCACACAGCAAAGCTTAAATAAATGTCTGTTGACTAAATTAACTGCCTCCGTACTGCTACCCGCTCATAGTTAGCAGTCTGGTGGGGGTTAGTCCCACCAAAGCAGGCTCAGGGATGGTGGTGAGCACTGCTATAGGGTGTGCACGTGGTGCATGGCAGCTTGTAAAAGAGACACGCATTCCGGAAGCACTCCCAAGTCCTGTAAAAAGCAACCTTAATCCTGGTACATTATTTCTAGAAAAATCTGCATCTTCCTAATAGCTTATCTGCAAGTACTGCCATCAGATTCGCGCTTGCATTTGTTTTGTTTGGTTGCTATGCTCAGTGCTGGTTCCATCCATCTACCCTGTCTATGTCTTATTTATACGAATTATACTAGCACCCACATATAGCAAAGCTAACAGGGCCTCCAGGCTCCTGTACACCCACGCAATGGTTTGAATCTGAAGTGCCCCCTGCAGGTTCATGTTGGAATACCTGGTGTCCAGTTTGTAGCACGATTTTGAAAGCTGTGGAGCCTTGAGGAGTAGGGGCCTGGCTGGCAGGAGGAGGTCACAACTTGCCACTGGTTCTAATCATGCGTGCTGTGTGTCCAGGTTAGATGCCATGTAAGGTGTCTTCATCCTGAGCATGGTGGATGGAAAGATCTCTGAAACCGTGAGCCAATACACACCTTTCTTCCTTATATTGCTCTGCCAGCTCTTCCGTTTCAGAAAGTAGTTGGTACAACCTGTGAGGACCAGTGTCTACAGCCTGGAAACTGGAGAGTGTGGAAACCAAGACTTCTACTTTGAGTCTCTAATAACGTAATTGCGATAGCATACATCTGGAATATTACAATATTTAAATTGGCAGTTTGGATCTGAGAACGAGTTAAACTTGATGCCGAGAAACAACTTGCATTCATAATGTAAATTTTGTAAAGTGCAGGTGAGTACAAGTGAAGGGAGATATCATAAAGAGTTAGTGTCAGGCCTCAATATGACAGGTCTAGAGAAAAATACAGACTGCTACAGATTTTAAAACAATAGGAAGCCTGCCCACCTGAATTGCATGGACCAGCAAGCAGCACTGATTATGCACTTTGTGCTCCTTATGGTAAAATGTCTCATTGAGTACAAACTTAGATGTCAGACTTTCTTCCTATGTGGTAAGCTCCTTAAGAGGTAGAGACAAAGTTCCTAAGTCACCATTTCTGGACAAGTGCAGCTGCCACCTCCCAGCAAAGAAGCTTCTCTCTATGGCAGAAAATGGACGCAATGCAGTGGGGAGCCCGTCCCCGGTGGATATAGCTACACCATATTTTCTGTATCTACAGCTCAGGGAATGTCTCAAAAGAAGGGAAGGAAAGACTGTAAAGGGCAGAACACAGGCAAGATGGTGCATCATCTAATTGTGAGCAGTGGTAACATCAAGGAATATGTTAACCTGGAAGGTGGAAAATTTCAGTGTCCTTCTCCTAGACAAGGAACTACTGGCAGCTAACGCTCACTGGGAGGAGAAACATTGGCCTTTCCCAGGAATTAGCACTCTTTCTGGTTGTCCAATGCAATATGGTCAACGCCAAGACTATATACACACCATCAATGAGAAACAGACCACCAGTAGTATTGTGTGTGTGTGTGTGTGTGTGTGCACATGTGTGCGTACATGTGTGTATACACATGACACTAATAATGAAAGAGAAAAAACAGGCTCTCAACTAAAGAATGAAGAAACATGGGAGAAGTTTTTGAGTATGGGTAGCCGAGAGGAAAGAATGGGGATGTGATGTGATTGTATTTCCGTTGAAAAAAAAAAACATTTACAACTAAAAACAATGTTAGGAACAAGCCTGGATCCTAACAGCTAATTTACTAGAGCACCACGGCCCGCTCTTCAAGCTTAGCCAGCACTACCAAATAATTAGCTGGTGGGGCGACAACAAACACGGGCAAACAATTTGAAAGCATGACTACTTTCACAAGAGCAGCTGTCTTCACAAGTTTCTCATCCCTGGCTCCGAGACACTCAAGCCGCTGCTGGAAGCGTGACAGTGGCCATGTCCACATGGTACAGACTTCTGATGGCAGACGAGCCTTCCCACTGGCCTGCTCTTGGCGACCTAGCAGCAGCTTATATCATCACTTGCCACTTTTAGCCACCACGTATGCCAGGTGTGTGATGTGCATACAAGGGTCCCCAGCCTCTCCAGGTCTCTGTCTCTGTCTCTCTGTCTCTTTCTCTCTGTGTGTCTCTCTGTCTCTGCCTCTGTGTCTCTCTCTCTTCTCTCTAAGAGGAGAAGAAAAAGGAGAAGGAGGAGGGAGAATGAAGAGGAATAAAGAGCAAAAGGCAGAACATCATCACGGCCCTGGCGAAACATTGTCTCATTCTTGTCTCAAATTTGTGGCACAGACAGGAGACATGGTTCCTAAACAGTAAAGAGAAGTGGTGCTCTGAGGGTGGCAAGGTCAGAGCCTTGGTGGGATGTGGGCCAGGGGCCTGCTGGCAGTGGAGCACTCCACCAGAGTGCTCCACTCCCTCCATGTTTTCCTCCTTCCTTTTGATTGACAGGCACATTTTCCTCCCCATCGAGATGTATAGTTCTCTGTTGACAGCTTCCCTGGAACAAGTTTTTCAATTTCACAATGCACATATGAGACGGTGGTGTGCCCATGAATACATTCCCAGATAGTGCCTATAAAAGGCAGTTTTCAGGAGTCAAGAATAGACATGAAGGACCCACCATGGGACCCCAGCCATGTCCACCAGAAAGTCAAACCCAATGAAACACGCATCTACAGCTTCTGACAACCATATAATCTCAGACTTTTTGAGAAAAATAGGACTGTTGTCGGCTGTTTCTTTCTGGATCACTGGCTCCTCTGGATAGCTTCATCCACCAGCTGTGACCCCCAAAACATATTTATCTCCATTTTCCCATCATTGCCAGATGCGGGGACTCTATGACATTTGCCACACTAGACAATGAAGGCTTATGAGGGATTTTAGGAGAAAGAGAAATTCTTAATCTTGCTTTCATAACTCTGAGTCTAACAGTTGGTTCAAATTTCCAAACAATCCCTTTCAGGAGGATAGTATCAAAATGCATGCAGAAAATAAAAGCCCAAACAAAGCACAGTAAATTATTTCATTGCTGAGGTATTAGATTTCAAAGGGGGAAGAGAGTACACACAAGGATATTACAGTGGACTATATTGGATCTTGGGGAATTGCTGTCAGATATTGATAAAACAGAGAGTCTGTAGGAGATCAGATAAAAGAGAAATTATTGCATTTGGAAGAACAATGTGAGGTACATGGCCAGAAGAGATTTAAAGCATAAGCTATAGCAATCCACAGAAGAGCAGGGCTGAATCGAGTCCCTGTGTCAGGCGCCTTACAACCTCTCAGCATCACTAATGTTTTCATAGTGTCTTTCCTCCTTTCAGAATTTGCAAAATGCTTGTTTAATATTTTTAGCATGTCAGTCAATAATTTTCTGCCCAGGCAATGCAGATGGTTCAAGTTTATAAAAAATGGAGTTGCTCTCCTCCCTTTTGCATCTCTTCACCTGGGAGAGTCGTTGCCTTCCTTATGCAGTAGTCACCACACAGAATGGGACTGGAGAAAGGGTTTCCCCACAAATGACTTTCTGAAAGGTGCATGTCAAGCAATGATCAAAGATCACTCAAAACGAAGCAAAAAAAAAAAAAAATCAGAGTAAAATGAGTAATCTAAAAGCCAGCTGTGACAGCAACTGGGAAGCTGACCAGCTTGGGCCAGTTCTCTACAGTCAAGGCACTGAGCACACCTGGTCCTGAAAGACCCCTTTGTGATGTCATTTTATGGAGATAAACTGAAGTGGTCCCAGAAACAGTAGAAGCCTTTTGGTTCATTTCAATCTTGCAGATGTTATGTTGTGACTTAACTCATGGGGCTGAACTTGCCCCAGTTGCAGTCTGTCCTTTGTTCCTAGCCCTCGTTGTCAGTACTTGCCCCAGTGAAGCAATTAAATCTTAAAGAAAAGAAGAGGAAGGAGAAAGGATAGTAAATGTCAGTGGCATGAGAGAGGAGTGCCCTGAACTGGTTAATTAATAGCACATCCTGACTGTTTCCTATCTTAGGATCTACTGCAAAAGGCATGCGCTTCAGGTTGGGGCATGAGTGTCTCAATCAGTAGTTGATTTTTGTTTTGTTTTTTAATTAGAGCCTTTTCCATTTTTGTAGGCAATATCAATTTAAAAAAGTATCTGTAGGTAAAAACAATCGCCTTGCTGCCCAACCCCACCACCACTTATGATCTCTACAGTGGCTCGATGTGCCGCCTTTATTTGGTACGGTGTAAACAGAGTTCAGCAGGTTTCTCCACTCAGCTCATCACATTGGACATCTGTGGCAGGGCTGTGTTTACTTCGTGTTTATGTACTCTCTCTTCCAAGGGCTTTAGGACACACCCGTGTCCCCACAGTTGAGCTACAAATAGAATGAAATATATACGGCCTAATAGTTTTTCTTACTGGTGGTAGTTCAGGAAGAGGATTAATTTTCTTAACTTATTTGTCATAGATAGTCTTAGAGAATTCACTAGAACTAGAAAGAATAGATGACTGTAATCATGAATTTCAGGGAGTGCACTTCAGTCTGTTGGCACTTGTCAACAATATCCCTAACACAGATTTTTGAATTAGTTTCAATCTTGATTACAGCCTACACAATGAACAAAACATATTTTCCACACAATGGCAAACCTTACTTGAAAATAATACTGTTTTAATTTGAAAAGGAAAAAAAAAAAGATTTTTCAACAAAAGTCACCCCTTGGTGTTATAGAAGGCAACAAATAGGATGACTGGAGAGGATTAGCCTCCTCTGTGGAACAAATCATCTGGGAGAGTCTAGGTGGCATGGGGGCAGGGATATGAGTAAGATGGCCCATGCGTCCAAGTGTCCCACTGTGCAATAGTGGTTTCACGAAGTAGCTCCCTGGGCCTTTTCTTCCTGGTGTCTCCCATCATATTTCAATCATTAAGGATAGAACAATCCAGCAGTGCGTTTCAGTGAAGGTTCTCTGAGGTCAGACAGCCTGGTCTGTAGTCCTCAACCAACCCTTTTGTACCTCTATGACTGTACAAAGTCACCCAAGTCCTAGCTTACTGATTTACAAAATCGCGTTATTGGTTCTTCCATCGTTAAGATTGTGGTCAAACTGGCGTAGTATGTATTGCCCATGATGTAGCACCTATGGCATAATTAATATTATATTTGAAACATTTTATAACTGAATTTCTTCTGCTTTTAAAAATCTAAGACAACCTGCAAAGCACTCTCAATGTGACCCCCCTTTCCTCCTCTCGGGACGCAGCCCCCACTCTTTCCACACATACAATACTGCTCATGGGCCCCCTCCTCCCACTCAACACATCTTTACCATTCTTTCAAATAATACATCTAGAGTCCCCTTCTCTTTCTCCTGAAAACATCCCCATTATTCAATCTTTTTGTATCTTTATAGACTTTCTCCTTATTTTCGTTTTTAGTTTAATGGGCTGTCCTCAAGTTCAAGTTTTATTATCACGGAGCTGTTTTTGTTGTAAATCAAATTACAAAGAAATACACTATCAATAGAGTTCTTCTTACTAAATGTATCATCAAGAAATACAAAACGAAAGGTTAATTAAACACATGTGCTCAGTCTGTGGGAAAAAAAAAAGAAACCTTTGAATTGTAGGCTGACTTACAAATGTGTCATTTGGCTCTCAGTAGAAGAAAGCCCCAACACCCCTGCTGGGTATGCTTTAAGGACCTGGTGCAATGGAGATGTGTCCGATTATAAGAGGGTTTTCAAGTGGGCGTCTCTCCTTGGTTTCTTATTACTACACTGTCTGGATTGGTTCACAGCCATGATGTGATAGATGAAAGGGTTCCACTTTCAAAAGCTCGACGATATCAGCTATCTGCTATTGCATAAAACATAATATCCCCCAAACGTAATGATTCCTCCATCTGGGCTCGGCTCAGCTGGGAAGGTTTGCTGCTTGTATTACATGGAGTCTCTTATAACATCTCCGTGGACCAGGAGCTTGATTCTGTGGAACTTTGTGGGTGCTGTGGCTTCACTGATATCACTATAGTGTCATGGCCACTGCCATCAAAGCAGCATGTCTCCAGCAGGAAGGAGCCTGGGTTCTTAGAGGTAAGAGCAGAGTTACAAGGCCTTTTTGACTTAAGGCCGTACAGTATCACATGTGCTGCCCTCTGTGGCTCAGTGAAAGTCACCAGCACTATGCATGCTGCAAATAACGCCCAGGCCTCAAAGGCCCCTGTAAAAACAAGCCAGGTCTTGTTGATTTCTATCTTTAGTGTCTGGATCCCTTTAGCTGATGTTTTCAAAGACTATATTTTATGTGACGTGGGCTACAGATACTATTTTAGAGACTTTTCTATGATTGGGGAGGAAACACCAGAACCAAGACAGAAGGTAGGTAGGTAGTGTGTGTGTGTGTGTGTGTGTGTGTGTGTGTGTGTGTGTGTGTGTGTGTGTGTGTGTGTGTGACTGACAGAGTTCATTGGAGGGCCTACGGTTTCAGTGGGTAAATCCGTTGCCATCTTGGAGGGAGCACAGTATCAGGGAGGCGAGGGGGGCGGGGGAGGCACTGAAGCAGTAGGTATGACCTTGACTTTACATTCTGATTCAACAGTTTTAGACACAGAGGGAAGAGGTGGCTTGTGTGTGAGCACTAACTGGAAATAGTATGGGCCTTTGGGACTTAAATCTGTCTCCACTGTCCTCTTCTAGCATCTACTATTTTAAACATGAGAAACAAAACCCAAGGAGATAGAAGCAGATTACAGCTGTATATTGATTCTAGGTGCAGATCTATTTTTTCTCTTGTAAGAATTTTTAAATAAATGCACTGAGAAAGATTACTACATGTGCACAGTAATTGAAGAAATGATTTTGTCTTCTCTCTGATTAAAAAAAAAATCATTTCCTTATAGTGGATTTTTAAAAATTTCTTACTCTTCAAGAGGGATTGAGCACCGAAGAAAAGCTTGCCATTAGGCTTGCCCCCATGTCACTCCAGAGAGGGGCAAGCGTCAAGATCAAAGTCACGGCCTATTGTTTGCTACAAAGAGATGCAGATGACCTACTAGTAGGCAAGAGATGCAATTGAAGTAGTTGGTTTTCATCTATTCACAAGTTGTGATGTAGCATCAGATAAAGAAAACGCACCTCTTCATACCCAGCAGCCAAGGCCTATGCATTTCTGCAAATGACCTTGCCTTCCTTACTCTGGAGTTAAGAGATTTTAGAATCTGCTTGGATACATCATCACTTAAGTATTATTTAAATATGTTTCTCCTTTTAATTCAATTTCCTGTTTTGTTTTCTAGAAACCATAAATTGTCTGTTAAGAAATTTTTACAAAATGCATATGGTTGTCCCACAAGACCCACGCTGCTCTCGGGCAGGGCATTTCCTGCCAAGTGACATTTTTAAAACATTTCCTTTTATTGGTTTTTGCATAATGGTTGCAGCAATTCTCAAGTAATGAAAAAAGAATGAAGAATGTGATATCCTTTCCAGCACACAGCCACAAAGTTAGTGTTAAGACAAATCAACCCGCAACAAAACAAGAACCCACCCAAAAAGTGGCCTTTGCCACACAGCCCTCCTCCCAGCCCCTTGTAGGATCTGAGATGTGTCTTATCTTCTGTGCTCAAGGAAGTTCTGTTGTGTAGGGCTTCCGTGATGACATTTTTGTGGTCTGGGTTGGACCCAAGCTCCATCACTGACTACTTCAGAATTCACTGGGGATGTGACTTAACCTCTCTGGGCCAGTATCATCTCATTTCAAAGCAAGAACCAAGGAGCCAGGTTCTTGGGATTATTTTTGAAGGTTAAATAAGGCTTCTGTGGGTGCCTTAACTATGAATCTGTATCTGTTCCAGGGAGAAAACTGCCATTTTCTGGCCCCATTGTATAGCTGGCAGATGAAGCATGGAAGCATCGCACTGGGACAATGATGAAACAATGACCTATTGATGAGGAGAGTATTTTTCCAAACAGGGAGTCTGCTTACTAGAAAACAAACTCTGTACCCCAAACTAAACCTTAACTCATCTCTGCACCTACAGCAGCAAACGACAGGCACTAATTAGTGTCTGCTGACTTGTTTATGACAAACATATAAAATATTATGCACAGCAGCCCCTAGTAGGAGTTAATGAATTATAGCCTGTGAGCTAGATCTGGCCCATGGCCTATATTTGTAAGTGAAGTTTTATTAAGAAGCAACACCCATTTATTTAAATATATCTTCTGATACTTTCGTGCTACAAGGAAGAATATGATATTCTCAGCAGAGAACTCCCATGACCTGCCAAGCCAAAAATAATCATAACCTGACCTTGGCCCTTTCTCAGAGGTTTTTGTTATTTTTCAATTGAGTAACCCATTTCCTTTCTCCTCAGAAGCGTGTACCCACTCTTTTCAGGGTCGTGACAATTGTAATTGCATTGCCTCTCCATTGAAATCTCTGTCTCAGTGCCTCTCTTCCTTCTCTCACCATCATTGGGACCAAATAGCCCTCAGCACCAACTTAAAGGAGGGAGTACTTACCTATGCGCCAAGTTTCCACACTCAGTCCCTGTTGCTCATCCCCAAGTGCTTGGAATACGATGTGTGTGGCAGAGGAGGACACTACACTCCATGACAAATGGGCTGGATGCGAAAAGAGGCTACGGACAAGGGACATGTGACTCACGTGATACACTTCCTCCACATATGCACCACTTCCTAAGGTCTCCAGAGCTTTCCAAAAGTGGCACCACCAGGTGGAAAGCAAGTATTCAAACCATCACAAGCCTTCTGCCCACAAAAGGAGAAGCTAGCTTTACTTTAAAAGAAGAAAAACATCATAAAGAATGGTTTGGGTGTACAGATACACCTTGCTAGCCACAATAGACATCTTGAAAACTCACAGTAAATGCACTGTACTGGGGAAGATGGTGGAGGATGCCCTGGGAGTACATACTCTTTGTTCATTTTATTTCCCAGTGTCTGTGTGTCAATTCCTATAACATAGAAAATGTCACTACATGGTGTGACAAAGAGATGGTTTCATGGTTTGTTCGTTAGCATGACTGTAGCAAAAACCCAAGGTAGCTAACTTAGGACAGAGGAAAAGTTTAATCTGTAAGATTCAAAGGTGTCTGAAGTTTTGTCCCATTGCTTCTGGGCTTGTGCTGAGGTCCCAGTGGCGTGGGTCACGGTGAACTCATGACGAGGAAGTCAAGGAGAAAAGGAAGACAGTGAGGCCCTCCCATCCACTTTTGAAGGACTGCCCTCTGACTCAAGCCCCTGTACGTCACCTCTTGCAAGTTTCACTGCCTCCCTAGAGCACACCCGTGAGTCTGGCTAATGTCTGAGATCCAGACTTGAGCATATCCAGTTGGCAGTGACCTGCTTGAAGATCACAGCTCTGGTTCCACTCATCTTTCCACGACATGCTGATGTCTGTTTTTGCAAAGCATCATGTACGTGCACCCCCAAATTGTCTGGGTGCTGAGGCAACCATGCAGCCGCGATTTCCTGAAGGTAAAGGGAACCAGAGCTAGACCAGGGTTCACTCTTCTCTCCTCTGGCAATTCTTCAGCCTGCACTTACTGCACAAAGGAAACCATGCTGGCATTGCTTTGGATTATCTCTGCAAACCCCACTTGGATCCACGTCTCTCTCATGACCTACCATCACTCTGGAGAGGAAAGGAGGGAGAAGTCTTGGGAATTGGAAAGCACTGTTCTTAAACTGTGTATTTTGCTTATTTATTCTGAGTAGAAAGCCACACAAACAGAACATAAACAGGAAGTGAGATCCGAGTTCCCTTCTAGACAAAAGGACATCCTGGTTTTCAATGCTAGAGGGTGCGCATCTAAAATGTGAAGACTTTCCAAGATCTCTGTGCCCAGGAGAACTTCCCATGATGAAAGACTGAGAGATGGAAGCCCACAACAACCTCCCCACAAAGTTCAGGCTGAAATTACACAAAGGCCAAGTCTGTGTGGTGCTCTCCTCTTGATTGTTGGGTCTCTTCCAGAAGGCTCTCAACACTTGAGACACGGATGAAATTCCGCATGTGGAAGGGGCTGAATCCCAGAGCCCGCACATGTAATGGAAACACAGCAGCAAACCCACACCCCATATGTGTCCATGTTGCCATAAAACGTGCTTCTCTAAAGAGAGCAACAGAACAGTAAGGGGTTCCAGGAAAAACTTCCTGAGGTAGGCAGGTACTTTGGTCTCCTAAAGAGAGAACCCCTCCCTAGGTAGTGTGTTACTGTGTGCAAATGTATTTTTGCACACTAGAATCTTAGAACAAGCCCCTGACATGGGTAAGCCAAGCATTCTTTTCTCCTTATACATGTGAAGCAACCAGAAGAGTCAGCTGATGTTCCCAACGTTCAGAGGCCATAGCCAGAAGCAGAGCTAATGTCTCTCACACCTAGCTAATATTATATGGAATTAGCAGCTGCCCGTTCTTCCTTTGTGATCGTCTAAGTTGAGATGGACAGGGCCAGCAAGATGGCTGCCAGTTCTTTCTTTGCGATTGTCAGTCTAAGTTGAGATGGACTCAGAAGGCAATGGAGCCTGCCACTGTTCCTATGACCTGAGTTCAGTCTCAGGATCTACATGGTGGAAGGAGAGGAAACAGCTCCCATAAGTTGTTCTCTGACCTCCACACACATACAGGTGGCATATGTCATCGAATGGGCATGAGCACATATGTGCACATGTACACACACACACACACACACACACACACACACACACACACACACAAAGTATAATAAAAACTAAGTAAATGAATAAACAAGATAAATTAAGATGAATATTCAAACCGTATCTGCCCATGTGTAAGATGGATATTCAAACTGTATCTGCCCACGTGTAGGAAAAATGTCTCTAAGGCTGGACAAATCTCAAGGCAATAGCATAGATGACCATTACCTGAGTGAGGTTAAAAATATCTTGGGGATAACAGGCCTCCTTCAGAAAACAGACTGGAGTGCTATAGCTAAAAGATTTAAGGGGTCACCTAAACCATGAATGAAAGTGATTTTACATTTACTGATGGAGTACCAAGCAAAGTGAACTGAAATGACAACCACTAGCCAGAGCTTAAAATGTTGTGTTTGCTTAAGGAACCCACTGGCAGTCAGGCAGGCATCACTAGTAGAAGGTTAAGAGCAAAAGGAAGGTTGAAGACAAAGGCTATTTAGTTAGAGACACAGTTAGGGCCCCTCTGCTGATGCATGCTGGTGTGTGTGTGTGTGTGCACATGTATACACAAGTAAATACATGCATTCATATGCACAGGTACATAAACACATGTACACACATGTACATATACACAAGCAAAAACATTCATGTGTACATACATATATGCAAATAAACACATGCATATTCACAAAAATACACACTCACACATACATGCATGAGTGTTAGCACCAATCAAGAAAGACAATTCTTTGTGTTTCTTGCACCTATGTTGATTAAATGAACATAATAGTCCACTGCCTAGCCTAGGTGGTCTGTGGCCCTGTAGTTCTACATGTCTGGTTCAACTGACTCCATGTTCTGACCATCTCACTGACCCATCCAAAGACACCAAAGGGAAAACTGTGATGATGCAGGATGTATTGTTTCCAAGTTTTCTGGATGCTATGGTCATAAGAATCAGAGGCCATCAAGATGCTAAGGAATAAGAACCAGCCAGGTATTGAGGAAACTTAACCTAAAGGAAGGGTGCTCAGCAGGCAGAGCCTGGTTCCAGGCTTGCTAGTGTTCCCTCCCAATGCTGGGAGCATCCTTCCATAGGCTCCTGTATGCCTACAGCACTCTAGGCACCTCCATTAGAAAAAATATTCTGAACATTCTCATCAACCTTTTCTGTCACACTATTTTACTTGAACAGAGCTGAAGGGAGAAGAAGAAGAAGAAGAAGAAGAAGAAGAAGAAGAAGAAGAAGAAGAAGAAGAAGAAGAAGAAGAAGAAGAGAAGAGAAGAGGAGGAGGAGGAGGAGGAGGAGGAGGAGGAGGAGGAGGAGGAGGAGGAGGAGGAAAAAGACTTGCAAAGAAACATCAAATATTCCATCACTCAATAGAAAAGCAAACCAAATTGTTTTGATATAGACAAATATAACAAAAGCTATACTTTAGTACTTACTGTAAGTTCAGAAAACTCAACATACTTACCCACTTCCCTTATTTAGAACTGTACCATGGCGGCATGCCTACAGCTCCTCTGCCTTGTAATAGGGAAGCAGTTCCTGCCATCTCTTTCAAATTTGCCACAGTATATAATAGAAGGTTTTTCTGGATAGTGAGAAGCACAGTGGAAGCTCTCGGTATCCAGACTAAGAGGACTGGGGCTGAGGCAAGCAAGGTACTCTGGATAAGGACAAATGGACTAGCTACTTCAGCTACCTAGCTTTGTGAGTACAGCTTTGTGAGGAAGGAGAAGGTATCTGACAGTCTTTAACACACGTTTTTTGTTTCCATGTGTCTCAGAGCAAAAGTCTTGTCTCAGATAAAATGACGGGAGGCAAATCTTGCATTGTTCAAAGCTTTCTTGAATTAGTTCCATGGAAAGAAAAGGTCATTTGGGTCTGAGCAAGTTAGTGGAGCTGTTTCTCCTTAAGGAGAGACCGATAAGGTAGCCTAGAACCAGGACTGTGGTTTCTGCAATCCTAGGATGTAGGAGGCTGAGGTAGGATGGTCATGAGTTCAAGGACAGTGTGGGTTCCTCAGTAACATTTTATTCCAAAAGAAATTAATGAAAGAACAAAAGAAGGAAGGGCAATCAAGTGCTTATCTTCATAATATCTGAATATTATCAATCTTTGAAGTGTTAGAATTAAGGGCTGGTGGTATAGCTCAGTTGGTAGAGTGCTTACCCATCATGGACGATGTCTTGGGTTCAATCCCCAGTACTGCATTAAGCCAGGTGTGGTGCCCATGCCTGGGATCCCATACTCAGAAGCTTAAAGTCATCCCTTAGCTACGTGAGTTCTAGACCAACATGGGAAACATGAGGCTCTGTTGAGAGACAGAGAGAG
Organism: Acomys russatus; assembly: GCF_903995435.1. NCBI lineage: Eukaryota > Metazoa > Chordata > Mammalia > Rodentia > Muridae > Acomys > Acomys russatus. The sequence goes on along the minus strand of NC_067142.1, from coordinate 80,378,829 downwards.
AGAGAGAGAGAGAGAGAGAGAGAGAGAGAGAGAAAGTAGGGTAGGAAGGAAGGAAGAAGGAATGGAGGAAGGAAGGAGGAAGGGAGGAAAGAAAGAAGACAAGTTTATAACTCAAATTACGTGAAAGAAAAATAATCAGTCATTAGCACAATGTTTGTTGAACACAGAGACTCAGGTTTAAAACATAATAATCCATACACACATGAGAATGGAACTCACATGCATCAGAGAAAGGGTTTCAGAGTATAAAGCAAAAAAAAAAAATACTAGAAAGCATTTATTTATTTGAGGGACAAGAGTAAAAATTCCCTCCTATTAAAAGGACTGTAAATAATAAACCAAGGGTAGAATATTTGAAACATACACAGCAGACAAAGGGTTACTGTTCTTAATACATAAAAAAATGTTCTTTTATGTCAACAGGAAAAAGAGGAGTGCTTTCATGAAAAAACAGGCAAAGGCTACACAAAGCATCAAATTCCAAAGACAAACAAACATTCAAGTTGATATGAGTTCACATCACCAGCATCACACAATGACTTCCATTTTTGGCTATCACACTGGCAAAGATTAGCACCAAAATGAGTTCGGAGAAGATGGCAAGGTTAAGGGAGGGCAGGCACCCCTGCACCCTGCTGGCTCCACAGTATGTGCTTCTGGGCTGCAGACAGGACAGGGCTGAGAGCACCACAAGCAGAAACACCTATAAAACAGTGTGTGCTTGAGTGAAACTGCAGGGCAGAGCTCACAAAAATGACCCTGCTCCTGTGAGATGAGCCACAGAGGCAAGACTTTAATCTGGCATCCATGCATCCAGTGAGCTATATGCTATGCAGAGGGCTTCCTATGTGTGCTCAGGAGCTGGGAAGTAAAGAGCTCACCCCAAGGAATTGTGTTTGATCCCAGAACCTACGTAAAAATCTGTGAGGGGCTGCAAAGATAGGAGGCTCCCTGGGGCTTGCTGGCTACCCAGTCTAACTAGATCAGGGAGCTCCAGGCTCAACAAGAGACTGTCCCAAAGAATAAAGTGAAGAGAAAGTGGGGGAGACACCCAGTGTCGACCTCCAGCCTCCACACGCATGTGCACACATGTACCTGTGTATATATGCACACACAAAGAACGATAAAAGAAAGCAGCCACAAAGTGGGCTCAAAGAGCCAGCATCAGAGAACAAAGGGACATTCCGTTTTCTGAGTGTTTTTCCTAATGTTAATAAAAATCAAAGAAACAAAGATAAAACAAGTCCCATTTCTGGTAAGAACGTATGTATAATTTATAACACAGTTTGGCCTAGCACATTGAGAGTTTGAATTCTAGGATCCCACATCAATTCCCCTCTATAAAATGGCTTTTCCATCATTCTCCTATTAGCAATTTCTTCATCTCCTGAGCAAGGGGATTTTCCTCCATGCTTGGGTTTTTCAAGCATTTCCAGAAATGCCGGGGTAGCAATTAAATGTTTTCCAGAACTCTGTCCTTATTCCCAGCTTACTGGACAGCATTCCCTGAGACTGTTAATGCTCCACAGGACACGGCTCTGTTGAATGCACAGGAGTAGAGCATCCTACCCATCCCTGGCTGGTGTCCTTTTTTTTTTCTCCCTCCATAAACTGCATCATGAAGGAGTTGTCAGCTCTGGCAACTGTCAAACCCGACCTCTGCCATCGCCAGATTGAGGTGGGAAAAATGGGTCCCTTTGTGCTGTTTCCTACATTCCTATGATGGGCGATGAGACGCTATCGTTCATCTGTCTCCTCTAGGGTCTGAAGACAGAACACAGAGGAGTGGGGGAAATTAAATCAGACAGGGCTGTGGCTCTCGCTGTCAGGATTTACTGCACCCAACAAGGGTGCATGAGCAGGTTTGGCTTTCCAGGAGAATATAGAAATCGATCCTTTGCTGGAATACTTTTTAGCCATTTTCAACAACCCAGTGACCCTGACCCTGTAATTTCTATTATGAAAAGAAATTGAAGTGGAGTTCAGCATTTTATGTTACTCTCATTATTATTTAAAAACATTTTTTTTTAAGAAGAGAGAGAACTAAAATACTCCGCAAGAACCTAAAACTTAGCTAACTGAAGACTTAACAGAAATCTGCAGCGTTTGGATTCTCAGATGCAGAAGAATGTATTTCTTTCTGAATGTGTTTTAAATGAAAAAGAGTTTTAAAAATGGTATGCTGACCATATCCGCATACTTTCACTGTGTTTGTGATGAAAAAGACCCACCCAAGTCATTAAAATATCAATTTCCATTTTTCATGGCAGGTGGTAGTATTGCAAATGTTTTGCCTTCAATTTTGGAATTTTCTATTCTCTCTACCTAATATATCTGCAGGATTAATTGAGGAAATGATTTAAAAAATTACTGTTTGGGATCTACAGAACTCCAAACGATGACGTACATGAGCAATCAGGATGTTTCTCTTTGTAACCACAGACAGTAGGAAACAATTGTTAAACTTCTATTCTCCCTGTCCCTCTGGTTCTCCAATGTACCTTTACTTCTTACTAGGAAATTACAACCTGACTCTAGAGGTTCCTCTTGCTTCCATTTAAGATAAAAGCGGGAAATTACATCTCCAAGCTATTAAAAAAACATCCATCTTTTAGTGCTTAAGTAAGTTATTTCCAGGTGTGGTTTTTCAATGCCCACCTTGTTATTTCCAAGGAGCACTTCGGAAGTTATTCATATTTTTCAAAGGATTATCAAAAATCTGAAAACAACCTAGAGCCTCACCCTCTCTCGGCTCTTTCATATCCAACTGCTGATTGTTCTCCCTAGTGACTCTTTCCGAAATGATATGGCTATTTTCCATCGTTCTTGGGAAACCACATTATAATATTTAATGTTTTAAATCGCAAAAACCAGTCCTGATCAGTATGAATGAAGCAAGGGTAAACCAGCAGGTAAAAACGTGGGTCTCCCAAGCCCGCAGCCCCGCAAAGCTTGTTCTCACAAGTTCCTTAGTCTTGTCATAAAATAACACATGGCGGGCATTTCTACAAATGGATAAAGCTGTTTCTACAACATCCTTCAGAAAGGAAAATGTATTTAATCATATGCTTTTTATTTATTCTATTGATAGTCTAGCAGGAAAAAAAAAACTTAAATTGTTTCCAATTATCACCTTCATAAGGAACACTGCCCAGGACACCAGTCACACCCAGATGAATGACAACAAATCTTACTTGGTCTGCATTGGTGTATATTTGATCTGTTTGTTTGTTTGTTTACATTATAGAAATTTTATTTGGATGTAGGTTTTCAGCTGTCAACACAAGTTACTACACAAAACATCCACAGAGTCTTTTTTTCATTTTTTGAAGCAGTCGCAAACATAACACATAAGAGAGGAATGGTGTCCGTTTTCTGTCATGGTGCATATAAAGTTCAACTAAGCGACACTAGCAGGCTGGCAGGGTAAGCATATAGGTGGGAGATCAGGCAACAAAAAGAGCTTGTCACTGCATTTTAAATCAATACTTCTTAAATTTAAGAAATCTTTGACTCTCACCTAAAAGATATGTTCTTCAGGGGGCTGGAGAGATGGCTCCATGGTAAGAGTGAGGCTTGCTTTCTCAGAGAAGCTGAGTTTGCTTCTCAGCACCCACATCAGGCAGATCACAACTGCCTCTGACTCCAGCTGGAGGGGGATCTAATGCCTCTGGACTCCTCAGGTCCTTGCACTCAGATGCACATACCTACACACACACACACACACACACACACACACACACACACACACACACTTAAAAACAATAAAACATTTTAAAAAGAGTATGTTCTGAAGACCTCACTGTGAATTTATTTATTTTTATCAAAGTTTTGCCTTAGAGCAATATGAAGTGGATGTGACTAAGGGACAGCTCCCCAGTGACATACAATCAAAGCTCATATTTAGCGTTGTGGGCATAGCTCAGTGGCAGGCCATCTGCCAAGCAAGCAAGTTTAAGGCTCCAAATTCAATTCCCCGCACCGATGGCTTCTTAGTGCCTGACCAACAGACAGAAAGAACTGTGGACATCTGCTCTTCCTAGACACTTGAAGTACTGGAAAAAATCCCAGTTCTGCAAGCCACCTCAACACTGCTGAGCTTTCACTTGTTAGTAATTGCTGTCATTCATCCCCGAGGCCCCACTACTCCGGCAGGAAAGCAGCACTATATGTCATAGGTGCCAGGACCCATCTAAATGTAAATGTGATTGTAGCAGGGCTTAATTCTAGGGGACACATGGTATAATTCCAGACATGGCTAATGTGTCTATGGTAGCACCAAAACTCATGCAAAAAAAAAAAAAAAAAAAAAAGCAAAAGAAAAGAAAAAAAGAAAAAACCAAACATAGTTTTTCTTTTAAAAACTCATGAAATCCCAATCTTCTACAGTGACTGTAAATGTTTTTATTACCCCAGAAGAGATAATGAGATAGGAGCCATACCCAAGCTTTATGAATACATGGCTTGGCTGAGCTCAGAGTGTTTCTCTCTAACTATCCCTCTGTACAACCTAATCGGCCTCTGTACAAGCTAAGCAGCAAGTGTAGACCCTGAAGGCTTCAGCTTCAAGATACTGCCTGCTAACCTAGGCCTAGAATTTTTTTCAGCCTCTGAGGTTTACTGATGAATAAACTTACCCTTTCTAGCTCTCTCTGATCTCTGGGTGGTTGGTTCAACTCAGCTGTTCTGACTGAAAATTCCTCTCCAAGCTGACTGATTCAAACTGGCTTCTCTCTGCTTGGAAAAACTGTCTCTGAACTCCACAAATTGAAGCACACTAAACTGCACTAACCGTACTAACTGAACTGTGCCCAACTGAGGGCATTTCTTTTCTCTGACTCATTCTGTCAAATCCTTCTCTGATTCATCATGTTGTCTGTCCCTCAATTAGACATCATTGTTTGGGATTAAATGTGTATACTAAAGGTATTGCTCTTTTCCAGCCAGAGGGATTGAAGGTGTATACTAAGGGTGTGTCTGAATCACACAGACCTGGGTCTTTCAATGTGATCCCTTTCCAGAGTGTATCCATGTTGCTGGGTTAAAATTCCTGTACAAGTGGCAGAAGCATAAGAAAGCTAGGTGCCTTTGACACCTAAGGGGGATGTCACTAGTCTTCTTGATGATCTCCTTTGAAAAGATAGAATCAGTTTCAGACACTGGACAATGCTTCAGACAGAGAGTCTCCCAGGCCAGTCATCTCAAATGTCTGAGCTACAGTACACACCTGTGTAAACTGACAGGCCACACAGCTTCCAGAGGCAGGATTTTCAGTCGATCAGATTTATATTATTTTGATTTGTGTCCCTGTTTTGTAGTTTGTAGTTATTTAAATTTTCCTGGTCTGTTGCTTTTCATCTAAAACTGCACAAAATACTAGTGTCTTTCAGACTGCTTGTGTGTGAGATAAAGTTTGGCATAGAACTAAAGTCTGAATATCAGGTTCAAATGCTTCTGTGTAGCCCACACATTGTTGTCTTTTTAAATTATTTCTATTTTCTTTATAGTGCACCCTTGAAGGCATCTGCAATCTCTTCAGTCCTCTGTGTTCCTTCTTGCCTCAAGAACTTTGCCTGGGCCTGGTCATTCTGCCCAAACATTCTTCTATTGACACGGAATAAGCCATCTCTCTTCACTGTCTGCTGAGACATCATATCTGCCTTCAATACTCCAATCCTCTCTCCCACATCTCTGCTATGCTTAGCTCTGCTGTGTTTTTTCCAGAACCTACTGCTCCCTGAAATAACGCATGCTTATTTGTTGCTCTCTGTCTCCCCACCTAGTGTAAGTTTCCTATCGTTTGGAACTTGGTTTTATTCCATCCTGTATCTCTTAAGCCACAGGTGTGTTTTCTAACACACGTCAGATGAGTCATTCCCCTTTACAGAGTGAAGAGCTGGCATCTCTTGGGAGATTAGAATCTATTGTTTTGATACCTTGGTCCAGAAAATATAAAATTTCCATACACACAATTATAAGATAAATAAGCATCAATTACTGTACGCCTACTACCTGCCTGTTACTGTGATAAGACCTCTGAAGAGTGAGAAGAAACTCAAACATGGAGCAATAGAGATGATGTAAGAACAATGTAGTTCATTATCATATATGACACATCAGCATTTAAATTTATACTAACAAAAGGAACTATGGAACACAGGGGAAAACTCAGGAGAAGAAAGCTCAGACACAAACTTGACTATTATGAGGGTTTGGTGCCCTCTCTTTGTCCTTACAGGTATTAGTAATTATAACCATGAGATGACAGCATTAGGCCCCATAATACTAGTGGGTTATTATGGGAAACAGTCATGTTATAGGTCCTATGGTCACTCAGGGACAGGGTTTTCTTGCATCTCGAGGCTCTGTCTTCTGTATGACTGGATTCCTCTATAGTCATGAAGTCGATGGGACATGATTCTGTTGTGTTGTTATATGCACTAGATCTGGACTCGTTGTTTGTCACTTTGACTCACATTCTATTGCTGAGAATCAGCCACATGGGGACTTAGAATGCATGGGAACCTTGAAAGCCCATGTTAGCTATGTGACTGGGGAACACAGGGAGCCTGGTAAGCAGCGCAATCTTCATCCACAAGCAGGCAGTCATAATATTTCATAATAGTTATTTGAGATAACACTTTACCGAAGAGAAAGTCTCTTATTATATGAATACTTATTTTTTTAAAAGCCATTTATATTGATAATAAAGTAAATGGCTTAAAACTAGATCCACTTGCTCTAATCTGTATGCACATGCAATTATGAAAGCTGTCACCATGCTGTCTATGTCCTTGCCGATTTGTTCTCAGAGTCAGTTTAGTCATGTGGGATGCTGGGTCATAGGTTCTCCCCATCACTAGGAGAAACAGCACCCCATCCTTAGATAAACTATCAGCCGTCCCCTCATTCTGATCCTTCATTTTCACCTAGCATACTTAAGACAGGCAACATCTTCAGAAACTCTTTCAAATGTCCGTGAGCAATGCATTTTATGAACCCATCCCATACATTTAGTGTTTTTCTGCTACTCTCACATACAAAAGACTAAATGGCTATAAAGATAATATGCGTATCATATAATTTTCAACTCAAAATCTGTGATTAATTTAAATTAAAAGCCAGACTGACATGTTTTTTTGTTTCTTCATGTTGTCTTATATTTTGACCAAAATAGCACGCTGATTCTTTGCATTAATTTTACTAAGAATTTACTGAAAATTTCCAACTTTATAAATAAATGCTTTTTACTTCTATCCTTTAAAAACATTCTTATTTCTTCTGTTCCAATTATGTTGTCTCGGAAAATCTAGAATCCTTACGTCAGGGACCCCTTCTCTGCGCTCCATGCCCTCCTTATTCTGCTCTGTCACGCTCATCTCTGTGGATTTCCTTTACAGTCTTGGAAGGCTTGGAAGACTAAACTTACACTCGTCTCCAGGAAATGACAGAAAATAACACCACAGGAAAAGAAACAGCATGGGAATGATGATAGAATACGTATTAGATGTCATGGGGGGGGTTGGTGCTCCCTAAAGTATAGGTGTGGGAGGACTGCAAAAAGAAAGTGTACATGCTATAGGCTTGGAAGAGTGATTACTTTCAACAGTGGAACAAGATACGCAGTGTCATTTTATAAAAGAAAGAACCTCTTTGGAGGCTTCCCTATTTGAAGGCCCAGAAAAAGGTCTGTGAGAGATGAAGCTTCATCTAGGAGGACCTCTGGTGTGATGGTAACCCGTGGTATACCATCAGGTAAGCTCCGAACCAGGCCATGGGGAAGACCTAAGGGAAAAGATGAAGCCTGTGGCATCTGCCATAGAAGTCTGGCTATGTGCACCTTACATTAACTAAGCATAATAAAGAAGCCATGTGAGGTGTTCATGCTCATAAACCTAGCAGTTGTGGGACTGAGGCAGGAGGATTTTTTTTTCAAGTTTTGGAGAAGGCTGGGTGACATATTGAGTTATAGACCAACTTAAGCTACAGTATGATACTAAAAAGTAAAAATAAAGAATAATGCAAAAGAGGAGAGAACATCTTTGTTGTGAGGTAATTGGCTTAAAACTGCAATATCATGCCAGCAGGTCTGTAATACATCTGGGTCACAACGGCATCATTCACTGAAAACACAAACCCTGAACCATGAAGAAATATGAAGACTAGGATGGGGATTTTGAGACAACAGTCAAAAGCTGTTTGGCTTAATTTATCATATCTTTTTAAAAATTTTATGTTTCTTACTATAATAATGCTCTATGAAAAAAATAGAAAAGTTAAGTTTTTAATATTCTGATAGTGCGCATAGAGAAAATACACATGCCCTTTAGTTATCTTCTTAAAACTGAAGCGAATACGAATGAGTCAAGCGCCAACAACACAACAATTCAGCCTTGAAAGCAAGGTCATCTTTTCTGCTCCACATCCCCAACTGCGCTCCCTAAAGGTGTTTGCTATTGTCAATCCATCCCATGAGAGTGTGGATGCTCACTGGCATATGGAAACGTGCAAATTCCATAACCATACTCAATTTTAAGTAAACGTGGTATGCTATGTAAGAAAACTTGTGTACGTTGCTTCACTTAATTTTAAACTTGATGTTACATATCGTTAAAGAAAATGCCTCATATTGATATTGATTTCATGCCGTCTGTTTAGTCATGCACATCTATGAGGTCGCTGCCCCGATTCAAACTTCTTAGGACACTGCAGTAATCTGACAGAAAGTGAGTGCTCCTATCTTGGGACAGATCTCGAATGGCACAGTTTATTTTGTGTTTAACTTTGTGCTCAGTAACTGGATTTTTGTCAGTCTCTCATTATTATCTTAGGATACAGTTCTAGAAATGCTTTTATTTTTATCAAATAGTTTAAGCATGTAGAGGCTCTTTGACAAAATGCCAATTACTTTCCAGCCATTTATATGATTTATATCCCACACCAAGAATAAGGTGTTACAATAGGTCCTAGCAAATATTGTCCTTTTCTTCCTTTCAATTAAGGCATAAAAATCATAACCCAGCTTCCAGAATAGAAGGGCACAGGCTTGACATCCAAACAACCAAAACATGCTCTAGGTTTTCAATCTCCAGACATTGGCATAAATATCAAAAATTTTATTCCACTATTCAGCAGAATTCTAAAGAGCGTCGCTAAGCACCTTGATTATATTCAAAGATTTTATTAGAAATAAAGAAAATGTCTCAGGCAAAACCAAGTCATTCTCATATCTGGAGAAACTGGAAGCCTGGTTGCCCCACAGCCCTGTTGATTCATCAACACTAATGGGCATCTCCTTGCAGGAGAGAACGATGCCTTAGATCCTCGCCCTGCCACCTTACTGTAACTGTGGCTACCTAACTGATCAGTTGGCTTTTCAGTTAGAGTCAGCCGGCCCATCAGAAAGACACCAGGTCTCATGGGGTGGGGGGGACTGAATCCAAAAGAGCAGCGCTCAGAAGCCTACCTCCTCCCTCTGTCCTCCTGCCCCTGCAGGCCATCGGCAGCTTCACTCAGTTCTAGAGAGAGAAATGGAAAAACTCTTGTCTCCGCTCTGAAGTGCAGAGCTGAGCAGGTCGAGGTTACACAAATATCTGAACTGGGACAGTGCCTTTCTCCTTTTTAAAACTCTAGTGCATACTTATCCCAGAATTTTGAACTATAAAAAGGAAGTAGGAAACAATTTGTCAAAAATCTTACTACCGAGTCATATCATCTGTTAATGTGTTTTACTCTTTTTTTTTTTTTCCTGTGTGCACAGAATTTAATATTGACCGCTTGACATGTACTTTGTGGACGGTTAGAGGATTGAGATGGGATCTCTGAGTTGATGAAGGGAGGCTCTGCAGTCTACCTGCGGGCTGCTTCCTTCTTCCTCCTTGCATGCCTTTCGGCCACTTGGCCAACCTCTTGGAGTCTTGGGTTCCTCACCAGCAAAAGCAATGATTTAAAACATATCAAAACAGATGTGCTGGGACATGGCTGTAATGCCAGCGTTTTGGAGCTAGAGGCATGAAGACGAGAAGGTCACAGTCATCCTTGGCTACTTAGCAAGTGGGAGGCTAGCCTGAGATACGAGAAACCCTGTCTCAAAGTATGTTTTAAAATTTAGCTTTTATTAGAGGATAAGGAACATTCTAGACATTCCTTCACACACACACACACACACACACACACACACAACTTTCTTCCTTTGCTTCTTTCCTATTTCTTTGTTTTCTCTTTCTTTTCTCCTGCCCCTCCATCCCCTTCCACCTTCCTTGTAAAGTCATGAGTTAGACATTATTCCTCAAACACGAAGCTGCCCGCGAGCTGTCCACCTCTCTAACCTCTCTCCAAAAGAGGCGCATCTCATCTCTGGATTAATTATCAGTCTTATCGGGATGAGTACCTTTTTACTTAGAGCTATGAGCATTGCCACATGGGCAAAATGGGATTTCTTGCATGGCTTTCATGGTCATCTAAGAAATGGTTAGAATGTGGATCACATGGCAAAGTGATTCGTAGGTGTCCTGGCCACATTTACTTAAACATGGCAACTGTTGCAGAGAGGTTGGATGTTAGCAGAACACCCAAATGGAAATGTCCTAACAGAGCCTTGTGCTCTTCTGTATTTAATGTGGGCTGAAGAGAAAGTGAAGACACACCTGGGAGGAAATTATCAGAAAGGTACGGATTAGTGGTGGAAAGGGGTCTTGCAGTCCTTATTGCTGGTACCCAGTTTGTACTGTGACCCCCGCGGGGGTCCTCGGAGCATCTCTTGGCTCACATTAGCCTCAGATGTTGAACCTTCAGCTCAATGTTTGGGCTAGTCTGGCCAGACTACAGCATCTTCTGTTTATTTCATGAGCACAGGAACGAGAGGCCACCAGACTGCACAGGATTTACATGGGTGTGTAGACCTGAATCTCGGTCCTCCACACTTGTGCAACAAGCATTTTACCACTGGGGCCATCTCCGCCCACCTGTGTTTTAGGAACTTTTCTACTGCAGTGGCAAGACCTCATAACCAAAGAAATTTACAGAAAACAAGCTTTTATTTGGGGCTAAGAGTTTCAGAGGGAGGGAGCCTATGACTGTCATGGTAAGGAGCATGGCAGCATGCAGGCAGACACGGAAATGGAGCACTAGCTGAGGACTTCCATCTGATCCATGAGCACAAGGCAGAGAGCTAACTGGGACTGGCACGGACTTTTGAAACCTCAGAGCCTACTCCCAGTGACACACCTCCGCCAACAAGGCCACGCCTCCTAGTCCTTCCCAAACAGTTCATGAACTAGGGAGCAAATATTCAAACATTGGGACCTATGGTGAGCATTCTTCTTCAAACCACCACTTATTGTGTTTTTGCATATTTTTATGAAAAACTACATATACCATAGTCCATAGGTAGATAAAAGGAAGTTAAAACTGGGCTTTAAGCTTGTAAGAAGCAGTTCACGAATAAAACTGCTTCTAAATGGACTTAACGAAAGGAGATGGTCTCCTAGCTAGTCAGTGTAGACTTGCCAAGTTTAGAATAGGCTCAGGCATTGTTGGTTTCACATTTTGACCCAAACTTCAGTCTTTGATCTTGTTTGTTATTCTCTCCCTCTGTGATTGGCAAAGCAAAACTCTGGGTTTCTTAGAAAATCAATAATAAAAATCTCCATGGACATTGAAATTGCCTTACAAAACATTTTGATGAGTAAAGTATAAATGAGAAAAGAAACATAAGGCTTGCATTTCCCTTAAATACACAAGGGATTGTAAATAGAGAAAATACACGTTCGTGAAAACATGTTGGGGAATATGCTAGAACTTTGAAATATAGTTGGAAAGAGACATTTGATGAGACCAAGGGCAGCTGGATCTTGCTCATCCGTGACGCTTTTTTTTTTAAAGGTAATGGATTATAAATAAAAACATATATTAATAATTCACATCAGGGATGATAGCAACACAGGGAAAATCCCTCTGCATTAGTCATCCAGATGGAAAAATTCTACGAGGCTTATAAATGCAACATGAGAAAACTGCAGGGCTTCATCTGTCTCACAGCACTGTCACTCCTCCTGTAAAATACAACGGAATTACAAACCCCAAAGGATTGTGATGAGGAGGACAGACATCATATCAGTATGGCTGTCAGAGTGAATTGCTTCCTATTCTCAAGTGGTCCTATTTAAACATGGGGTCTGTTCCCTTTGGAATATATGTAAGACAGCGTATGTGTTATAGATACAGGTATAGTCTCTCGTGTGTTCTGAGGTGAAGTTTTAATGGTTATTTGAATCTAGACTTGATTTTTTTTAAAGGAAAAAGTAATTAAAATGAGCTTTCTAATGTTCCTATGTACTAAAGATTCTGATGTTGATAGCTATCTGGTTATGATGCATAGAACTGCGCACTTATTCACATAGGCATGGAATGTGGACTAGTGTACTCTTAGACACAGCAGTACACAGGCTGGATGCCATTTTGTAGGGAAGGCTTTCCTCTATTCAGATATTCTAGAAGTACCTGCCAGAATCTCTGGCTTATTAGTCAGTAAGATGTATTTCTTTCTGTCTGTCTTTCTTTGTTTCTTTCTTTCTTTCTCCTTCCTTCTTTCCTTCCTTTCTTTCTTTCTTCTTCTTCTTCTTCTTCTTCTTCTTTCTCTCTCTCTCTCTTTCTCTCTCTCTCTTTCTCTCTCTTTGTTTTTTGTTATTTTTTTGCTGTTGTTTCTTTGGTTTGTTTGGGGTTTCTTGTTTGTTTGTTTTACTTTCAGATATGGTCTTGCTGTTTAGCCCAGACTGCCTTTAAACTCATGATCCTCCTGCCTGAGCCTCCTGAGTACTGAGATTACAGGTGTTCATACCATGTCCCACCAGTAACACTGCGTTGTTGTTGTTATTGTTGTTGTTGTTGTTTTGGTCTAGACATCATACACAGCCAAGACTCCAAGTATCCTTACTAGGAAATTGGTTAATGATGGGTGTTACCCAGAATGACCATTGGCCTTTAAGTGTCTGATTTTTTTACTCCTCTAGTCCCTCAGAGTTGGTTTCATTTTGTCTCCTTTGATTTCCCCCATATTTTATCATTATTATCCACAGAGTCGCTTTTCCAGGCTCTTCCCTGTTATGAGAAGCTGGAGATACTTATTTACTTATTAGTTGATTGATTGGTTGGTTTGAGCTCTATTTGTAGAGTATCTTCTCTGACTCTTGGTATATATTAGACGTTAGTAAATGAAGACGTAGCTAATATTTATAAGCACTCACGGGGACACCTTATAAAGTGGACACAGACTCTCTGCTGTTTGTTTCATGATTGAAATTAGAAATTCATAGTTTGCTAAGCTGAGCCAATTATCTTTTGCCACATGCATTAGACTTGGAAATTTGCCTTTGGAATGTGTGTCAGAATATGTATATGACTGTGCACATGTATATATGTAAACATACTATTTAAAACTAGTCATTAAACTATTAAAAGGAACGTAATTAAAACCCTATAAATTACGTAATATGAAAAGGTTGTCAACTAGACATTGTCTTTGATGACACACATTTATAAAATACTATAATTTCAGGTAGAGTTGATTTGTATTTTTAAAGTGCAGTAGGGTTTTATAATTTATATAGAACTTTATGTATAAAATGATGATCTGTCTGAACCACTAGAAAGTGATGATCACATACAATATATATTCACTAACCATGACCAAGTTTTATATCTCTTAAAATAAATTATTTCTCATTACGCCTAAACAATTGCAGTGAAATTACACTCCTTAAACAGACTGGAAACCACAAAGTCATAGGGTCACATCAAGATAACACCTTTTCTGTGAGGAGAACTGTGACCTATAGGAAATATTTCCGGTGTCACTTTGGTAGCTGGGAGTTATTCCCAGTTTTTTGGTTTTTGTCTGTCTATCTGTCTGTCTGTCTGTCTGTTTGTTTTTGGCAGTAGATCTTCTGTCATGAGAATGTTGATGCTTCCCTGCATGTTGTGTTTGATGCGTTTCATTTGGAACAAGGTGTATCTAACTTTTAAGGGTCTCGTATTTACTTACCACAATTATTAGATGATATGGATGAAATGCAGGGTCAATACAATTGACAAGATACTCTATCCACTTGGTAGCTGCTTACAGAGTTGACTGAATTTTCAGGATTGAGAAAATAAGTTGAGGAGATAAAGTAATTGGGTAAAGTAATTGTCCTATTGATGGTGTCATAGACTTTAATGTCTATCTGTAAGAAACAAACAGATGCAGCTGGCATTTGATCATGAGTCGTATAGTTCGACTCAAAGCCATCAATCAACTGGTGAAATAGATGGCCATGGGCGACTTTACCCAAAAATAGCAGAGTTCAGTCTTTTCAAGATCACAAAGAAGATTGACCAAAAGTCAATCGTATTATGGGCCCTAAAACATAACAAATTTAAAAGGGTAAGTGTTATACCATGTCCATTGTCACACCATAATAGAATTAAACCAGAAATCAGTAACAGAAGATAATGGAAAATACGACAGTAGGCACAGCTCAAGGAGATAGCACAAAAGAAATTGAGAAGTATTTTTTAAACAAAATAAAAGTGAAGACACAACCAGTCAATGCTTTTTAAGTTTAATCTAACACTGTAGTACTTGAATTTACAGAGTTTAATGTATCTATAGGAAAAGAACAAAGATGATAAAAATGTAAGATTGACGCTGTAGTCAACAGAAGAAAGGACATAGAAATGAATACACACATCAATGAAATTGTAAAGAAGAAACAGACAGAAAAATCAACAGCATCAAATGTTGGAGTTTTAAAAATGATTGAAAGATGTCTAGCAGGAGAGAGGGGAGTAGGGAGGAAGAGAGACTTGGGGTATCAATTTGCTTGGCTGACTGGATGACTGGACAGCTGCTAGCTGCCAAATGCACCTCAGGATGTGTTTAGCAGTGTGAGTTCAAAGAATACTGGTATGTGTGTCAGTGAAGTGCGTGTGGCAGAAGGTAGCTGTGTACCATGCAATGATGCAATGATGTAACCCCACACAGCTGGAAGTAGGAGAGCTCTTGTATTCTCTCTAGGGTCTTCTTCAGTAGGGAGATTTTCTGCTCTCATTGCCTTTGGGCACAAGACCCCACTTTCTTTGGCTGCTGGTTTTAGGGGCTCAAGCCTGCAGCCCTCACCACACTCTTGGTTGGTCATCCTCATTGGGACCATGTCATCGGCCCCTCTTCTTTCAAGGTTACTCAAGGCTTTGTGTATAAACTGCTGTTTGCTTCTCTCACTCCACACTTTCAGAAGGTCACTAGAAACCCTGACAGCCTCTGTGGTCATCTGAGTAAGTAAATATAGCTTCTCTTACATAAATTATTCGACTTATATGTGTAATATATGTTCAGTTGGTTCTATTTCTCTGGAAAACTTTGATATGGGTACTTAAAGGATAATAAAGATCAGTTAACTGATTCCTTCACTGCTGACCTGTAATATGGAAGTACATTTCTGACCTGTACCCTTTTTCTTCTCTCTTACAAACTACTGTTTTGTTTGTTTTTCTTTTCTTTTTTTAAAACAGCATTAGTGATTTCTACTTTGTTTGCCTAAGAATCCTATTATTTCCTTTTTAAACATTTATTTATAATTTATTTATTTAATAGTGGGTGACTCTCTGTGTGTGTGTGTGTGTGTGTGTGTGTGTGTGCATGCGTGCCTATGTGGCATGGTTCATATGTGGAGGTCAGAGGTCAGAGGACAACTTTAGAATGGGCAGGGCAGGTCTCTCCGCCTGTGGGCTGTAAGGTGTTGAAGTCAAATATTTGTTCTCTACCATGCATGTCTCTGCATGGAGCCATCGTGCCTGCTCCTCTTCTCCACTTTAAAAGACTATCGTGGGACATGCAGCACTGGTGTCTGAGGTGTCCCCCAGCAGCATACCTATTTCACCTACTCTCCTAGAGTTTTCATTGCTTCCCTAAATGGCAATGAGCATCTTATCTCTCTCATTTTTAGTAAGGTTTCATGGACACGCTCATCCACACACCCCTACCTACACACACTCTTATTATTTATAATTGTTCCTTTACCTCTAGTTTAAAAAATATATTTGTTAATTTTTAATTTTTTACTTTCATTGTTATAATGTTCTCTGAGCTTTCTAGATATAGGTTTGATGTGTGCAATTTCTTTGTGTGTGTGTTGGGGGAGGGTCTTAGCCTTTTAAAAAGCATTCTGACTTCTCTCCTTCTAGTGTTTTCACTATGTATAAATTACAACTTATCTGGTTCTCCTGGAGAACTTGGATATTCTTTTAAATCTTTTTATTGTGTTTTGTCTTTGCTTTTCATTGTGAAGTTTTTCATTAACATATCCTAGGGGCTGTAGAGACAGCTTAGCCATGAGGACACCACTTGGATCCCAGGCCCTCCGTGTAAAATCCTGGGGCTGACGCAGGGGCAGGTAGACACAAATTCCTGCATTCCCCAGAACCTGAGGCCAGTCAGTCTACACAATCAGTAAGTCCTGGGTTTTGTGACAGACCCTCCCCCAAAGGCCACAGTGAAGAGATTGAAGGCACTCAGCTACCACAATGTCGCCTCCACGTGCACATGTATACAACGCACGTGAGCCTCACTTCATACATATTCCACATAGGCATATACACATACACTACACATGGGAGGGCAACAAAAGACAAAAACACCCCCCAGAGATTCTTCCCTTGGTTCCGTTCCCTCACCTGATGACTTTCAGTCTCTCTGGTCCTTGCAGAGAATCTCCATCCCAATTACCTTCCCTGTCGGTTCTGCACTCCATCTCTTATCGCTAGGAACCTGGGTGTAGTAATCAGCACGTGACAGGACGGAGATGTTTGATAAATGGTGTCTCCTGCCCTACAGTCTTGTCATGCCTGGGCATTAACGTGTTCTTAGTGAAGTGGCATGGAGGTTTTATGAACAGCAAGCATTTCTTTCATATCTAATACTAGTTTGATGGTCAGTCCAAGTGTTTGACATTGAGGAATTTTCACATTTTCTCTGAATAAGAATCTTAGTGGGAATTTTGAGATAGGCTGTTTGGGATCCTTGGGAAGGTGATTTTGTAGCCATAAACTGTCTTGCTCAGTTCTGAAGTGTGTCACAAATACTTTAGGTCCAGCTAGGAAGACTGCTAGTTCATGTGTTGCCAGATCAATGGCACATTGCTTCTAATGTGCTTCTTGATCTCATTACTGTCCATGAGGCCCAAGGAGGACACTGACTGACTCTGCCCACTCGAAGTCAGAGGATGGAGAGCTGGCTTCTTGTCTTCTTCAGGTAGTGAAAAGGGATGTGAGAAGGGACCTGGGACCAGCTACTTTGGGTCTTAGATGTCACAGCCACAGAATTAGAATAGTAGAGCTCCTGACACGGCCACTGTCAGCAGCACTGTGAGCAAAGACGGAGATGCCAGTAACTTAGAAAAACCCAGAGAAATTATAGCAACATCTCCACGAAGCCAAGAATTTAGGGTTAAAGTCAACTATGGAGCAGATTGATCTGTGATGCAGTAGGGCCACATCAAATCAGCTTGGTAAACAATCACATGTCCAAAATCAAAGAGATGCCATGGCACACATTCCTTTTCATAAAAATTCATAGTTTAGATATTAAAATTCTGATCACCAAGTGAGGAAAAGTCCATACCAAGTCAGCGGTGTGAATGAGGAAAGAGGGAAGGGTAGTCACCAGAGGCAGAATGAGGAAGTTAGCTGAGTTCCTTAAAAAAGCTGACTTCGAAACTGTGGGGTCTGTGGTGTGTGTCTGCAATCACCCCATGTCCACGGTCAGTGTGGGAGTCCAGTCAGCTGCTCTTCTTATGTAATCCCCAACGAGCTGCTTCCCAGGACTCTGAGCTTATTTCCTGGCCTTTTGTTTTGGGTGGAGGAATGACCTTTAGATTAGTTGTCCACTTGTCAATAACCAAGCTAAAAGTTTAGGCAAGAAGATATCAATATAATATTTTACTTAAAAATAAACAATAAGAATTTTTTTTTTAATCAAGGTACTGTTAAGCCACAGACAGAGTTACGGCTGGCTTTTAGAGTAACTAACTAGTCTCATACATTTTTCATATTACAGCTTTATAAATGAACTTGAGACAAAACTAATATCTAAAACAGTAATCACAGTTACCACCACTCCTTTCGTGCTTTGAAATCTATTCATAATGTGCAGATGATAATTCATCATTTTCTGTTTAGTATTTTCATTTTCTGCTATGATTTATAAAGTATGACCTTAAGCTTTTCATATAGTACATTATATTTTAGAATTTAGATGATATTTTCATATGTACTAGGGGCTTATTTTGTTGTTGTTTGGAGCATATGTGGGATTGTGGCAGGAGTCTTCTTAAATCCATTACAACAAAAGGGGGGAGGTATAGTGTTAAATCACAATGTGGCTCTGAAACCTTAGCCTATGTGATGTGAAGAGAGCTGTCAATGCAAAGGAGCAACGTGTCCACTCCCCTGTACCACTTGTAAAGCCTTCTGTGTACCTGCATCTTTAGCACTACAGAAGTACATGATGATAACAATATACAAAGTGGTGGAGATAGGGTTAAAATATTATTTGTTGAAATAAATATTCTCTAGGACCTTGGCTGTCACCTCCATTCCTATTATCTCAGTCTGGGATAGTACTGTTGAATGAACACTGTTGGTTTAAATTGTTTGTTTCATTTTGTTTTTGAAATGGGGTTCCATTATGTAGCCTGGAACTACGGAATCTCCTGTATCAGCTTACTCAGCACTGTGTCATACCTGGACATATCTAACTCTTTTTAAATGAGTGAAGGCTGGTTGCACTGCTTCATTTTTGTTGACTTGACTCAAACTAGCATCTCAACTGAGAAACTGCTCCATTGGATTGCCTGATAACAAGTCTATGGCTAACCATGGGAGGTACCACCCCTCTGCAGGTATGCCTGGGTTGTATAAGAAAGCAGACAGAGCCAGGCATGGGCATCAAAGCAGAATTAGGGTTCCTCCACTGTCCTCCATGTTTCTGCTTCCATTTTCCTGCCTTGAGTTTCTGATTCCACTTTTCTCAGTGTTGAACCTGGAAGTATAAGATAAAGCATAGTTTTCCTCCCCAAGTTGCTTTTGGGTCATGGTGTTTCATCACACCAACAGACAAAAAACTAGGAGACCTGTAGAGAGAATATCTTGTGTATTGTGTGTATGCAACACCTGTCAATGAAAAAACCCAATGGCCTATAGAAAAGGGTAGAATAGAAGGTGGGACATGTGATAAGCAAAAAGGATTCTAGTGTAGAGCTAAGAATGGGGAGATTTGTTGGGGGAAGATGTGAGAAGGACTGATGCATGGTACCTGGGCAGAGGTACCCAGCCACATGGCAAAATGTAGATAAGTATAAATGGGTTATTTTAAGTTATGAACTAGGCAGGGAAGAGCCTAGCTATGTGGCCTAGGTATTTGTAAATATTTTTTGAGTCTCATGAGTCATTATTCTGGGAGTTTGGGGTTGGGAGGAAAAACACTGACCCTACTACACAAACCAGTAGTATATTCATTTATTTTTCTAGTACCATCTATATGAGGTTTTAAAGATTGAAGCCACTCTTTATTACAGCATATATTTTTCTGACTTGCCTTTACCACTTATTAGAACCCAATATAGCATGACAGTATCATGATAAATGTTTTGACACTGCAGTTCAGAACCTCAGAAACCTGTGCAGAGACAAACATCACTGACCTATATGAGGTTGCTTGGAGTGTACTTTTTAATCCTGAAATATATAGCTGTGATGGTTAATGTTTATTGTCAACAGAATCTAAAATCACTCAGGAGACAGGTTTGCCTCTGGGAGATTGTCTTACATTAACTGACATGAAAACCCCATTGTCACTGAAAGTGAGGCAATTCCCTCGGTAGGAATCCTGGGCTGTATAAATGGGGAAGGTGACCTGAGCCCTAGCAAGCATTCATTGCTCTCTGATTCTTGAGTAAGGAGGCAATGTGACCAGCCTTCTCCTCCTGCTCCTGCTGCCAGGCCACCCCAACCCCTGACTGATGCCTTGACTTCCCCACCATGATGGACGGTGATAAGATACCATAAATCCATTCCTCTCTTAAGTTGTTATTGTCAGGGTGTTTTATCACAGCAACAGAAAAGCAGCTGAGACACATACAGTGACATGTATGCCAATAGACACAATAAATGTTAGGTACTTATTATAAAAGCAGAGGAATAAAATCAGCAGGTTTTTTTTTTAAACTTTATTCCTATTATATGAAAACCACTTCTGAATAGAGTACTACAACCCCAGAGAAATTTACATGATGAGAGAATATCAACAGATTCAACATTGGAGACCAACAACAGAATTAATGAATATCTGGGTAGGAATGATCTATGCTCAACTCAAGGAAGAAATATAACCAATATTGAAAATGTAATATATATGTATATACATATGGTCAAAGCAGTCTTATTGTAGACGTTTTGGTCTCTTTAAAAGCTCAGTTACATTATGTAAACATGTTTTTGTTTTAATCTCAAGTATGGGATACATGACTGCTCCAGTTTGTCCACAGCTTGTAATAGCCTTGTGAGAGAATGTGATCTTTCTCAGTTGAAAACGGCCTCGTGATCTTTTCAAGTTGGAAAACATTGTTTTGGGGACTCTGAGAAGGTATAAATATGAGAGGGAGGGAGGGAGAGGAAAGAGAGAGAGAGAGAGAAAGAGAGAAAGAGAGAAAGAGAGAAGAGGGTGGGAGGAATGAGAGAAGAACAGTTGAAAGAGACAGAGAAGGAGAGAAAGTTGTTGCTGCATTCACTGTTGCTGGCAACAGAGATTGGTGTTGCCCCAAAGAACCTGATGACCCTAAACATCAGGAAGTAGCCAAAGAGAACCACGCCCCTTCTCCCCACTAACCTTTCTCTCCTAGCAGGCAGTGGAGTGTTGGAAAGGATTGGGTTGGTGAAGGGAGAAAGAGAACTAAGAAAGCAAAATAAAAAGTAGATTTAAAAAGCTCGCCTACACACTCTCTTGCACGTTTTTATATTTTAAAATGTGTTCTGGTCCAATGGATAGAAGTGCCTCCACCTGAAACCACAGAGCCTCTATGAAGCCACCCTTGGTAGCTTGTGCATTCAGTCTCTGAGCTGATAGCAAGAAATGGGAGGTGAAAACAAGAGAATTTCTAGAGACTTGCTAGTCTCTTACCCTGACGAACACATTGGGAAAAAAAAAACCAACAAAAAAATCTTGTCTCAAACAAAGCAGAAGATGAGACTAGACACTCACCGTGGCTCTCTGACCTTCACGTGTGCACAGTGGCACATTCCCTCCCTCCCTCAAATATAAGAATGCAGACACATATTCACATGTACACATATACACATGGAATACACACAAACACTTATGTATTTGACAGTGTCATTAAGTCCTTTGCAGGGAGAATTATACAAATTTACAAACTCTATACTGATAAAGTAAGAAAGGACAGGGGGACAAAAAGTTATGTTCAACAAAATATGAGGAGGGGCAACGTACAATGTTTAAAAATCCAGTTCTGATGACACTTAATGTCAATTCTATCTACTGGCTCCTCTTCATAGTGAAAAGAGCTTGACACTAGCTGCCTCTCCTGGTTTATAGCTAGTCTGCTTGCCACTCCACACATAACTACCCTAACGTCTGTGCCCAAATTAGAATAGCCTTGAATTTATTTTCTGTGACTTTATCATGCTAAAAAACACACAGCAAAGATCCTATGCTGAAACAAAGCCAGAGTTCACTAACAGCCTGGTAACTTAATTTCCTTTCCTTTCCTTATCAGAAAGTCATAGTTATAAGATTAAAAGTTCCCTTACTGAGTTTTCATTCCAGTCCCTGTTTATTTTGCACATAACCTGGAAAAGATGGTTGGTAGCCGTTCATCCAGTATTGCTAAAATATTTCCTTAGCATCCCCAGTTGGGACAGTAAATGTGAAAGATGACTAAGACAGGAGCCGAATCTATGCTTTACCAGGGGCACATGGGATTCCAGAATCAAAAGGGTTGAAAAAGAGTGCATATGCAAGGGTGTAAGCACTCACATTTCCTTATCACTCCTGACACAATTCCCCCACTGCTCCATGTTTAATTCAATTTACAAATTCAAATTCGTGTTTGCTCCAAATTGTAGAATTCCAGTTATAACTCACATAGTTTGGTAAGAACACAGAACACGTGAGCTAGAAGCATATTTTACATTCATTACTTTTGCCCACAGGAAAAGATGAAATTCAATAAAACTTAAGTATTTACTTATCTAAATTGGAAATCAAATTCGTTCCTATGAATTTCTTAGAAACTAAATGCTCTAGTTTGCTTCTTCGTTGCTGTGATAAAACTATAACCAGAAGCAACTTGGGGGTAAAAGGGTTTAGATTCAGCACTGAGGGAAGGCAAGAACTCAAGCATGGCAAGGACTCCAATCCAGCCTGAACTGCAGCGAAGACCCTAGAGGAAGGCTACTTACTGGCTTAATCCAGGTGTATATACAGACACCTCTCTATCCTCCTTACACAACCCAAACCCATTTTCCCTGGGGACAGTACCACCCACAGTGGTCTCAGCCATCCTCCACCAATTGGCATCAAGAAAATGCTCCTGAGACGGGATCACAGGCCAACAGGATGGAAGCAACTCTTCAACTGAAGTTCCCTCTTCCCAGGTAGTCTTTACTTAGTCTCTGTCTACCTACAAGAGTTCCCAACATATCTTAGGATTAAGGAATGGCCTATTAGATTCAATTGTGGGCTTGTTAATCAATTCAAATGGAAGAGAAAAGACTCAAGAAAGTATCTAAGATGTGTTTCTGAATTTAAACTCCATCTTGCAATTACTGTTTATCACACACTCACACTAGTTTACTATCCTGGAGCTCGCTTTTTTTTTTTTTTTTTTTTTTTTTTTTTTTTTTTTACTATTCTCCATTTGTCCTGTAAACCAGTCCCAAGTCCCTAGAAACCATAATGTCAAGGTCATCTCAGTGGCCTTACTTCTTGGGTCCAGTTTTCTGTATTATTTCTTTTTCTCATTGTTGTGACCAAGTACCTGACAAGGGGTAACCCAGGGGGCAGGAGTTGTTCTGCTTATAGTCTAAGAGGATGTATGGTAGGAAGGCACGATGGCAAGAGTGGGAGGTGGCTGGGCATACTGTGCCCACAACCAGGAAGCAGAGGGGAATGGAAGTTCATGCTATGTTAGTTTTTCCCTGTGTGTTTCAGGACCTCAGTCATTGGAATGATGACACTCGTGTCTTCTCAGACAAAAGAACCTCATTTAGAGAAAATGCTTATCATTGGCATGCCCAGAGATTGGCCATTCTGGTGAGTCTAAATCCTGCCAAATTGACTGCCAATATTAATATCATATCACAGAATTATTTTCTGTGAGTGTGCTAAAATCATATAATGGGAAAATAATTTACAAACAGTATAGGAACAACTGTATACATATGCATTTAAGGAATAAATGTGGACCTGTAACATACTATATAATTTAAAATAGATGAGAATATTACATGGAATAATGGACCTATAAAACACAGAAGCATACAATAGGGAAGATCTTCACAGAACTGACCGTGGCAGAGAGTCAAGAGATAGGGCATCAAGAAGATAACAATCAAAAAGAAAACAAAGCACACTTCAAGTGGAAAACTTCTGTGTTATTAAGACATGATCCAAAGAGATGGAAAAACCCAGGGAGTGAAAGAAAAAAATCTACAAATCACGTAACTGAATGGGGATTAATGTTAGAATATATTGAAATGTTTTATATTATTCAACCATAAAAGAGACAAATTAGTCTTAAAATGAACAAATTGTTCTATAAAAATTTCTCCAAGTACATATAGAATTGGACATCTGAAAAGGTGCTCAAAACCATTAGGCATTAGAGAAATGAAAATTAAGTCATTCATTTTTTACTCACAATGATATGACAGCCAGGCTGCAACAGAGACAAAACATAGCAAATATGGATTAGTGCTGTGTAGACCTTAGAATTCTTAAGCACCTGTCATAGTAATGCGATGTGACCTGGCCCTACACAGAACTGGTTGGCAATTCTTCAAATGAGCAAAATGTAGATTTATCATAGGACCTAGAAATTCCCTGCATAGGTGTAACTTCAAGGGAGCCACACATACATTCGAACAGTAGCTTGTAAGTGAGTGCTGGTAGTACTATTACTTACAAACACTGAAAGAAGAACAGTTCACAGGTCCACTACAGATGAACAGATAAACGATGGTGCTCCAGCCATTCCATGGAATATATTTGATCACCAAAAAGGATTACAGCACTGATACATGCAACCACTGAGGTGGTCCTTGAAAATGTTGTATTAAGGGAAAAGCAAAAGTAGCCAAATCCAAAAGTCTATGTTGCATGACTCATTGCTATGAAATACCAACAATAAGAAAGTCCACACAGACCAGAAGATTGTTGCCAGGACTTAGGGAAAAAGAACAAGGAATGGTTATTAGAAGCTCAGGGCTTCTTTGTGGCTTTGCATAACCCATGAGTATAAATTTAAAAAGCATTGAGTTACATTCTTGTTATGGCATATACTTTATATTTCAGTTTTTAAAAAAGAAAGTATGTAAAACACAAATATTATTACCACCCTTATGTAGATGAAAGACATAATTTGTATTTATGAGAATTAAAAGTTTTGATAAAACTGAGTATCCATAGAACAAAGCTTAAATACCACTCAGAAAGTAAAATTTGACTGAAATGATTAAGAAAGAAAGAAAGAAAGAAAGAAAGAAAGAAAGAAAGAAAGAAAGAAAGAAACACCGTAAAACAGAGGAACAACATAGGTAATCATATTCACATAAAATGGACTGAAAAGACAAATATGGGATTCCAAGAGGGAGATCTGAGAGCCGAGACCACAGCCCACCAGCCCGAGGCACAGCATGCTGCTCAGAAGCTTTGGTGCCATGAGCAATAGGCCCTAGACACACCCCAGAACCAGGAAAAGGATTTTTAAATGAAGTCTCACTCAGAAAGACAACTCTCCAGTGTTCTCAGGGAGGGATTCTGCACAGCAGCTCACAGAACACAGGGGTTTGGCTTAGTTTATTTTTATTAACACTAGTAAAAACTAGAGATGACTGAGAAAATTTTTTTCTGAAGTCCTGAAAGAAAAGGGTCTCTAGAAGGTCAGACCTAATTTAGCTTTAAGTTAAATGTGGTAATAAAGGGAAGACATGAGGACCTGCAGGCAGCTAAGGAGTACTGAGCCTGGAAGGAATAGCTTTCCCCAGGGGAGCACCCCCTAACTGGTTATCTAATACCAGTTAATATAAGGACTGAGCAGGTTGTGTTTACACACACACACACACACACACACAAGCTGAGATTGAGAGCAAGGAGGAGGGAGAGGAGGGGGTGGTGCATGAGAAGTGTTGGAGAGAAGAAAAGGAAGAGGTAAAATGATGTAATTGTATTTTAATTAAAAATTATAAACAATAAAAGACGTTATTAAACAGGCAGAGTCTTTTAAAAAATTATCTCCATTGCAAATTTTTAAAGGAATTCCTCAGAAAACGTTATTTATTAGAGCGAGGAAGTAAACACGGAGGACATGGAGAATGAGAGCCCCAGCAGCAGAGGACAAGAAAGGAACTCACAGGGGACCGAGGACTGAGAGGACAGCTGTGGGCCTGGACAGGTGGCAGGCAGCCAGCTGACCTTGGAACAGTCAGACGACAGCGGGAGTCCATGGGAAGAATACCGGTGAAGAAACAGAGAGTGCCGGGAGAGAGTGGAAGGACTGTTTCATAAAATAAAAACATGGAAAGGTTGAGCACTGCGGCACATGCCTGCGAGCCCAGCTGCCTAGGAACTCTTAGAGTAGGGCGGCTGCAAACCAGAGGCCTATCTGGGCTGAACAGTGAATTCTAGAACAGGCAGAGGTATAGACATCCTGGCTTAGAATTAAATATGGGTAGAGCTACAGCACATGGGTGGGGTGTTTGCTTCTCTTCTGCAGGATATTGGGGTCAATCCCTTTTGCGGCAGGGAGGGGACTAAGCAGAAAAATAAGAAAATGAAAGCTAATTGACTTACTAATTATAAAGAGTACAGAAGAGGGCGGACTCAGAGCATAGTACCTGGCAAAATCATAAGCATAGACATTCGAGTACCAACACTGTGGGTCTTGTGACTGTAACATTAGTCTAATGATAATAGTAGCAGAAGTGCAGTGGGAGTTGGAAGGGTTGTAGTTAGGGGTGTGTGGCGGGGAAATGTGCAGGAAAAATCTTTGCAGTGGGCTATATCAGTGCTCAAGACATATTCACTGCTGTCTTCTGACCCCCGTGATAGACAGCTAGGCAAGTGGTGCACATGGGCCTCTATACCTCATGCAGAAACAGTATGACGTGTGCATGTGTCCTTGTGGCTCTCATGTTCCTCAACCATAAGAAGAGTCCCCAGGCCCAGCATGACCACAGAACAGATTCAAAAGTAAGCCTACAACCTGATGGAGTCGAGTTAATGTAAGCCAATCTATAGATTTATAATCTAAAAAGAAGCATATGTTCACACAATGACTAATACTTCGTGGTTCTCTGTTATGAATCGTTGTTGTAGCAACCTAGGGGAAAAAAAGCCTACCCCCAAGAGTCATGAACTACCGAACAAAACCTGTAGCACCATGCGTGGGAACCCTCCTCTTGAATTGTTAGTCAGGGGAACCCAAGAGAACCACCCCCCACAAAAAAAAAATGAGCACTATAGGTCACTGCCTTTTTCCTTGGTTGCCTCCCAGGATGTGAAGGTAAGACCCAGCGCTGACAGTGATCTCGGCGCTGACTCGGTGCTGACGGTGATGTACTTTGATACAAGACCTAAAGCAGTCAGGCTGGAACTGACCAGAAGCCTCATCCCTAAGGAGCGACTCTCACAGTATCAGCACTATGCAAGCTGCTAAGGGTGAGGCAGAATCAGCAATCCTACCGGAGCTGTAAAGCCTGTCAATGACAACAGTGACTGGCCTGAAGGTGTCTAGAATGGTGATGTGATGTCACTTATCATGGTGGTAACCAACAGCTGTCTAACTGGATTTAAAGACCCTCTCAACAGGAGGGAAATCATGCCTGGTATTGGACACTTAGTCAGCTGCCTGTGCCTGGAGGGGTCACAGACCCAAGAAGAGAAGCTACCATGGCTGCTTTTCTAAACCAGCATAAGCTGTAATTGCACTCTGGCTATTAACCCTTACACCCCAAGATAATGGTAGACAGCACCCCTCACCAAAAGGCTTTCCTTTTGCAACAGATGGACTACAGAATCCATTACAGAAAGCCACAACTGGTCCTGTGGCTGATTGTGGTGTGTCCATCCCTAACTAATACAACCACAACACAACTCCTTAACCCAAGACTCAGGGAACATCAGAAACTAGCTCCTGATTCTTAATTTTTAATTTTTTCCATCATTAAAACATGGTAGGTGATTGAAAATGTAAAAATCAAGTGTGTGTGTGTATGTGTGTGTGTGTGTGTGTGTGTGTGTGTACACATACAAAAAATAACAAAGTGGGATAATTAACAAATTTATTCGAATGGTCTTTTCTTTTAGTATTTATATGTAGAAAAATAGGACAAGGGCAGTAAGTTTAGGTAAACCTTATTTAAAACAGCACTCATAAAACTACCCGACCTCTTATTAGTGACATACTAATAAATATAAAGTTAGAAGTAAAATTGTTTGACATAGGTTCAAGACAAAAGACAAAACCAAACAAAATAAAACAAAAGGTCCCCACATGTTAAGAAATAGAGCAAAGTCCGCGAGCGCTGTGGTAGTGTTACACAGCTGGGAGAGAACAGAGAATGTGAGATGGCTGAGAAAGTTCTGGACCTGAACTGAAAAACGACCTGAGTTAGTTAGTGGTGGTCCAAATATCGAGCAACTAACTTTTAAAATCTAGCTAGTGCAGCTATTTCCTAAATTTTTCGCTCCCCTTCATCTGATCCCTGCTCATCCCTTTACGGTTTATGGTTACCTAAGTTTTATTACGCCTTCCTTGGACCCCGCTTTGCAGATATTGGAAGGAACACTGAATGCACTGTAGGAAACTGCACGAAGGACCTGGAGCATGTGACAGTTGTAGCTGTTTTGTTTTGTTGTTGTTGTTGTTGTTTAGTTTAGTTAGTTTGTTTGTTTTAACATGTTATCTATAACAACTAGTAAACTTTGTTGCCTGGTGCCCCACTCTCTTGTCAGAAAGCAGGACTGTTGAAGTCTTTTTAGGAATTCAGGAGGAAGAAGATGCTCAGACTTTGCCTAGGCCTGTGCACCTCTGTCCACTGACACTCTATTTGTAGCACCTCCTAACCCTGGATGCTCATAGATGCATGGGAAAATCAGAGAGCTGGATGGTGCTTGGTCACAGCTGTGTCACTACCCAGTGAGCAGGGCAGAGGGCAACCTATTTGTCATCACTCAAAGCTACTCTAAAACCTCTACACAAGAGCTTACAAATTAATTACCTGAAATGCCCTAAATCCCTTTATTGAAGCCCCGAAGTTCCCACAGAGTTTAATCCTCACTTCTAGTGAGTAGTAGAAAAGAGTCTTGGATAAAGGGCGCTAATTAGAGGTGCCCCTGCCATTCCTGTCTTTCCCCTTTGCAGTTCTCTTCCTCCCTGCGGCTTCTCTTAGCTTTTCATGTAGGTCCACTGGAATGGACAGTTCACTAGAGAAGGGAAGAGGCTCAACACTGGCATGTCTGCCCTCTCACGGCCAAACTCTAAAGCACTTCAAGCTGTTGGCGAAGAAGAGCACTCCTGTCCAGAGCTTTAGAGGCTCTACCGGTCCACCACACGATTTTCTGAGATGCCAGGCATTTTGGGAACTGGGATCTAAAAGCTTCCTACAACAGGAGGGATGGAGACAGGTAGATTAATAGGTACTAAGCTGTAGTTAGAAAACTCAGTCCTAATACACTGCTACATGGTTGGATGGCTGTAAGTAAAGCCAGAACATAGCGTGAAAACTCAGTCCTAATACACTGCTACATGGTTGGATGACTGTAAGTAAAGCCAGAACATAGCGTGGCTCAAAAAACTAGTGCAAGCAATTTCTATTACACTCACCATAAAGAAACATATAAAAGTATAGATATGTTTTCTCTGACTTAAACATTACACTATCCCTTAAGTATTAAATATTACCTACACACTGAAACATCTCACAGTACCCCACAAACACAGACACATTTTATGTGATAACTAAAACTATGTTATAATTTAAACTGAAAATCAAAGTAACAAATATGTAACCCTGACATAAAATATGACAAGGCAGAGAACACCCCATAGAAACTAGGGAAAGAAAATACAATCATGTTTGAAAGGAGCTATCTTTCAGGATTATGCTCCTATCAGAGAGGTGAGAGACTCATTAGGGAGCATTTTGTGACAGGAGAGTAGAGGCTGGAGAGAAAGAGGTGGCAAGATTGACATATGAAAGGATCCAGTTGACAGAAAAGGCTGGAAGCCTTTCTTATCAGGTCTACCTGTAACCACAGCTAGTTAGAGAGAAAAGACCTGGGACGGGGTATGTTAGGCATATGACCTACAGAGCATGCATAGCCTCCTGGTCTGTTTCCTCAGGCCACTGGTCCACCTTCCTCCACAGGAGTGTCTTCTCTTCTACATAGCCATGCTTTAGTCCTTTTGCTAGCCATGTGTCCCTGCTACAGATCTGGGTCCTAGGCTGCAGGAGCCCAGAGACTTCAGCAGGATCTCTACAGACATAAATATATGCCCATTTCAACTCAAGATGGGGCAGTGCTGTTCTTGGTGTCTGATGCCTGAATAACCAATGAAAAATTGAGCATTTCACAGACTTGAAAATAATCTCGGGTTTCGGGTTTAAGGTGTTCCTCGTGAGCACTGCTGTAAGACTGAACTGCAGATGTTATGAGACACAGTGAGGAACTGGAAGATCATAGAGATCTCACATTCTGACTTTGTACTGCATGCCCATCAGTTTAGTGGGGAAAGGAGAGCTGGGCTGTACATTCACATTTCAGCTTTTACTGAATCTAACTATCTGAGCAGTGGTTTAAGATGTTAGCCAAACCAAAACTTTAGCCAACCTCAGTGTGTCCCAGCCTGCTTTCTGTAGGGTTTCTTCCCATAATGTACTTTATCTGCTAGTAGCTTTTAAATGTAGGCCAGTGTCAGTGAACTTTACATAAGCATGGAGGGATCATTTTGCTCTGTGGTATCAAACTGAGATGTAAGACAACACATGATTTACGTGATTTACAACAGTCTGCAGCACGGCCTTGGTTTTGGTGTGGATCAAAAGCACATGTCACTTAAGTCCATAAATCAATGACAATCTATTGTTTTGTATGATAAACAAAATTCTATTGACTCAGAGAGATTTATTTTCTGTGTTTAAAGCTTTTAAGAGTCCGAATTTAGGGCTGGGAAGATGGCTCGTTGGATGAAGCCCTTGTTGCACGAGTGTGGGGACCAGAGTTCAGATCCTCAGCATCCATAAAAAAAAAAAAAAAAAACCCAGTACACTGGTAACTTCAGCACTGTGGAGGCAGAGGCAATGGGTCTACAGGCAAGCTGACTGGCCAGATGAGCCAAATGGGCGAGCATAGGGTTTAGCAAAAGACCCTGACCCAATATATACAGTGGACAGCAACTGAGAAAAATACCAGATGTCAACCTCTGGCATGCCTACCACACACACACAAGCATGCACACAAGCACACCCATACACACACAAACATATACTCACATGCACACCAGCTCACCTGCACGAGTGTTTCTACACACATGTAAATATATATACGTATATATGCACATATACACACAAAAACTTAAATTTCCATTTTACTAACAATATAAATAATACCTTTAAAAGTACAGAGAATCTGCCTGATAAATACCTGACTACGGTGACTATTTAATTTCAGCTCTGACAAATGTGACCGTGGTGGAAAGCCTCTAGAGTGTCTCCATCTCAGCTGCATTGTGTATTGCAAACATGAGAATTCGGTAACAAAATGTTTGGTTTATCACTATGGGCCCAACTGCCAAATAAATGTTTCATTGTTGGGAGACAAATGGTATATTGTACTTGGTTTGTTTTAACTAGCCACCCGCAAAGGTCAGATAAGTATCAGAATTGTATCAGAACCATTCAAGCCTCTTTAGTGTGTGATCCAACTCTGACAATCTCACGAGAACAGTGCCTTTCCTTACTCCCAGCTTCCATTGTGAAAACTGCAAAATTCCTTATGAAGAAAAGTCTGGAGGCACGGTGTCTGCCCCGCACCCAAAACAAAATTGGTATCATTATCCAGCTGTGATTACACTTCTGATCTGAAAGACCATGTCTTCTTATTTGGAAGAAAGCTTAGCACCAGAGCTGTGGCATCCCCGGCTGGTGCAGAGTCCTGCTTCCATCTGGACCACTTGCTTTCCTCATTCCTCCCTGCATTCATTCTGCTTCGACATCATCTAGATTTTCAGCCTCTTTTGATGTTCTGTTCTGGTCACGCCTGCTCCTTTCTGCTACGTTTTCTGCTGATTCCGAACACCCTACACTACTTACTTTTATCACAACTCTTACCAAATGCTTGACAGTTAAGGGAGGGAGGATTTGTTTGGTCCTGCATCTTAACAGACATTCATGGAGGAGATAGGAGAGTAGACAGGTCTGAGGCAAGTGGTCCATGGCAGTTGAAATTGTCTCTGACTTGCTGGGACATCTCACGCCTCCCCAGCAAAGCAAGTAGGGGCTGCCTAGGTAATAGGCAGCACCTCGATTCTCAGAACCTGCTCCTACTGCCCCGGAGAGCCACTTCCTCAAACGAGACTCCACCTCCTCAAGTCCATCCAATAGCACCACTAGCTGGGACTGAACATTCAAACCCAAGGGCCAGTGGGGGGGGGGGAGGGGGCACTTCACAGTGGAGCCACAACAATCCCACCGCTGTTTTGCATTTCTCAAGCTTTCCATCCACACAGTAAATATACACTCCACATTTTCTCTAAGTCTGATAGTTATAGGCACTGAATTTAAGACAATGCATGAAGTGTGTATGTGTGTGGGGGGGACACAGAGACAGTCTTGTTCTCTTAGGACATACCTTCTGCTGGGAAATGAAGCATGTGTGTGTATGTGTGTGTGTGTGTGTGTGTGATGCAGAGACACAACCTTGCTTTCTTAGGACATACCTTCTGCTGGGAATAAACAGATAAGCACAACAAATACCATGAAAATAGATCACACGTCACACGGATCTAAGGGCTATTAAGAGAGTTAAGCAGAGAGGTAGAGACAGCTCTATAAGGGGACATAGTATAAACCAGGTTGCCTGGGAACAAAGAACTGAAGAAGGTATGAGCGTGAGTGACCATGGGCTATCAGAGGAAGGTCGCTCCAGGCAAAAGGACGCCTGACGAGACCTGGGGCCACCTCCATGTCCTGAGTATCGTTGACTTACTTTTCTTCTCTGTATATTGTCTAGCCTTAGGGATGAAGTCATCAACATACTTGTCATTCATAAATGAGCTGTCAGTGGATACTGCCTGATGCTTTTACATTAGTGACCTATGAGATTTCAAAATCAAGATAATGCCAGGCATTGTGGGGCTCACAGTCCTGAACAGAAAGCACCCCTGCCCTCATATTCTGGTGCAATTACCAGGTTTGCCAAAAAGAAGGAGAATTGGGGAAATCCCTGGAAAACATCTAAACCACATTTCTTGTGGTATTATTACTTCCTGGTAGCCATAAAAATGCTTAGAACTTTTACTGGTCTCTCCTGACACTGAAAGTATTATAAATTCCCAAATCTAGACATTTACCCATTACTGTCCTTAAAGGCTTAGTCTCCAATTTGATATCTACTAAATATCCTGAAATGCATATGTCCAACATAACTCTCCAGTTCTTTCAACCTCTATAACAGTCAATTTTCCATTATGTGACAGAATATCCAAGATACTGTGCTTATGAAGACAAAGAGTTCAATGTTTTGGCAGTCCTGTTTCTATTCAGTTGGACCTGTGGCTTTGGACTTACAGTGAAGAAGAACAGAGGAATCAACAAAATGGCCAAGAAGCAAAAGAAAAGAGAGGACATGTGAGTCTGAAATCCCTCAAGGACACACCCACAATGCTCAAGTTTCACCGGTAAGCCCCATCTCCTAAGGTCCCACCACCTCCCGGTAGTGCCACACTGGAGACTGAGCCTATGGCTCTCCTGTATACTGAGTTTGCCAGGCAAAAAAAAAAAAAAAAGTTTCCTTGCATTCATCTCCTCTCACAACTTCTTTTGTGGAACATCAGAGAAGCAACACCGACGAGGTCGGCCTTCGCAGCTGCATTGTACACAATTTCTGCCTCAGTCATCTTTACTGTAGCCAGAGCCCTTCCAGCTTTTCTCTACACTATCCTGACAACTTGCAACGTCAGGGCACCGGCCCTTGAGGTTTTCCTGATAGGTCAGACAGTGATTACCAGACTTATTTTCTTCCCCTGTGAGAGTGAGAGCCGGGCACGCATGCTGAGAAGCGAAGCTTCCGAATCTTTCATTATACATACCCTCAGACATGAACTGTGTTAGAAAACGCCTTGCTTTAGGCAGCCAAGTGGACTTCCAGAAGGCCACACTCCAAACCAAACTAGCAAGGTCAGGTAGTTCACGTAGGATTCAGAGTTGCCTTTTTTCGCCCCCTCTGTTGCTGGAGCTGTGGGCAAAGTAGTAAGAAAAAGGCTGTATCGGGAAGGAGAAAGAAATGGAAAAAGCAAGCCCTCTCTCCATTTCCAGAGCTAAACTAGAGAGAAGGAAGGCATGCTAATGGAAGAAAGGACAGGAGAGAAGACACAGTCTGCTTTCCCTGTGTGGACTCCGTGTGTTTGTTAACTTCTTCACCTCCCCTGTACAGGAAGCTAACACTCTTGGCATGGAGAAGGAGGTGACCACTGTGGGGGTGTAAAACAGACAATGTAAAAGGTCGGCTCTGAAGCAGATGCTATGTGCTGACCCAGCCTGGCAGCACTGGTCCCCTAACGACAGTTTGCTTCTGGCACCACATGCCTCAACTGAGACGCTTGACTTTTCTGTCTAAAGCCTAAACGTTTGGCATGCATAGTCACAATCTGGCATTTTTTTTAATGCTCATATGTCTTAAAGCTGGGGAGCTGGAAAACACTAGAAGTCCTCAATTGGTGTCCACTTTGGAAAATTTGGCCCAGAAAAAAAAATATATCTATTCTCATACTGCAGGAAGTTGGTTTGCAAAATGAAGGCTGAACTGGAGCCAGCAAGCAAGCGCTGTTGGCCAGCGCATAGATGAAATGTGATCTTGGCTACACAAGCATCTCTGTCCAAGTTATTTGCAGCTGCCACGACGCATCTTTGAGATTCTAATTTGCAGAGCTGCTATTTAGACATTCCAAGCAGGGGCGGGGAGGGGGAAACAAATCTCAGTTGTTTACGTTTAAACATGATGCAGCGAGATGCTACAGGAAAAATGTAAACATCGCATGCTGGGCAAGGCAAGACATAGGAAGCCCTGCTCAAGTCACAGAATAGACCCGAAAGATCCAGAGCAAAGGCAGAAAATTGAATTTCCATAGGAAAGCACTGTTTATTATTATTTCACTTAGCCATGTGAAATATTGACGGGAAATACATTGTCTTAGCAGTGGAATCCAAAGTAATAGGAAGCCTTAATTATACATTAACTGTCCTCTAAGCAGAGGGGCAGCCCCTGCTTCTTACGGGAGAGTTGGTGGTTTTAAAGTAAGCATTTCAGTGGCTTGGTTTCCTTATTCCTTTTCTTTCTTCTTTTTATTTTTATTGTTTTTGTGAAGGGGTCTATACATAGATGCAGTTCTGGCTGGTCTGTAACTTATGTAATGTGGACTGGCTTTAAATTTGTGGGAATTTCACTGTTTGTGTTTTTTTTTTTTTTTTTTAACTTATGGGTGCTAGGTTTCTAGATGTACACCTCCACACCCAGAAATGAGTTTATTTTAAATTTAGAAATTCTGTGCAACTGATAATAGATGATTAAAGAAATTAAGACTCCATAAGAACAGAGGAAATAAGCACCATTTCCATAGAAAAGAAGGAAAGAAAGAAGAGAGGAAGGAGGGAGGAAGAGAGAAATTTAAAATGCAAAAGACTGGAGAGCTTTTTTAAAACTTTTATATTTAATTTGTTCTATGAATAGTAGTAGCTTGAAGAGTGATGGGATGCAATTTACAGTCTACGCCAAGCACAGTATGAGATGCGGACTATGTGGGCAAAGTGTGTAAGGCTGGGTCAAGCAATTACTTCTGATATCCTGGCTGAATCCACAGTCCTGAGTTGACAGGAGACAGGAACAGTTGTGATGTTCTTTATGCCCTCACTACCACCCCCGAAACATGTCTACTGACATTTCTGTGTTCCCACGCAGGCCTGCTAGTGGCCAAGTCATTAGCAAGATAAACGATTGACAGCAATCTGAAAACATAAAGGGCAACACCCAACCCTGGCACTGCCCTAGTTAGCTCTAATTCTCAACTTGATGCAACATAGAATAAAAGTTTGAGCTGAGTAATTGTTTCTGTTCAGGTTGGCCTGGAAGGGTGTCTTGATTGTTAGCTGGTGTGAGAGAACACTGGGCAGGTGGTCCTGGGCTGTATAAGAAAGCGAGGCGAGCACAAGTCTGAGCATATCAGAAAGAGGCTGTCTTCCTTAGTTTCTTCTTCAGTTCCTGACCTAACTTCCTTCAGGGTGGACTGTGACCTCTTAGAGTGAGCGAAGTAACACTTTTCCACTCAGTTGCTTTTGGTCAGTCTTTTATTACAGAACAAAACTGAGACAGGTACCACACTTGCAGAGGCCAAGTTGCTGTCCCATATATCTACCAAGTGACCTCAGAAGCCTCATTGATCATCTCTTGGCATCGCCCCCACATCCTGCTTAATATAAATAATAGTAACGTGCACCCTCATGGCATATAGAAGCACCACATACATGTGAACAAAGTGAGATGCTGACAACGGTGCCTGGAACTGTCTATGTCCTCATAGTTATGACTGAAGTTACCTTATGATGTCGAACTTATCAAGAAGCAAATATTAATAATTTTTGGTAGGTTCTACTTCACTACTATGCATATGAACGCAGCTGAGCACGTTCTCAATGCTGATTCCTGAATGCTGACAGTGCCATCAGATGATGACGTCACCACACACAAGCACATCTCCCAGGCTGCTTTGTTGCTCATGAATGAGAAAGTGAATCATGCATTGGCCACTAGGAGTTTGTAGTTCATTACTGTCATATTGTTTAACATAATTATCACTACCACCAAACAAAATGACTCAGGACTCTTTAATAAAGACATTAGAGTCTATTTCAACCCCTTAATAAGAGCTAGTGATGTTTGCTATCTTACTTAATGAAAGAAACCATGTCTCCATGTCTCAGGCCTTACCAATGTTCTAGCCTGGAACAATTGCCTCTTCTCGTCCTTAGAATTTTACTGTTATTTTTAACTTGGCTAGCATTCTCTATGGTTTGTTTTCTACAGGTAAATATTTAAATTTAAAAGCAGTTGATATAAATTCTTGTTGTTGTTGTTAATCATTGTTGGAGGAATGAGAACACAAAATAATTACTTGCTTCTTGGCTAATTTTATGTCATCTTAACACAAGCTAAAGTCACTTGAGAGGTGGAAACCTCAATTGAGAAAATGCCTCCATAAGATCAGGTTGTAGGCAGGCAACTCTGTAGGCCATTTTCTTAATGAGTTATTGATGGGGGAATGCTCAACTCAACCCATTGTGAGTGAGACATCCTGTCTTGGTGGTCCTGGGTGCTTTAAGAAAAAAGGCTGAGTAAGCCACGGGGAGCAAGCCAAGAAGCAGCACCCCTCTGTGGCCTCTGCATCAGCTCCTGTCTCCCTGCCCTGAATTCCTACCCTGGCTTCTCTCAGTGAGACTTGTAAGATGTAAGATGAAATAAACACTTTTCTCCCCAAGTTGCTTTTGGTGTTTCATCACAGTAACAGTGACCTGACTAAGATACTTACCATATTAGCTAATGTTAGAGTAAGCACAGCAGGGCTACACAGTATGACACACACATGCTAAAGGGAGTGTTCCTTACCACAGGGCCACATCACACATTAACATTTATCTGAGTAAGTTTTTCCCTTTATAATCATTAGGTGAAAGAATATTCTATCATATAGTTGATTCACAAAAATATCTATATATAGTGAGGGAAAAGATGAACATACTGTGGTGAACTTTTTGTTTAATGTCATTTCAAAATGTCTCTAAGAACATTTTGAACTGGAAAGGCCTAAAAAGATGACTCCCTGGCTAAAAGCACTGGATGCTCTTCTAGAAGATTTAAGTTCACTTTTTAGCACCAACATGTTGGTTTACAATCACCTGAAATCCATTTGTACTGTGTCGGATGCCTCTTCTGTATATATAGACAAGCATAGACTCATGCAGATAAATGCAAATAAATAAAATGTAATGTTTGGAACATAAGGCAGTGGTGATAAAATCCAAATAAAAAGCAGCAGAAGCCCTCCTTGTCTAATCAAAAGTCTTCAACTTGTATTTCAAAACTTAAAACATCAGTAATCAAGAAATGTGACTCTGACAACCAAACCTGTAATGGTGACACAGCAGGTAATCTGTGGTCCTAGGGTTTTGCAGGGATGATGGGGACAGAGATGCTCCTCTTACCACCCACCCTACAGGCTCCTTTGGGAGGGATGCAAAGGAATTGCCAGCAAGTCTGAATGGGAAAAGAGTTACTAGTGTCGGAGACAAACTGCTTTGAGAATTAGTATCTGTCTCCAGGTTCGTTTCAATGAAAAGCTTTAAGACTACATTCACAAAGTCATTTATACATTATATAATATATATTATAATATTTAAGCAACTTCTTCTCAGTCCTCATAGTTCAGGAAAAAGCCCAAGGTACAGTCACTGTAGTTCATGGAAAACTGTAGGGTTCGGTGGACTACCACTTTTGGAATAATGGGAACAGCTCTATGCTGTTTGCTAAGTATTTATTACATTTAATAGAAGTAGCAAAACAAGGCCCTAGGGAATTGTTATGGCACTTTTCTATGTGAATACTCATAATAATCTACACATGCACGTATAATAAAGAACTGTTTGTTTAAAGTTAAATCTGCCTGGGTAAAATAACAGTGAGAAATACATTCACAGGTAACAAGGCTCAGTTGTGCAGTTATGCAAATAATTTTGTCTCTCATATTAACTCCTTGCCTAAAATGATAAAATAACGAAGCTTCACATATTTCTAAAACACCTTCGCAGAATGCACCGAACACAAAATGTAGCTGTTGCTTGTGAACGAAAGAGCTGTGGGTTGTGCTACCAAAATTCTTA
Source organism: Acomys russatus (assembly GCF_903995435.1). Classification (NCBI taxonomy): domain Eukaryota; kingdom Metazoa; phylum Chordata; class Mammalia; order Rodentia; family Muridae; genus Acomys; species Acomys russatus. The sequence goes on along the minus strand of NC_067142.1, from coordinate 80,340,351 downwards.
GCATGAAGGAGGCTTCCTTGCTGATATAAATTATCCAGCTTGCTTGATGATGTGGCTTATGCAAATTATGGGAAATCACAACTCCCTGGGGACTTTCTATCCACTTGTGACTGACCCACAGGGAAGACTTTACTCTCTCTGCTTAAGAATTGACCTTAAAGTTGGATGTTTACCAAGGGGGAGAGGATCTGGAAGGACTTGGAAGAGGAGAAGAATAAGATCAAATATATTTAAATTTAAAAATTGTTTTAAATAGTAAACAATGAAAAAGAATGCCTTATCTTATGTGATTCCCCAGAAGACAAGGACTAAACACTAGTGCATCCATTGTAACGTCAGTGATTTCTTTTATTTGCTTGATTTTCTTGTTTTGGTGTGTGTGTGTGTGTGTGTGTGTGTGTGTGTGTGTGTGTCAGAGAGAGAGAGAGAGAGAGAGAGAGAGAGAGAGAGAGAGAGAGAGAGAGAGAGAGAGAGAGAGAGACTTTGAAATAATGTGTTATTTAGTTACAGTTTAAATTCTAAAAGCAGAAAAGATTGGCCAGCTACCTGAGGTAAGCAGTATAGGATTCCATTTCCTAAAACTGTGATCCGATTCCAGTAGTGAATTCATTACTGACAGTAATTTACACCTGAATTTCTTGTTTTAATTTTACTTTCTTAGAAGGAGAGAGGATTAATTATAAGACTAAATGAAAACACACGTGAACGAAAACTCATAACAAATTGGGTTATGATTTCTAGTGAAAATGTTATCTGAACAGGTTGTTTTCCATATCTCCACGTGTTATAATCTTGCAAGCACTATTTGTGCTCAAGGTTTGCATCTGTGTGAAGGAAAATAGAGTTCTGAGGAGGAATGAAACAGCCATTACTACTCCTTTGTTTGTGTTTTAACTATATAGATTTTCCTCTTCTGCAACTGGCTGTGTTTTGATATAGAAGACATGGTGTCAAGGGACTCTCTGGGACTAAAGTTGTCTACAGATGTCCACAGTATAACACTACAATATGGGGACAAGTTTGTTCCCATGCTTAGAGACTGGCCCTGGCGATCTGTTGGCAAACTAACTTCCTGAGCACCCCCCCCCTCTCGTTTATTTTCCACATGTATCACAGCAACTGAGGGCTCTTATTCTCATATCTAGGCCTGTTGTCAAGAACAAGCCTTGCCTTGTACCTTGTGTTGCATTTGATGTGAGGAGCCTGGGGTCACAGTCGCAAGCACTCCTTGTTAGACAGAGCCACATCAGACTGCAGAGCAAAGAAGCCCTGTGACCAGGCACAACTGGCTGACTGGGGAGCTACTCAAGAAAGGACCATTTTGAAGTCAAAGCAAAGGGAAATGGGGATTCAGCAGCCAGTAGCCTTCAGAAAGCAAGCAAAGGATTGGAGGTGTTCAGATCGGGCTGTGGCTGGTCACAAGAACAGGGAGTGAGGTTTACCTTCCTTCTCTTAGAGTGGGACCAGTGTCCAGACATAAGCACTTGTAAAAGATTGCTGCAAGGGGCAAGAGTGATAGCTCAGTGGGGAAAGCGCTTGTCAGGCAAGCATGGAGACCTGAGTTCAGATCCCCAGCCCCTAAGTAGAAGTCAGGTTTGGTGTCATTCACTGCCCTAAGGAGGCAGAGATAGGTAGATGCCTGAGGCTTAGGGCTTGTGGGCTGTTTAGACTAACCTAATTGGACCATTTAGAGCAGCCTAATTGGTGAGTAGCCAGCAAGGAATCTGTCTGGCAGCTTCAGGTAGAGGGTGCCTCGCCCCCTCCCAACACAGAAATATGATGCGATGTTAGACAGATCAACATTCCCAAGCTTTTTCTTTCTTTGCCAGTCCTTGGTCATCTGCCCCATGCAAGTCTTTGGTTACAAAAAGCACTTCAGAATGAAAACAGAAAACGTGCAGGCTGGTTATAACAGCTTCCTTCACTGAGGCTGGCCCTAGGGCCAAATGGGGGAGTCCTGCCAGCCATCAAACTTAGCCTTTAAGCATGTGCTGCGTTTCTCTAAGCAAATCGGTTCCTTAATATGGCAAAATGTGCGGCACCCAAGGGGAAAAACTGGTGATCTCATAGCCCAAAACTGATGATGGAGTCACAGCCCCATGTTCCTGAAAAGCACTCAGACTTTCCACTTTGATAAAACCAGAAGCAAATAGGAGTCAGCGGGGTTAGCGATTCATTGTTCATTCTCACCAAACTCTCTCTCCTGTGAGGCAGAGCACAGAGGTTTAATTCACGGCTTATGGGATTTTAAAAAATACTAACCCACTCAAATGTTTTCTATATTAACCAGTGTATCTAAAGATCCGCAGGGATAAATAAATGCCCTCACCTGGCAGGGGCCTTTGGTGGCATAACGACTGCTAGTTATAAACAGTAAACAAAACATAGCAACCACTCGCAGCACAGGAGATTGCCCCGTCACACAGTGCATAAATCATTAGCTTAATAACTTCAGCAGCCGTGTCTCCAAAGCAAAATTGAGCCAACGGTTCCCCCTGTGGCAATAACGAAGTACTGTAATGCTGACATAAATAAATAAATAACGGAGAGAAGAAGGCATTATTGTGCCTTGCAAATGATTGAAAGCTAACGTCCAAATAAATAACTGCTCCGCTCTCATCTCTGGGAAGCCCTTTGTAGGTGGAGGGGGAGGTTGCTCGGGACTCTTGCAGACCCTGAGATAAGCACAGTGCCTGCTCCCTGCAGTCCCCACAGCTAGCGTGTGCTGTAGGTAGAGCATAGAACCACTGATGTAGTACCAATCTCAAAAGGACAAATTTCTCTCGGCTGTAAAGGCAAATGTTACTCTCTCATTAGGAAAGAGCCTAAGGCATGTTGCGCTGAGCCCAGGATACAGGGGACAAACCTGCAGCCTCCAGGGGCTCTCAAGCTAGGTCGCCAACATCCTGGAAGGCAACACCTTTCCAATTCTGACTTTGGCCACAGGATCCAGCCATATGTCTTCCACATTCATTTTGCTGAGTGCCAAAGATCATTTAAAAAAAACTCAACTGCCTAATCACTTGCTCATCTTGGATGAGTGAACTTGGCTATGGGATCTTATCACACAAAGACTCCAGGGAACATCTTGATCCCTGGTTGTGCTGAGCCGATGTCTCGTTTTTCCCACTCCAATTTCTTTATCTGTTCTACAAAGTCAATATAGCTTTATCACAATCTCTGAAAAGGAGGTGTTGTGAGCACACTGTCTCATAAACATGGACGCATTTGTATCTTTCCACAATGCCAGACTTTATTAAATAACAATCAATTCACAAGCTACGTTGGTTCTATTGGCAATCGTTTGTCAAGTAGTCCAGGTTTCTCCTGATACCTGGCTGAAGACATGGATTAAAAAAAAAAAATCTTAACTACTCTCTAACAGCACACATTGCAAATCACATTGTAAATATATCTACACTACAGAGACATACGTATTTATTTTAGATTACACACGGCCACCGCAGCAGAATTCAAGGAGTTTCAAAGAATCAGAGTTAAAGGTAAGCAGAATGCGGAGAAGATAATGAACTCTGTGCAGTGCCTTCTGGGAGGAGTGGAGCCAAGCACAGGACCAGAGAAAGGCTGCATCTTAAAATGAGATGGAACAACAGAAATGAGCTAAGGCCATAGCAGTGATAGCCAGGACTGCTGCAGGGGGATGACAGGCTGGACAGATGAACAGAGGGTCTACACTAGACAAATGGCAGAGAGGGACAATTCAAACAGGCCAAGTCACTAACGGAGACAAATCAAGCTGAAGAGCCTGGGATAATGGAATGTTTTCTGCCTGTTGGCCCTTTAAAGCACACATCAAGTAATCAGGTCAGCCAGCAGAGTCATCACCATTCTGTGTTCCAGGTGAGGAAGTGGGTGCTTTCCTGATATGATTTAAATAAGCTTGTGTGCTTATATAACCTCAATGTAGTTTAATAATATATGGTAGTACACTTTCTCCTCCCAGGAATAAGTCATTGATCAGTCCGTGCTTTGTGGGAGGTGTTGGACAGATGTTGCCATTCATGTGTCCACTGAAGTACACACTCATCCTCCGCCATCAGCAAGAACTGCTGGTGAAACGGTGACTCCTGGGGCAGGGCACTGACCATTGTTTTACACAACACGGAGTAACTAGAGCAGTAAGGAGCCTGTTCTCAGTGGTGGCACCGTATCTTCTTAAGATTTCTCCACAGCACCGCTTTACTTTAAAGTAGCACTTTAACAGTATTCACTGGTTTTGAGTTCCTATCTATGGACAGACTTATCTTCCATAACGTGTCATTAGCTACCAGCTAGACAGGCTCCTTGAGTAGACTGAGATTATGTCTGATTTGAGTGGATAGGGATGCAGAGGACACAGACTAGTTTTACAGATGGCTTTTACAGGACAGACACTCCAGAGGCTTAAGTCACTAATCCGGTCACTCCTCCTCCTCTTTCTACTTTGATTCTTCAAACAGATTGTAATTAACATATCAAAGTCTGTGCTTAGTAGGCTTAACTGTAGGCATAATAGCCTTTGAATATGCGCATTCTCCTTTATCCATCTATAATGAGAAAATATGAGAAGAAGGTTCATTACTTCCCTGTCCTTTTAGGAATACAGTTTATGTTCATGAGTTGTGTAAATATAACTTTACATCTCTCGGTATAAAGGGATTCACCCAGTAGGATCTCTACACCATGTATTGGACTGTGAAATAGAAGTAAGCATCTGAATGTAAAGGTGACTAACACATCCAATTTATGTTCAAAGACTGGTCAAAGCCAGATTCTAGGTAAAACTATGAATAAGACATTGTTTGTCTGTCTTCACCACTGCTCCTGTCTCCACTCTCCCAGCTTTTCCTCCTCCCACCTTTACTCAGCCTGATCTGCCCTACTTCTTCTAGAAGCCTATGGAATGAGTGTCTCCCTTGATATTTAATTTTGGTTGCTTCCAGTGCCTTTGATATTTATGGCCAGGTCAGGCCAGTGACAACAGAAGGAATAGGAATGTTACCTATTTCAGGCTAAGAATGAACCGATCCAGAATCAGCTGGTTCAGACAGGATTGTCAATGTTATGATGATGCTCTACCAGGCAGAAGGATCTTCCAGACTGAGCACTCATTAAAACACTGTAGCTGCCAGGTTTGGTGAGGCACACCCATTATCTCAGTACTCAGGAGGCTGAAGAAAGAGGTTTGGGAGTTCAAGGGCAACCTGTTACATATAAAAATCATGTGCCAAACAAAACAAAGCCCACAATCAAAACAATAGTTATAACAACAGGTGATAATTGATAGCTGGGAGTGCTTGAGGTCCTGGTACACTCCACAGCACTACCAACAAATAAAATGTGTCCAGTACCCGCAACTATAAAATGCAGATATCATTCAAAGCACATCATAGATCTAATGTTATCTTAATACCAAAACACATCAAAAAATTGTATGATATATTAATGAAAAGATAATAGCCCAATTCAAAAATAACAAAGAATTTCCATAAATGTTCTTTCAGAGAAGTAATACAAATCGCCACCAAATACGTGAAAATGCAAGCAACATCATTAGTCATTAAGAAAATGCAAACCAGATGTGGTGGTGTAACCTCAGAGCTCAGAAGTAGAGCCAGGAGGATAAGGAGTCCAGGGCCAGCCTTGGCTAGATAATGAGTTGGAGACCAGGCTGTGTTTATGTGAGACACTGATCCCCTCCCCCACAAAATGGAAAACAAAACCCCAATCCATCACATAAGGTCACTCTTGCTACCATGACTACAATCAGAAGGCGAGAAAGAAAATAGCCAAGTACTAAGAAAGGGGTGAGAGTCTCAGTGTGCACACACTGACAAAATGCCAGTGCTGCAGATTCTTCGGGAATAATTTGTTTGTTCTTTAAGATGTGAACATAAAGTTCCCATATAACTTAGAAACTCTGGCCAGCCATGATAGCGCCCACCTTTAGTTCCAGGACTCTAGAAATAGCGACAAGTGGACCTGCAGGAGTTCAAGGCCAGCCTGGTCTCACTAATAAGTTTGAGGCCATCTAGGGCTCCACAATGTCTCATAATAAACTAACAAAACAAAAAGAAGGCCCAGAACATCCTGTAAATTCCACTCCTAGGAACATACACGTGATAACGGAAAATGAATGTCAAACAAGAACTTGTGTTCAGATTCTTACAGCAGCACTCTTCAGAAACTGAAGCTAGTCAAACACCTGCGAGCTGATGGGCAGAGTGTTGCACAGCTACATGACAAGTTAAATCCACGCCAAGGAATTAAGTAGTGATGTGTCTACACTGTGGATGACTTTGAAGACACTGTGCTAAGCAAAAGGTGCCACACATGGATGATCTAATAATGTATGATCAGAGTCACAGGCACTGTCAGGGACAGACAGACATACAGCCTCAGGAAAAGTGGTTGCCAGGGCCAGGTCTGAACACTTGATGGACTGTGTTTTACCGTTAGATAAGTAGTTCACTTTTGAGATAAAAGAAATATCTTTGGATGAAACGCTGAGAATAATTATACAGTTTTATAGAGATGTAAAAGCCACTGAAGTGTAATGGGTCAACTTCATAATATACAAATTGTATTCTCAATTAAAAGTAGTCTTTAAAAAAAAAAATACCAGCTTGCTATTCTCATGTCTCCACTTGTTTGAACTAAAGTTTTAAAAAAAAAAAATTAAAAGGCATTTCTTCCAGCTCTGAATTGAAACAGAGATTGATAATTTCCCCTCAGAATTGATTATGTTTAGTTTGTTCCAAGCACACAGATACTTAAAATTACTATTTTAAGTGTACATTTTTATGGTGTACCATCTGATAACGTAATACATATACACAGTATGTGACTATCAAATCAAAACAATTAACATGTCCATCTTCATAAGTATCTTGTTTAGGGCTCTTGATTAGCATGTATAATTGCACATGCTTAGGCATTCTAGGATGGTAGTTCATATAAAAGGCATATCAATGGCAGTTACGTATCTCTCCTTTCCCTTCTCATTAGTGCTTAGGGGTTTCACTCTCCTCTCTTGTGCATGGTCAGACCTAGAGAGTCACCGTCCAATCGGATATGAAAAGTTATTACTTCTATCAGTGTTTGGGTTCCCACTATCACACTGCCCCCCCCCATTTTTTTTCTGTGTTTAGAATTACACCTTTCACACTTGGAAGTTCACATTGGCTGAAGGCTATCTGAAAGATTCTCCAGACAACTGGGTTGTATCCACCAATGTACTTACCCACCATTTCCTAAAATAAGCATCACTTTTCTGGGAGCATGCCCCACTATTCTGCATTCCCTAAGCCTCCTTGGTTCTTTCTTAAGAACTGCTAAAACTGAGACACACTGTAGATGTGGAGATGGCTCCGTGGGCAAAGTAACACAAGCACGGACACCTGAATCCATTTAAGCCCCGGTGCAATAGCTCACGTCTGTTATGCCAGTGCAGTGATCGTAATAAGGTGAAAAGGGAGGTGGAGACGGGAGAAACCTAGAGGCTTGCAGAGGCGCTGGCCTGGCATCCACACATGTGACCAACAGAGAGAGCCTATCTCAAACAGCATGGATAAGGAGGATCTGAAACTAACGTTGTCCTCTAAACTGCACAGGAGCCCTGTGGCATTCACGTGCCTGCATTCACACAAAAGAATGCAAGGGGCTGAGCACACACACTCACTCACACATACAGACATACAGACACACACACACAGACACACACACACACACACACACACACACACACACACACACTCATACACTATATGTCTCTGCAATCTTTGTGTGCATGCTGCCTGGGGGTTCCCTCTGGAATGTCAACCCCATCAAGAGAGGATGTTGCCTTTTTGTTCCTTCCACCCGAAACAGAGGGAGGCAGAAAAGAATACGAATAGAAGAGTTACCTAATAATTGAATAAATGTCAATTCATTCCATAAGCCAACCTCTTTTTGATGTTAACCGCCTGATCCCCATGGCTTTGAGCTCTTCTGCAGCCAAAGCCCTTTGAACTCTAAATGTCAGTGGCCTTAACTTCGGACTTCAGTTTGCTTTATTCACACATCCTCCCCAGCATTGCTGAGCCCAGCCTAGAAACTTAATCCTTATGCCCTATAAACTACCTGTGGCATAGCTTGGCTTGGGACTCTCTAAATGCTGGCCTGGAAGGAAGTTGGATGAATGGTGGCCTAGCAGCCACACCAAAGGCTGAGTGAGGGGCTTTGCCCTTCCTCCTACTCTTCATTCAAGATTCGTATTTTCACCAAACAAAACAGTCTCTTGCCCATTGGAAGGGACGTGTAAGTCACAGCCTTATAGTCTCAGAGAAAAAGTTAAACAAGAGAGTGAGTTTGTAAAAGCAGCCTCTGTGTCCACATTCCTACTGGCATGTTCCTTTTCTCCTACAGACTTATTTTTAAATATCGCATTACTGGTCTACATGGAACCATGCCAGATCATCCCAGGCATGTATTGCTGCCTTCCTATATTTTTGAGACCTTTATATTATTGGGTAAAACACATTTCATGTTTTTGTTTTTGATTTGGTTTTGTTTCTATTTCAGATCACTGGACTAAAAGAACCAGGTAAGATTTATTTTTGAAAATGAATGGTTTAGTCATTTGTGATGCAGAAGATCTGCTGCTATTTCCAGACTCTAACAAGGTGTGGCTCCTGGCTTGCTCTCGGGGCCTCTCTGTCAGGAAGGAATATTCTCTCTGCTGTCACGTGCAGCTCAACACACTAAGCCCACTCATGACTTACTGTCATTTAAGCCTTTGCTTCAAGACGGCCTCAACTGGATCTCCGTGTTTGAGAGAGTGTGGAAAGACTGACATCTGCCTGACCCCCACAGACTTGATAGTGACAGTGCTGGTGACAGTGCACATCTGGATGCTTGGATCATCCCGATGATTGATTGGAGCTTTCCACTCTTCGCCTAGGCTCTCGGCACAACATTATGGAGCTGTGAGCCTCGCCAGGCTTTAGCTTGCCGTACATCCTCTGATCCATACAATCCTTCACCTTTCTTCTTGGCTCTGCTCATCCACGACTCCGTCCATTCCCCTCCGCATGTCAGCCCAGCCTCACTGATCCCCCAAACATTAGTTCTTTGAGTATTAGGTCATGCTCCTTGTCCAAGACTCACCTCTCCCCTAAGTTACCACGTGTTTAATCCATATAGTTTATGTGATACAGGCATCACTAAGACTGGTAAGGCTAGCAAAAAACACTGTCATGAAGAAATCAACAAGAATTGGTGAACATCTCCTTGTGTTTAGCATGCAAACAGCTCCTGCACACCTAAATCATGAAACTCTAATCTAACCCTACCCCTTTCAGTACAAACTATGCAATGAACTGGTCAACCCCACTCAGAAAAATGCTATATTTCTTGAAAGGCAGAAAGCTAAGATGTCTTGAAGGCTACAAAGACTAAGCCCATTCCTCCCCCTCAGCCCAGTTCAGTAACATATGAAGTGAACCTAAATTAGGGACGACTTGAATGTGTGGGGCTAAAGAAATGCCCATGCTTAATTTGAACAGATGAGGAAAATCCAATTTTATTAAATTCTTCCAAAACAGCATACATTGACGAGGGAGTGAACTGCAAACCATGTTTATGCTATTGCTCCCCTGAAAGCACTAGCAGAATGAAACACAGAACCTCTTTTGTCACAGCTGAGTTTTAGGAAGGGACTTTTGGTTTTATGACCCAAGCAAACACCGCTATTATCACATCTCAGCTTGCTTTTCACACACGTCCACAGTGACATACCAGTTTGTTTGTTTCTCGGTGCTGCAGCTACGCTGAGATACACACTGCAAGGTAACAACTTTGGAGTCCACGTGACAACACAGCATGCTGGAGAGCAATCATCCACCAATATTCATGTTGGAAATAGCCCTTCAGCAAACTAATCGAGGAAACGAAAGAAAAAAAAAGTAACTTCAAAGCAAATATACACTAAAATAACTGTAAATTTAAAAGTTCCAAAAAATGAATTCCCTCCCTTTGGAAAAAATTTGTTTTGAATTATTTGCTTTTTAAGTTATGCGAAGTCTCCAGGAAAAACACTTGTCTCATAGGAAAAGCAAGAGCCCTGCACTAAAATTTTATTCCCACAGCTCTACCTCGCAGTCCGTAGAGTTTAGTCAGAAAGACTTCTTTATTATTCCACACACCCTCTGCCAAGGAGACCGGGATTACTCCTCTCACTGTGTCTTTTATTATGCTTCCCTTCCTGTCTTAAATACATTCCCTCTTCCTACCACTAATCCAAACACAGGGCCTAGCTTCAAAGGCCCACTCAAGATCCACTCCAGGGCCAAAGTGGTACCTGCCTCCGAGGAGGGTGTGTTTGCACTGCATCTTGGAGATTATCTGGCTCAAATATTTTCCGACTGTGGGAGTAGACCCATTGGAGCCTTTGGAAAGAGCACTAAAATGGCAGGAGGAAGGAAGAGGAGCCATGTCCAGGAAGAGGGGAAGGCTCACCCTCCTCAACCTTTCTCAGAAAGACCCTTCCTGAAAAAGTTCTGGTTTCCAGAGCTTTAGGGTATCAAAACCCTAAGATTTGTAAGACAAATGAAAGAATTAAGCACAATAAGTAGAGTACTTTAACTGCTTGACAAAGAGTTGGGGGAATAGGATACAATAACATCCTCAGATCTGGGGCCTCCCACCTCATGTACACTAGAGGTCAGAGGACATCTGGGAATCGGCCTTTCTCTTTCTGTCTCCAGTCTCTTTGCCACTGCTTAAGACAGACTAGAAAGCCAGTGAATTTCTGCACTTCCTCACTTCCGTTTTCCATCCCTGCTGTGGCTGCATTGGGGTTAAGAATCTTTACCACTGCGTCTGACTGCAACATGCATTCTGGGGATCTGAAAGCGTTTTGTCAGGCTTGTGGTCTAAGCACCAGTTCATGTGGGTCATTAGATAAAACAAGGCTCAGAATGTCTACTCTAGGCGTTAGCTGAAACATCACAGGCTGTATCTTCTTAGAAAGTGTTGGAACGGCGCGTGGTGGTGTGCACCTTTAATCCCAGTACTCAGGAGGCAGAGGCAGGTGGATCACTGTGAGTTCAAGGTCAACCTGGTCTACAAAGTGAGTCTAGGACAGCCAAGGCCACACAGAGAAATCCTGTCTCAAAAAACAAACAAGAAAGAAAGAAAGAAAGAAAGAAAGAAAGAAAGAAAGAAAGAAAGAAAAGAAAGTGTTAAAGATGACACCAATGGTAGTCAGCACAGCCGTAGTTTGCACAGAAAAATAAATCTGTCTTCTGGGCTCTATTTGTCTTTTTATACATGCCATGTTTACAAATTGAAATTTAATCACTAGTTAATATCCCTGTCTGAAACGACTCTCTGTTTTTTACCCTCAACTCTCATTTGGGGAGGGAGCATTCAAAAACACAGCAAGATATTTTCACAAGATAATATTACTCTCTCCTCTTCTTTCAAAACCTTAAACTTCCCCTGAATAGGTTCCTTAGAAACACTTCGCCTGGCCACCCTCTGCTTTTAGCAAACACATTGAACAGTGTGTTGCGTTTTCTGCCTTTGTGTTTTTTTTTGTTTTTTGTTTTTTTTTTCCTTCCTGGGTCCATTCTTGGTTCCGTATCACCTTATTCTATATTGCAGACATCAATGCCTCCTCTCTCTGCTTCCTTGATAGGCTCTGTGGTGGTTTGAATAAAACTGGCCCCCATACATCCATAGAGAGAGGCACTATTAGGAGACGGAGCCTAGTTGGAGGAAGTGCGTCACTGGGGGGCGGGGCTTCAAGGCCTCAGAAGCTCAAGCAAAGCCCAGTTGGCTCACTCTCTCTTCCTGCTACCTGCCAATCTGGATGTAGAACTCTCATCTACCTCTCCAGCACCGTGCCTGCCTGCATGCCATCGTTTTCCGCACCATGGTGATACTGCACTAAACCTCTGAACTGTGAGCCAGCTCTGGTTAAATGTGTTCTTTATAAGACTTACCGTGGTCATGGTATCTTTTCACAGCAACAAAAACCCTAACTAAGGCAGGTTCTTTATTTCATTTGCCCACAGGTGTGTGTGAGTCTCAAAACAACTTGTCTACGGGTGTTTTCTCAATAGCACTTCTAGATTAGGGGAAGATAAGGATCTTATGGATGGCAAGCTTTTTATGTAGGTCCTGCTCTCTCCCCCACCCCCAGGCTAGTTGTCTGTCCAGACCCTAGAACATGCCTCCTTGGAGCCTGTGCTGGCTCAGCTACATTACACCCAGGGCCTATGAATCCCTTATTAAAGTCTTTCTGGTTGAGTCTGCTTCCAGGCTTGGATTGCTTCCAGAACTGTGGGCAGCGCATGCCCTTGTCCTAAGGGTGGTTTCAGGGGACGATTAGCAAGAGGGAGGGTGCAGGCTGAACTTGAGATTGTGACATGGCTGGGCATGTTGGCCTTCCCCTGGGTGTTCCCAAGGCCTTTGCAGCACGTGACACGAATGAGGCTCGGTGAGAAGAAAGCAAGGAGAGAAGCTGTGCCAAAGCCATCCATATATTTCAGCTCCGATTCTAACACACACTTGCCTCCAAGACGGATGGGGAGACATGAGGGATTAGCCTGCATGTTATTGAACAGTGTGCAGCTTGATTCAGAGCATGTCACATGGTCCTCTACGTGATTCTGTGCTTGGAATCTACTGATCGCAGGCAAAGACTTGGGCCTTTTCAACTTCCGGATGGTCTCTCTGTGGGCATTGCACACACAAAAGGACTCATGGGAAGCTCGTTTAAAATTTTCCTTCTCATCCACTCGCCTGTGTTTGGGTCATCTTTTAGGTAACAGCGTAACTGTCCATTTAGTTGCCTGATAAAATGGTCTACCACTGAGCCATGCTCCAGCCCCAGAGAAAAACTGCAATTTACCTTCTGCTTTCAAGTTTCACCCTACAGCTGATGCCCCTTAATATCCACTAAAATCCTCCCTCTTTCCATTCTTAATCTACTGTACACATTGTCACCAGGATTAAGTTCATATTCTTGTCCTGTTCTCCATCTCTTCCCAATTTTCTGAAAACAAATTCTTTTTGATCATTTCCAGGGTAACCCATAGTGACCTTTGCCTCTTCTGCCCACCTTTTCTTTTTTCTGTAATTGTTTTTATCTCTGATAAAATTTTCTAGCCATCCATACATCCATATGCATATGTTTCATTACTCCTTGTTAACTCCTGGCTATTTGAGAATGTTTAACTTGTTGTAAGGCCTTACATGCATGCAGTTACTCAGGCTACCCAATCTGGACTGTTCTTTCTCTCTTTATTCTACAAAAACTCACTGAACTGTTCCAGGACAGTCACCCTGTAAAGACTCCCACAGTTACCATGATGTCCCTTCTTTTGTGCTCAACTCACATGTTCCTGCCGAAATTCCAATACTATATGTACTTCGTCTATGTTTTCTATCTCTTAAATACAAATTCTTCATATACAATGACCTTTACTTATTCATATACACACACATGTGTGTGTGTTTTCTGTGTGCTTTTCATATTATTTCATGCATAGTAGGAGCTTTGTAAATAGTAGCCTTGAAAGCCAAATTTAAACAGAGACTGCTTTAATAAAACTCATGATGCAATGTAGTCATCTATAAAAGGCAACGAGGGCTCCTTTGTTCTGTCCCAGCCTATTGTGCCACTCGCAAACGTTTACCTGCTCACCAGATCTAAGATTTCCCTCTCCAAAATGGGTTTAACATCCGCTCTGAAAGCCACAGAGGTAAGGTCTGCAAAGCCTGTCAAGAAGCTCTGATGAAAGGCAGAACATCACTGCAAGCCTTATTAGAAAGACAGGTGTGGTGTTCCAGCCATAGCCGGCACCTGTGCAGTGTCACTCTTCAGAGAGGACTCACACCCGTCCGCCGCAGCTTCCCTGAGTCACTTATCACCCATGAACACCGTTCCTTAGATGGGGGCCATCTGGAATTGCAGAATTTTCGACTCTCAGCTTCTCGTGTTTTGATCACCTGCCCTGACATAAGCCTGGTGTCCTTCGGTGTTTATAGTCTGTCTCCCGGGCAGTTTATGGATCTGTTTTTGGCATTTTCCCTAAAAATCATTTTGAGGATCACAGTGTGAAGTTGGGATGAGGGGATCCAACTTGGGCTGTTTAATTTTCTGTCATGGGACTTCCATATCCTTTTTGGCTTTGGGAACTGGAGTCACTAAAATGCAAGATGTTTATAGAATACACATGCGCAGGCAAGTCAGCGGAGCCCACTGAACATCTGGACAATCCCAAGAAGGAGGGAACGCCTGCCCATTTCACAAAGGACTTCCATGTACTTTGTCCAATGTAATTCTTATTGCAATCCTGTGAGGTACATTTCCTGCCTTATAGATTAAATAAATATTCACAAATTGTTACATTCTTTCATGTTCTCCCAGAGCTGGTGAGAACCTGGACTGAGCTTATCTGACCCTAAATCTGATGGTCTCTCCTGTCGTGTAGCATGTAAAACAGCAAGTCAGCAGAAAACCACGTGTTAGCTTTGTTTCAGACAAACCATATATATTTTTCCTTATTGGCAGAATTAAGCTGTTTCAATCTATGTAGTAAAGTATGCCTGTGAAAAAGTATGGTGCAGTCAGGAAAATATCCAAATTGTAGTGGTTTAAGATAGTGTCACTATTAACTAGTGTTGGTGATAAACTAAACAGTTAGCAGATAGTACATAGGGAAAATGTGGATCAAAGAAAAGGAAGGACTTATCCCATTCCTGAGATGTGCTTTACAGCTGCTAGAACAAAACACTTAATTGCTCCACCCTGTGTAACAGCTGCCATTGGTTATGCACCAGCAAACAGCCCCATAGGCCCTCGTGGTGTGCTGCCTCCCACAGTAAATTTGGTTTTCCTCACCACAGTTATTTAGAACCTTTGCCTGCATTTAATCAAGTGATTTTTCTTTCTATGGCGGACATACAGAGATTTCTTAAACATATCGGATATGATGTCTCCCATTTTGTGGGATACTTTGTTCACTATTGTCCCAGACAAAGAGTCCACAGGAGAAACTATTAGTGCAAGGATGGTAGTGAATGAACCTATGCCATCTCAGAAGAACAGGTGAAGCATGATGCTAAATGTTCTAGAAGTTTCAGGCGAGGTGTTGAGATTTCTCCTCATAGGCAAATTTTCATACATAGTTCAGATATGAGTTATGTCTGTGTGATTAAAAATGCTATTGGAAACCAGCGCTACTCCCAAAGCACAGAGACCAAAATATTAATGAGCAGCTAATCAAGAGTTAAGGGATGCTTAAACCTCTTGTCAACTAAAAGTAAATTCTTTTTACTTAGCACTAATTAGGAAAGAGGCGATTTAAATAACCAAGTGTTTGATAATGAAATATGAAAAGAATGATATCTAGGTAATTATTTTCCCCAATGTAAGCAGGGAGTTTATAGATGGAATTTGGAGACATAGACAGGTCCAACTTTGTTAATTTAGAGGTGTCAGTTACTAGCATTACTGTGTATTATGCACTTTATTAAATTCAGCCTGAAAGATGAAACAAGACAGGGGAGCAACCAGGCCTTTCTGGTCTTGTTCTTCTTTTCCTCTGTATCACCACTACGCTTTCCCTAGGTTGGTTGATGGCTGGCACTAGACAGATCCAATCTGTCATTGCGCTTGCTGCGTCTAAGCCAAGGTGGACTAACATACAGGCCATCAGCAAAGGCCTCATTCTTTTTAAAGAACATATTAAGAAAATATTGCATATTTTTAATATGAAAAACAATGGGTTTTCATGTGTGCTTGTAAATGCTTTGCTAGTATTGACCCAAAGCTCTGTCTTGCTCTTCCGCTAATACCTTTCTTCTTGCCAAGCAGTCCCTTTTCTACGTGTATGTGGGCTCCAGGACCAGAGCCTTCTCAAGAGCAGCCAGGGCTGTTAACCCTGAGCTATTTCTCCAGCTCTTCAGAGCTTACAACTATCTGTAGCTCCATTCTGGGGGACCTGACCCTCTCTTTTGGCCTTCGTGGGTACTGTGCACATATGCTACATATACATATATTCAGATGGTTACGCATACACTTAAAATAAAAACAAATGAGTCTTTAAAACGATTTCTGTATTACACAGGAGAGAAAATGTGGTTATGTCATTCCTCTTTATAGCTGAATAAAACTCTATTCTGTATACAGAATCTCTGTTTTCTCATTCCCGTTTGCCTGTTGATGGACATCTACGCTGGCTCCATGTCCTGGCTGCTGGAAAAAGTGCTGCAATAAACATGACCGTGTAGGTGTCTCTGGGGTGTGCTGGTACTCATTCACTCAGGGTTATACTCAGGAGTCGTATGTTCGGAGCATATGGTAATTCTGTTTTCAGTTTCTCGAGGAACGTCCATGCTGACTTCCATCATTTACCACAATTTACATTCTCCCGGTGAGTGTTTATATCCCTTCCAGCATTTGTTGTCACTTCCTCACCAGCCATCCTGACGGCTGCAGAGATAGAATCTCACTGTAGCTTTCTCTGAGGCTAAGAATGTTGAAGATGCTTTTTCACGCATTTCTTGGATGGGTGGAGCCCGGTTTCTTAAAACTACAAGGAAGGTTATCTGAGACCTCTCGTTCACACACTCACCCTTTGTCCTTCTGTTGTCCCTTTCTGCGTTTTAGGATGAGTCAGCAACATCACATCCACGTCGCCCAATTCATCCCTGAATGAGTAGCGGCCAGAATCACTGCAATGGGACGTTTCTGCCTTTCAGCCCCAGTGGATGTTACTCTCCGGTTACTTGTGCGACACACCTTCTGTTTCTACAACGTGCAGTCATGGTATGGCTCACTCTCGTAGTCCTCCAGCCACTTGGAGAACACCAGTGCCCCTGACAGAATAATACAACTCACGTGTGACAGCTAAAATTAGCCCCCCCCTCTCTCTCTAATTCTAGGTTCTCATTCGCCTCCACTTAAGAAACAAATCCTTGTTGACAGAGAAAGAAACATTTAACTTGATTCACACACCTGGCTGCCTGTGAAAGCTGCCTTATTTCTTCCCACAGTCTGAGCCACTGACACACAAGTTCACAGACAGGAGGGAGGAACAAGGTCCGGTTGGAACCATTCTGTGTCCAGTCTCGTCACACCACCCTCCCAGCCCTTTTCACTTACATGGGAATGTAGCACTTAAGGCGATGGAGTCTTCTGGTAGTGGAAGGAGAAACACTTCATGTGGGTTAGGGTGTGATTCAAAACCAAATGACTTAAGAGCTACAAGCATGCCCTTGCATTATTGGTAGAATAAACTTTCTGTGTCAACTAAAGAGTCTAGTTTTCCCAAGGCAAATGAATACATTCTAAAAGCAGTGGGCTTCTCATGACTGTAATTAAGAAAAGTGGGAGCAGAGACAATTTCAACCTTTTAAGGGTTTTTGCCTTTAAAACAACGTCTTTCTGTGAAAATCACGTAAACTGAAGCAGAATGTAATCCTGATTCTGCAAGTTCAGTAGAGTCAAGTTTAACCTGAAAACATCTTTTATTTCTATAACTACTTTATTATATTTATTCTACAGGGCTACAAAAAATTAATTGGGTGATTTACGTAAGTTGACTATCACGTATATCATGAGATCTGTGTGTGTGTGTGTGTGTGTGTGTGTGTGTGTGTGTTACAAAGTCCTGTTGACTGTAAGTTCAGCCTTTTATCCACTTACTCAGCCAAGTTTGCTAGAAGTTACTTAATGAGCATGCTCACATGGCCTCTCAATAAGCCTCCAGTAGGAAAATCATCAGCCTATGACCTCAAAGAACCCCTCTGTTAGGCCAGGGAGATGATGAAGTGTTTCAAGTTGCCAGCCTTTCTGTGCGATGGTAGATCATGCTGCCAAAGCACGTGTGCTAAAGCTGTAGAGCTGGGGGTAGGGTGAGTAAGAGGCCACAAGATTCCACATCTATCTCATGATATATACCAGCGAAGAAGTCTGGGGAAAGTACTTTTGTTCTTGGTTAAAATGCAAGAAAGCGTGACAATTTGTGGCATTTAGATTTTGACCTCTCAGTGCCTAAGTTACTCCTTAACTGCACTTGGCAATTTACATTTAACTGTCAGCTCATAGAATAGCTGAGAAAGCTTTAAAATTGCCTGTGAGTGACAGGGAGTGGCAGTGCATACCTTTAACTCTAGCATTTGGAAGGCAGAGGCAATTGGAACTCTGTGAGTTCAAGGCCTGTCTGGTCTACATAGTGAGTTCGAGGCCAGCCATAGATAGATAGAAAGACCCTGTCTAAAAAGCTCGATGGAATATATGAAAGGGTGAATTATTAGTGGCTTTGGAAGTGAAGAGAGCTGCCTTGAATTCTGATACCACCACTTACAAGCTGGGCTGCATTAGGCAAATGGCTTAGGTGCTTAATCCCTATTTTTTTTTTTTTTTTTTTTTTTATCTATTAAATGGGAATGATAAATAATGTCCACAAAGAAGAGGCTTGAAGTGAAATGAAATGAAAGGTAATCTCTGTCCGTTCCTCTTAATTCTGCCTTTTACACTTGGCAAGTTTGTGTCTTTATCAACAGGAACTGATTTGGTCTAAACTAAACAGAACCAAGATGCCCTGGCCAAATATCAGTAATGAATGGGTAGAAAATGGCCCTCTAGCAACGACCAAAGACGGTAGGTGACAACCAGATGGTGTGCTGAGGACACTGAGACTCAAATGCTGTTGGTGGGTTAAAAAACCAACGAGTTATATTAGTGTTATGTGTGTGAGTTGGGTGTGTGGAGGATAGCTTCCCAGGAGTCAGATCTTCCCCACCTTGCAGAGGAAGAGTCTCTCTTCTTTCTGCTATGCTGTCTACTCCAGGCTAGCTGGCCAACAAGTAATTTTTCTGTCTCGGCCTCCCATCTCATCGTAGAATAGCTGGGTTTGCAGCCTGCACTACTGCGTCAAGCTTTTCGTGTGAGCTCCAGGGATTAAGATCTTGTCTGCAGGCTTGCATAGCCAGTGCTTTACCCACGGAACCTTATTGTCAGCCCTACTAATAGATGGGCTTGCTGACTCAGTCCTGGCTTTCAGTTCCTACACGTTGGTTGGTGCAAATCTCTGTCTCTCCGGGCAAGAAAATCTTGTGAGACAACCCAGAAGCATGGACACCAAAGGTAAATATGGATTCCTGGAGTTATGCGGACCAGCAGAGAGTCTGTTGCCCATCTGCTAATTCCTGCAAGTTAGAATACAATGAGAGAAGCTAGAGAAAGGCTGAAGGGTTGGCAGAGCTTGCAAAGGATGGGAGTTTTGTTTCTGGCAACTATATGTATATCAAGGGCTCACAACCCCCCATAACTCCAGTTCCAGGAGATCGGTCACCCTCTTTTGGCCTCCATAGGCTCTGCACTCACCTGCACAAACTCATACAGAGCCTAGAGTTGGGATCCCCAGTTCCCAAGTAAATCCTGGGTGGGTGTGGCAGCCTGGCTGTAATTCCAGGTTCAGAGATCAGGAGCAAGCTGGCTAGGAAGGTCAGCTGTATCATCCAGCTCTTCATTTGATTTGGAAATTGTGACTCACAGAATAAGATGGAAGAACAATCAAAATCAATATTCCTGATATCAGTCTGAGGCCTCCACACATAGCACATGCACAAGCGCGCGCGCGCGCACACACACACACACACACACACACACACACACACACACACACACAAGCAAACGTTCACACACACTACATACATATTAAAAGAAGATATATATGTGTGTGTATCACAAATACAATAAAGATTTACAAAACAATACAAAATCAATAATGTATACCCACACTTGCTGCCAAGTCTGAGAAACTAAGCTCAATCCATATGATGGAGGAAGAAAACCAATTCCTGCAAGTTATCTGACCTCCATATTTAGGAATGGCATACATGCACACGGACGCACACACATGCACACACGCACAAACACACATGCATGTGCACAACCTCGCAATATAATATATATCATTAATGTAAATTCAATTAGTTGGAAAATTACTTGTAAAGGAATACATTTCTTTTTTAAAAATCTAATTAAACTGACTCAAGATGCAAATTGTTGGAACCCCATGTTTAACAAAAACTTGAGTTGGGTGCTAAAATGTTCCCCAAAGTTAATATCACACTGGGACTATTCAACTTGTTTTCACAGAGTGCCCTAGTATACCTCAGCTTCTCTTAATTTAGGAAAACATAAGCTACTTCCTAACTTGCCTTTTTTCTACTTTTTAAAATCATTATTATATTACAAATATATATTATATATATATTATTTTATTGCACATATATACCATAAACAACATATATTAAGAAGAACCACAAAACAGTCAGGAATTATATAAATGTTACATTCATAGTGTGTTGACTATTTGTAATTGGTAACCTTGAAGAAAACATATTTCCTGTCTTAATGAGTCTAAAATTCTGTATATAAATCAATATCTACCATATCTCATCTCTATCAATTTAAAACATCTACCTAGACCTAAAAATATATTAACTTCTAAACAACTAAGCTTAATTGTAAGACTAAACTATCTGGTCTTCAACCCCATCAGAGACTTGAAAAGGATTGAAAATTAATTACCCAAGTAAACTGGAAGTGCAGGTTAGCAGCTTCCCTAATGAAAAATTGACAGAGACCGTTTGCTGCCTGAACAGTCACCCAAAACTCTATAATGTTGGAGCATCATCTTTAGTCTTCTAGCCTAATATGTCTGAGAGACACATTTGTGAGGCAGGGACTATTGAGGACTTGCTTATCCTGTCTTGGCAAAGTTTGGCTATTGGCTCTGTCGGTATTCAACCTTGCCTCTTTTTTAGGCAGGATTCTGTCTGTGGTAGAAATGAGGACATTTTCCCCAGTGGCTTGTTTGGCACATTTGAAGCCATCTCCATAAGCAGGTTCTTTGATGCTCATCATCTTTTTTGAGGTAGTCTGGGCATTGCCAGGAGCTAACCTGTCTTATTATCAAAGGATCTTAAAAATAATTTTTAAAAATCTTTAAATGTCATATTCTGTAGGTCTCTGAGGTTTTTGAAGACCTTGTCTAACTATTTTACCTTATCTATCTACAAATTTATATCTATCTGTTAAATCTAGGACTTACGTTCTTGTGATAAAAATAGACTAGTAATTGACCTAACCCAACATTTGAGACCAGCACTTCTTTGATCCCTGAATCATACAAACAGAGAATACACCTACGGTTTATTCTTACAAATGAGTCAACTCTTAGAAATATAAGTCCACTAAATTGAATGAGCAGTATTAAAAACATAATCACCCATAACAAAGTTCTATTTTAACATAAATTCACCAGTCTATTTATACTTTTAAAAAACTAGTGAGTCCCATACTGAGTAACTTAATGTTGTATATGATTAAAATAACATGTGAACTATGACATTATTTGTGACAGCATTGCTATGGGACAGGAGTCAAAGTGTTTTCTTAGTTTTATGATGTGTATCTAGACTCAAGATATGCAGTATGGGTGAGTACGAGAGGGGCTAGCCTGACAAAGAAGGCAAGCATCCTTTGTATTGTTTGACTTTTACTCAATATTTTTCTAAAGAATATTATCAGCAGGTAACTAAAAAAAAATGCAAACACACACAAAATGATTAGAAAAAGCCCAACATTATCCTATTTTAAATAACCCCGTATGTTTTCAAGTATCAAAGACTTTAAAGATAAATGATTATAAAATGTGAAATTCAGAAAGAAAGTAATAAATGAGACCAGTATCCCTAATATGAACTGTATTTCTATATATCATTAATAGTATAGATGTATAATTTTAAAAGATGATATTTTCATGTCAGCAAACAATATCAAATAAGACCCGAAGCTAGACATAATGAAATAGGTTCAAGAATGGAACATAGACAATCATCTTAAAATCTAATAACACACACACACACACACACACACACACACACGGAAGGGGGAGATGGCCCTGTGGATGAAACATGAAGATCAGTCCCCAGCACCTACATAAGAGTCAGGCAGGGTAGCAAGCACACTGGTAATCTTAGTACCGGAGAGCCAGGTCAGACAGCACTTGAGGGTTAGGGTGGCCACCTATGCTAGTCCAATGAGGAGCTCCAGATTCAGTGAGAAACCCCGCCTTAAAAAAATAAGGTGGAGAGCAACAGAGAAGCTATAACAACCATCCAGGAGACAAATGTTTAAAACAATTATCATGAGGGCAACAATGCAAAATAGCTATAAAAGAATTTGGATGAAAATAGAGTATTTTTTGATTAAGCAAGTCTTAATCAAAGAACAAATATTCACCAAGAAATATTATGAATAAAATAAAAGCTATCAACAACACATATTATTTTCTTACCAAAGAATTAAAATCTAAAAATGAACTCTAAGAAAATATTAATAAAAACTGAACATCAAAATAGCTTATAGAAGAAGAATTCCAAGGCATGTAAAGATAGTGCTTAACCTCAGAAGCAATCAGACAAATGAATATTAAGACTGGAAGGAGATATTTCATATCTAGTAGATTGTCAAAAAATTGAGTCTGACCCTGTCAAGTGTTGAAGTAGGTGTTCCTATGCATTGCTTTGGGATGTATACATTTATGTATGCACTTTGGTAAGTTGTGCACAATGTGTTATGAAGTAAAGTACTGTATAGAATAATCCAGAGACTACCCTCTATGGTATATATGTCCTAGAAAAATAATATTCATGAACATCAAGGAACTGCTCAAGATATGCACAGATATTTATACTAATACTCATTAACGTATCCCAGCATGTTGTGTAATAGTTTTAGACTAGTGCAGTTCATATCTATTGTGCCTAATCTGTACATTAAATTTCATCATAGTGATGAAAAGAAAACGGACTTTACCCTATTCACAGTTTTATATAGCTCTAAGATTGCCAAGGCATTACCTCTGAAAATGGGTCCAGCACTACTGTAGCATACTCAGTCTACAGCTGTTTGTTTAATTCATTCAGCGGCTCTGCCTTTGATTCATCTCTGTTATTCTTTTATGTTTCAGTCATTATTTATAAAGAAAGAATGACTATTGACATTCTGTTTCGTAAATATTTTATAGTTACTTCCTCTTTTCATGTTGGCCCCTTTGTGTTTTTGTAATTTTTGATATATTCTCCTTCCTCCTTGTGTATACTCTATTGCTGTTTCTTTTGTGGTTGTCATTAGGCTTACATAAAACATAGCTATGGCATTCTCATCTTAATTTTTGAGAGAGATTATTTTTATTATTTATAAATTATGTGGGGGGGAGTTAGGGCTGGGGGTGTGCTGGTACTGTGGACTCCAGAGAGTGGTGCTAGGGTCAGAACTCAGGTCCTCTGGAAGAGCAGCATGCTTTCTTAGCTGCTGAGCCACCTCACACACAATAGCTGTATTCTTTTTCTGCTCTTCTTTTTTGGTTAGAGGTAATCAATCTGCATATTTAAATATACATATTCATGAACACGTCCTATTTGTAATTGTTGATGCTTTTCTAAATTTTTGCTTTTCTACTAAAATCAAAAGTAACCAGCAAACCAAGCTTGTGTACTGTAGTGTCCTGGTTTGTCTTTATATTGACTCTTACTGGTAGTAGCAACACCTTATACCTTTTGTTGTTTCTTAATGTCGTTGTGTTATAACTTCATGCATTTCATTCATTTATTTTATTGTAATGGGGGGCTATTAAGGACAAAACCCTTCAGGTTCATCTTAGAGAGATTTCTGAGTATAGTATTCTTAGCTAGCAGCTGAGATTGTGCATCTGTGTTTGCTTTGAAATAGGGTCAAGCAGGCCTTGAACTCACTATGTAGTCCAGGCTGGCCTCAAGCTCATGACCCTCCTTCCTCAGCCTGCCCAGTGCTGGGATTATGGGTCCATAGCACTATACATGGCCTAAGTCTCATCCTCCAGTTTCTGTGTCTTGGGTTTACTGTCTCATTATTTTCTGGGGTACAAAGCTGGAGCTTCCTCTAGGAATATCAGGTGAGGTGATGTACATAGTGGGTCAGTTTGTCTCAATATTTTAAATTTTTCATTGTGTTTGATTTTTGACAATTTGATTACAGCGTTTCTCAGTGTCTATTTCTTTGAGCTCACTCTATTCAATTTTTTTAGGCTAACTGAATCTATACATTCATTTTCATTCCCAAGTTTGGGAAATTGGAAGATATTATTTCTTTTAATAATCCATTTACTTCTCTCTCTCTCTCTCTTCCTTCTAAGGTTTTCATGGTGTGTATCGGCTCTTTCCCATTTGAATAGATATTTTCCTCTTTTTTTTTTCTTTGCTACTTAATCTTCATTAGCTTGATTAGGTTTAGAATCATCTAAGACACAAGGAAGGACAACTCTGATATTTCTGTGAATGCATTTCCAAAAAGGGTTAACCAAGTGTGTATGTGTGTGGGGCGGGGGAACCCTGCTCAGAAGCAGATGGTCTCATCCCTTGAGCTAGTGGCCCAGGGATTAGAAGAGGCAGAAGAGAGTGCTCACTCAGTCATGTGTACTCAACCCTACTTCCTGGTCCCTAGACATACAGAGCTGTCTTCCCCTAGCACCCTCCTGCATGATGTTCAGTTCAATTGCTTCGCAAGTCCCTTTTCTGGCTAATGTAGTTTCTTTCACTCTGCGATTCTGTCATAGTAAAGCAAAAGCTAGCTACAAAGCCTGCTGAAGTCAGCACTCAGAGTCTTTCCCTGAGCCGAGTTCGGAGATTATACTGTTCAGCTCCTGAATTTGTTTGGTTCTTCATATATAGTCCCCATGTTTTTGTATCGTCATTTTCCCCTATGAGTTGTCTAACTACTGTTAGCTGTCTGTCTCTGAGCTTTCTTAAGCTGGTTTTTAAAATGTATTGCTAGCTGACTCACAGATCTTCACTTCTACAGGCAGTTAGCTATTGGATTCATCTTCCTGTTAGTTGTGTCTTGTTTTCCTGAGTGTGGTTCTTATAGTTCTGCCCTGGTGTCTGCACATTTGACATCCCACTCACCTCCCCGAGTCTTTACAGGATGGGTTTGGAAGTGAAATACTTTTAGCACCCATCCTTGTTTTTAGAGCCACTCGAACTTTCTCTTAGTTGTAAACTCTCTCTGCTTCCACCTTCCTCCTGTGAAGACCCTCAACACCTCATAGTCTCTCAATCTGACAGAACTGTGACAACCACACTTCCTCCTGGTGTCTCAACTCCGACTCAACCGGGAGGGCCTTTCTGTTGGTAGACATGACACTCTTGCACAGTATGCAGAACGAACAGGATGTTCCTCCATATATGCCTCACCCCCAGAGAAGCCGTGAGCTTAGATCAGCTCTCTAAATACATGTTGAGCTGTGGTGACTGGGTCAAAAGCAGACACAAGTGAACTGGAAACTGGGATGAAAATTACTGACATAAACATAAAATCCTCCCCTTATTTCCTTGCCTCCACTTGTTGATTCTCAGTTCTTGCTATGTATATGAACCATCCAGAGAAATTCAAAATTCTACTCTCTGCAGCCCATTCCAGGCTCTACTTTGCCTCAGGATGGATTCCACGCATTGCTATTTGGCTAAAATACCCTAGGAATTCCTAATGGGCAGCCATAGATGATACTGTTGTCTCCACAGAATCCTCAATTCTCCCCCAAAATCTTATCATAGAATATCGTTTCTTTTCATGCCATTATAGCTCAGCATCGCACTGTGAATTAATTCACTTTTCATCATTCCCTTGTGTCTGAAATCACTGATCCTCACCAGCCTTGCCACTCTGAGGACCAATCCACAGGGGATTTCTTAACTATGGCATCAAAAGCTTAATCGGCAAAAGGAAAACAACATAGACATTATCCCAAATTAGAATTTATAATTTTCAAAAGACATTAGTGTGTAAAATGACAAGCAACACACTAGGAAAAAATATTTGCAAATAAAATATATGACAAAGAATTTGTGCCCCAAATATGTAGCAATCTCCAGCTACCTTCAGCAAAGAAAATAGACACATATCAATTATAATTTGAAAAGTTCTCCAGATAGGCAGTAATTAAGAGAATGTAATTTACCCAGGCGTGGTGGTGCATGCCTGTAATCCCAGCACTCTTGGAGGCAGAAGCAGGTGGATCTTTATGAGTTTGAGGCCAGCCTGGTCTACAAAGCAAGTTCAAGACACCCAGGGCTATGCAGAGAAACCCTATCTCAAAAAAAAAAAAAAAAAAAACCCAAACAAACAAAAACAAAAACAAGAAAACAAAACAAGAAAAAAGAAAATGTAATTTGGAGGCTGAAGAGAATGGTATAGCGATTGTTGTAGATGACCAGGTTTTGATCCCAGCACCCACCCACATGACGACTCACAAATGCCTGTCACTCCAACTGCAGGAGTTCCAACACGCTCCTCTGCTCTCTGAGGGTACCACATGCCCTTGGTACACATACAGAGAAGGGGGCATCCAAACAGACATACACTAAAAATTATTACATTAAATACTAAATTCAGAAAAAAGAGGAGGGGACCTAAGTTTCTGAGAGACAGCAGCCTTTGAGTAACAGCTCCGCTTCCTTACGAGCTTGTGGACGGGCATGTGCAGGTGGGGACAGGGAAGTAGTTTCATGGGCATAGTTCATCTTAACTAACCCTCCTCAGAAACGAAGAGGGTCCTTAGCTTCTGTTCTCATCCCGTTATAGCAGCCACAGCAACGACTTAAAGGAAGTAATTATATTCTAGTACAAATGATTATGTTTTCCTGGTATGTGTGCTTGTATCAATTTTAGTATTGTGTTTCTCTCCATAGGAATCCGCAAGGGGGACTGGTTAAATGTGCAGTAATGGCTCCCCCCCCCCACCCCCAACATATGTTTCTGATTTTAATTTGGGTTCTGCCTGGATGAATGATGGAGCATGACTCTGCAGCCTCAACTTTCTTTTTTTCAAGGGCCTGATTATTTTATGACACAAACAAGCTTTATAAAACAAAGCTAAGCTATACACTATTGAGCAAAAGTATCTCTTTACTCATAAACACAAAGTTGAAATGATTTGCGCAAAGCACACACAACTGACAGCTGGGTTTCAGATCTTTTTGTTTACTTTGAAGGCAGAGCATGGCCTTCGATAAGCCAAGCCTGAGTGCGCATTTTACGAAGCTTCCCTCTGCACAGCAGTTCTTTGCAGCAGCCTCCTTTGTTCTTTTCTGCAATCTCCATCCAAGTTGCAAATCAACGGATCTGTCATCATTCCTCAGAATGTGTTGTTTTCAACATGACCTGCTGATTTTCCCAAGCACTCACTGTTATTGCGGAGTCATGGTAGCATGGCCCATCAAGCCCTTTTGCTTGCTTTTTGGCCACTGAATCCCCTGCCTTTCCTTTGACCTCCACCCAACTTTACAGCCTTGCATCATTCTTTTTTTCCAGATGTCTCTCCTTTTTTTTTTTTTTTTTTTTTTTTCTTTTGACTCAAGTCCAAGGAATTTTGCATTTCTTGACTTCTCCCAAGAATAAGAACAGCTACTGGAAAAGAGCCAAATCTGCAGAGTGAAATCTTGGTAGCAGAACTCCCTCACACTCCAAGCAGCCTCACCTATCAGTTTCCTGGGGAAAAAAAAAAAAAGGCCCCTCTAGTTTTCATTCATCCCACACGGTGCTATTGAGAAAATCAAATAAGATCAAAGCAGTGGCATTGCTGTGTTCTGGAAAGACAAAAAAGAGCTATTTCTTTATAGTCTTATCCTTTACTTGACTTAGCTCTGTTACTCCACTAAACAATAAATTGAATGAACTGGGTTTTTTTTTTTTTTTAATGGATGGATGGATGGACAGACGACTGGATGGATAGGCGGGTGGGTTGATGATTGTGAGGGTGTGATGCCTACTTAATCCATCTCCTGAGTTCTCTTAGGTATTATGTCTAGGAACTATGAACCTTGACTCTAACACAGCAGCACACTGAGGTGAGCAGAGAGTTTCTTTAAGACCGCAGTGCCCAAATCACACCTCACAGAGCTACACA
The DNA here is from genome assembly GCF_903995435.1 of Acomys russatus. Taxonomy (NCBI): domain Eukaryota; kingdom Metazoa; phylum Chordata; class Mammalia; order Rodentia; family Muridae; genus Acomys; species Acomys russatus. The sequence continues at coordinate 80,312,338 of NC_067142.1, read as the reverse complement.
ATAGAAACGCTAGAGGTAGAAGGCAAAACTCACTATTTGTAATACTGAGTGTGGACAAAGATTAAAAAGTACATAGGCTGCTCTATTAGCTGCCCTGTCACTGTGCGATGCTTTGCCAGTCCTGCTTCGGAGAGGAGAGGGCTGCTCTGGCTGGTCATTTGAGGGGACACTGTTATTCACAATGGTGAAGGCATGAAGACCCTGTGACAGTGGGAGTAAGCTTGTCACAAAAAGCAGAAAGAAAGATCAGCTCAGTGGCAAGGAGGGATGTCACCTTGAAGATCCACGCCGCACTGCCCCACTTCTAGCAAGCCCTTGCTGTCCTAAAGGTTCTATAGCATGCACAAAACAGAACCACCCACTGGAGAGCAAGTGTTCCAACACAGGAACTTGTGGGGGACATTGAATAATCAACACACAATAGGTCCTAAGCACAAGCAGGACCATCACCAGAGCACTTGGCAGGCACATCTCCCTCTAGGACCATAGGCTTTTCTAAAAAAAAATAAAAAGATCCTCATCTTTGGAATGTTTTATTTATTTCGTTTTGTTTTGTTTTGGGTCAGGGACATCATACACTATTGTCACATACAATAAGCACTTAATAAATGTTAAGTTAAATGGAAGAGAACTGTAAATTATTGTAGAGCTCTTCAGATAACTTTCCCCTATTATTCTGATCAGAAAAGGCTTTCCACCCTTGGTTGGGATAAGATAATATAGTGAAAATTGAATTTTTGCTTGTTCTGAACATTTAATGTATTGGCTGTGAATCTTAAAAGGTACTAATGTCAGAATATATGTATGATAAAATATTTTCACTCTCCATCTTTTAAGTCACATTGGAATAATATTTTATTTAAAATAAATAAGAGAAACATACATTCAGGTGACTGAATTATTCCGTAGACTCCACAAGATTAAAGGAATAAAAATCTCAATCCAAAATAGTTGGATCCCACTTTCCTTTCTTCAGTGTTTGCTGTCACACCTAGGCTCTTGCTATTACACAGTCTCTGTTCTCTCCAGCTCTTACCAGCTGCTAGTGTCATGGGTCTATTAAGAGTACTTGGTTACCAGGCATGCTCCCTTCCCAGTGATAACAGAGGGAAGGGTTGCTTTGGGAGATTGGCAGCCCACTGAGGATGAGTACACAGAATTAGGCTTTGCTCCTGGAATGATGCCCAGAATTTCACTCCTAACTGGTCAACCCAGGAAGTGGATACCTATGCCAAAATAAAGGAGCCAAGTCCCAGAAACAGCTCTGCCTCAGTCCACTCAGACAGACCAGGGATAAGAGCCATTAGCTTCTCTCTACATGACTCCATTTCTAGCATTCTCTGAGTATCATTGACTTAGAAAAGCTTCCTACAGGCTTATGGATTCGAGCATGCTGTCCTTGGTGGGGGACACTGTTTTTGAAGTTATAAAGATTTTAGGAGGCAGAGCCTTGCTGGAGGAAATGTTTCACCAGGATGAGGATTTGAGAGTTTAATATCTCACCCCACTTGTAGTTCACTTTAGTGTGGATAAAGATGTGATCTCTCACTTCCTCCTTCAGGCATCTGCAGCCATGCCTCCTTGGTATTTATGGACTCCTCTCCTGGAGCAATAATCCCAAATGAGCTATTTCTTCTATAAGTGGTTTTTGGCCATGGCGCTCTCTCTCTCTCTCTCTCTCTCTCTCTCTCTCTCTCTCCTCGCCTCCTCCTCTCTCCGCTCCTCCCTCCTCTCTCCTCTCCTCTCTCCTCGCTCTCTCTCCTCTCCTCCCTCCCTCTCCCCCTCTCCTCTCTCTCTCTCTCTCTCTCTCTCTCTCTCTCTCTCTCTCTCTCTCTCTCTCTCTCTCTCTCTCTCTCAGTGCAGGCAAACCCTAAAGCGGTAATTTCAGGAGTCAGTCAGCCTTACCAAACTCTGAAATGGATTTTGTCTGTGTCATTTGAGATTCAGGAGGAAATCAGAGCTTGAAGATAGTCTTGTTGCCTTAAGACAAGTAAATGCTACATCCTGGGTACAGGAAAAAAAGGATAATCTTTTCAGAGTGAGGCCACTGATGACTCAGAGTAGCATAAGGGAAGCAGTTTGTCTTATGAGTTTGCAGTCAGAAGCTATCCCAGAGTGGCAAGCTTACTGACTGAGGCAGAGGACAGTATTTGCAGACCCAGGCGTATGATCCCTCAATCTTTCATACCACCTAGGTCCTATCATTGTCCTCTTTCCCTTACGTTCGTCTTTGTTACCACCAACACTGTGCATGGCTTCCCCTTGTCCTATCTGGAGGATGTTAGGGCAATCTTGGGTGTCAGGCACTTTTGAGGTAAATTACTAATTTGGGTGGGGGCACTGTACCTAGACTATTACAATTGAGGGGGTGAGTAGCCTAGCAGAACTGGAGTACAAGGTAGCAAAGCAGGCTGTTAGCTAGGACTCAGTGATCCTCACGAATCTGAATCTGGACCTAAGCTGGTTCAAAGAATCTTTGACCATGAACTGTTGAGTTACTTCTTACATTGGTTTTGACCTCAACATGAACATAGCCATGAAAAATCAGGCTTTCTCAATGATCTCTGGGAATCTTATTTTTTTAAATGTCCATCATTATGTCAGGAGTTCAGTTTCTTGTTTCTCTGCTACTTCTAGCACTAAGACCCTATCATAGGTCTGAAGGTCAGCATAGCACATGTAGGCCAACCACCTCATCCTATCTAGTCCTGACAAGCACCATAAGGCTGGATCTTTAATGATGTCCAAAGGTCTGACCCATCATTGACCTCTCAGAGACCCTTATTAACACAAGCAGCCAACCCTAGACCACTATCTATGGATTCTAGGCAGTGAATCAGACTCTTTAGCCTGCTTGTGTCATTCTAGACAGTACCACATGACCACTGTGCACCCTGAATATGATTAATGTCCCCAGTCTTACCTCTATATGCACCAGGATGGCCACAAGTTTACAAGGTCTCAACATACTTTTTCTATGCATCATATAAGTTAAATTTCTATACTATAGTTGTCTATTATATCCCCTTTTTTTTTTTTTTTTTTTTTGGAGTGTGAAACAAAGGCGTCTTATAGCCCAAGATGACTTCAAGCTAATTTTGTATTCAGAAAATGGCCTTGGCCTTCTGATTCTCTTCCATCTGTCTCCTGAGTGCTGGGATTACAGTTGTGTGCAAGCAACCATGGCTACTTCATGTGTTTCTGATGATCAAAAGTCCCAGGGTTCTATGTATGTTCCTCAAGGACTCTGGCAACTTAGCTATATCCCAAGATGCTATTCTTCTTTGAGCCAACATGAAGTTCTTTTTTCATCTATCCTCATCCATACTATTTGGTGTTCATAAGACATACCTTTAATACCATCATGCATCTGCCAGCATTCTTTCAAACAATATTTCTATGGAGAATTCATTAAAGCCTTAAAGGTTCTTTCCACGTGGTACATGCCTTGGATGTGGAACTTCTCAGACTGCATTGGAATATTTTGTTCTTACCCCTCAAAAGACCGAGGCCTCTTCAATAACTAGCTTAACCCTTAACTGCTCTTTCCTCACTCCCAGCTCAGACCATCTGTGCCCTATAAAACACGTCCCTGGGGCCAGCTTCAGCATGGCATGGAGTCTATCCAGAGTCCACCCCCATTCTTTTATCCAAATCCCCTGCTCTAGTTTAAGACTCATGGGTCTCATAGCCAAGTGTTTTATTCTGTCTTAGCCTTTAAGGTTGAGCCCTCATATGACTCTTAATTTTGACTCAGTCTTTGCCTCTACTTGAATGCCTTCCTTTTATACATTCTGGCCAGAAACACCCAGCCCAGCCTCTGGGGACTGCAACTGAGGTCTTGCACATCACTGCAAGGAGTTTTCACAAAGCAAATAAATGTCTGATGCTTATGAAATTTTTCTAATGAAAGAAAGTAATGGCTCCCTCTCTCTAAAAACCAGCTTCAGGTTTGCACTCTGTAATGCCACACAGTAACATGTTTGCTGAACAAACCATGATTTCCAGCCAGGCTAAGTGATCCAGGGACAAAACTCAAAGTGAGACAATGTAAAAACAACAACAAACCAAAAACAAAACAAACAAAAAACCAGAAAACAAACAAACAAAGGGCATTGCAGGCACTAAAAAGATGTGAGCAGTAGGAACCAGTTGTGGAACTGCCCAGTCATCATTTTACTGTCACACTGCCCTCACCTTCACACTGACCTTTCCGGGTTCTACACACATGCTCTGGTTTTCTTAGGCCCTGGAGTCTGCTATAAACCTACCCAGAACAGTCACTACTCCATGTTTTTTTTTTTTTTTCTTAATCATGTTATTTCCTCTTTCAGGTTTCTGGCAAGTACCATCTCCCCCTGGAGTTCTTTCCTAAACCTTAGTCGAGGTACAGTGTTCCTCTAGTCAAAGACACTTTTTGTTAATTTGACTGAAATTCCCATTAGACCTTCAGTACAATTCAGACAGGGATTAGGAATCTAGATATATGTGTATCTCACGGATCATGGTGGAGCTTTTATTTCATTCTTAGTAAGTCTTTATTGATTGACTGTATGAGTATCGATGATGTGTATCCTTAACAAGCTGTGTGGTCATCCATAGGGAACATTAGTGTACAGAAAGAAGGGAACGAGGCACATAAAAACACTGGAGGGTGGTAGCAGATAGTGCTGCATCTCACACGGTGTGGGTCTGGAAATGTGAGAGAATGAAGAAAGGATGCATAGTAAAGAAATGACAGACATATGGTCACAGAAAAGCTGGGGTCAAGAGGGCTGTACACACTCTGATGGAGATACACCAGCAATGGCTGCAGCCAAGGGACCTCTGTGCACTGATCATACGCAGCAGAGGGAGGAGGCTGGTTGCTCTGAGTAGGAGAGTAGGTAAGCAGTCTCTCTCGGGCTTGCAGTCATCAGGGAGGAGAAAGATACAGGTGCTAGTTTGTGTACACACTGCTCAGCTGTTCATAAATACTTAGGCATCGTAAGTCCTGACCTTTCTGAAGCTGGGCAAAACCTTTCTGAACCTATGGGAAAGGCTCTGCCGATTTCCTATGAGTTGGATTCCTTCGTGCTAGGAAGGACAGGAAGTAAGAAAATAAAGAAAGTAAATAATGATAAGCAGGCAAACAAGATCAAACCAAGAAATGACAATTGTGTTCCTATGGGTGAGCGAAGCAAAAGCTACATCAGTAGCTAACTGTAACAGGGGGAGGGGACAGGCTGCATGAGTCATGCGTCTGATACTTAGAAGACATCCTGAAGGGATGTGGTGTGTGAAATGTGTTGCAATGCGTCCTCCTTTGCTTTCTGCTGTTGCAATATATGACCAAAAGCAACTTGTGGAAGAAAGTTTATTTATTTGGGTTTCAGGTTTAAGAAGGAGACTCCAAAATGTCAGAGAAAGTATGGCAGCAGGTAGCCAAACTAGGAAACCGAGAGAACATATTTTAGTGGCTTACAGGAAGTATACACCCTCAAATCCTGCCCCCAGTGATATATTTCTTCCAGTGGACTCTCCTAAATATTCCATAACTTTTCCCCAAGAACCACAATAAAAAAAGAGAAATATACTTTATCTCACCTTTAAAATATACATATATGGAATAACCTAGAGGTTATGAAGCAAGAAAGTGCCTGAAAGGTAGCATCAGGAGTTGGGGGCGGCAGGAAGAGACTTTAAGGGGGTAAGGGGATAGTAGAATTCATGTGATGTAAAAGCAGATTGAGGGACTATTGATGGTTAAAGGTTAAGTGAGGAGTGGGGTGGGGGAGTGTGGGGGTAGAGGAGAGAGTAGGTGTGGAATAACCAAAACTAGGACTGTATGAAAAGTACATATGAAAACCCAGTACTGTGCATGCTACTTTTAAAAATATGATTTATTTTTAAAAAGAGTTTGAATACAGGTATTCTGCATTGGTGGACAATGATTTTATCAGAAGACATGGGTTATTAAATGAAAATATAGTTGCCAGAATTGGGTACCTCCCTATGAGTGACTGGTGAGGGATGAGAGGGGGTTGCAGGGCACAGATGACCAAAACAACACAGGCTATGGCTGTTGTTTTTGGCTGCCCACCATTGATGCTAAGACCTTATAGATAAAGACACAACAACGTATGTTGGTTACAAGACATGGATAAATCAAGCCATAAACGACTTTAAAAACTACCTACATCCTGACTAGCTTTCCATAGTGCCAGAAAGTGCTTCTAGGCCACTGGGTGAGAGAAGTCATCCATGGTACTCCTTCTGCCACCCCTGACTAATACAACTGCCCAGCAAAATGTAGTCACTAAGGCAATAGTGGCATGGAAGCTATGTTGGGCCAGACAGAACCAAGCACATTATTGGATCTGAGACCTGCTGCATAAGAAGGAATCTATGTATGACACTGTAAATTTTTCAAGAGCCTGTGGCTAGTGAGATGATAGGCCTAGGGGGGAAAACTGGACATAATGTCAAACTTTCTTCTAAATATTTGCTTGTAGCTATTGCTTGAGATCTCCTCAATCTTGGCCAGAGAGACTTCTTGTGTGTGGTGGGCAGCAGTTAGTGCAGTGGTTTGTAACTAGTCAGCAATGCTGAAATAAGTTGCTGCCGGATGCTTAGCCTTAAAACTGAACATCTGCATCACCTTCCCCATTTCCCAAGTCTCAGGAAACACCAAGGAAGAGTACAGGGAAAGAATGAGAGCTGAAGATGGGAGGACGGCTCTGAACTGTTGCCTGTTCTTACTGGTTTGGCTTTGTGCAGGAGGTCCCCATAGCTGAAGTGAGTTCGTGCATGCAACGCTGCAGAAGGCAGCACTAACTAAACTCGGTTTACATGGAAGGGAGACAACGCTGTGTGTATCTGAAGGGAAGGAGACGGGGGTGTTGGGAGTTGGAGTGGAGCAAAACACATTGGATTCATATGTGTCAGTGATAAATACAAGGTACTTTAAAAAGAAAACTAATCTGCATCTGTACATAGATAACTACATGTGAGTCGTTTGTTCCGGTGACTCTGAGAAAGAGAAGAGGACCCTAGCTCAGTTTTCTGACAGCTTCTGGAAAGCTTCTGTAAGAAGATGAAACATCTTTATAAAACTGCTAAATACCCAGCAATAAAAACTCATTCAAATTTTAAAACAGCCAGGAAAAGGGTACTATGCTAGAGTTGGAAAATGGGCTATAAAAACTTTTCCCTGCAGGAAACCTCCAGAAATATAAAGACACCCAGTACAGAGGACCTGGGGGTGCCGTATGTGAACGTGAGCTGAAACGGGACAAGGACTTCCAGCTTTGGCGATGGGCAGAAGGAGTAAACGCCAAAGCGCAAGGCGGGGTGGGGGGGCTGGGCATGTTCTTGGAACAAAGGGGCAAAGGTAGAAGCCATTCCGCCAACTAAATTCTAACTAGAATGAGGGTATTTTACATTAGTGTTGTGGGAGGAGACAAGAATCGTAGCTCATCACTCAGTGATTGTCACATCGTGTAGAAGGTCATGCAAGGTGAGAAGCCAGCCCTGGGCATCCGCTTCTGGAGAACGTGAGAGAGGTTTGAAAGCTGGATAGTAGAAGTGAAAGCTGCATTGAAGTAGCTGGCAACTGATGCGTAAACGCACATCCCAGGCCTTAACATCATTATTACGACATTTATGGCAGACTGTAGTACCGCATCTAAAATTCTCTGATGCAACTAAGGGGATCATTAAAGGAGCAATACAACAAGCCTTTAAAACAATAGAGAAACATGTTCCACATGTTTTAGGGGAAAACAAAAACAAAATGAGTTAAGATTTACGCTTGTTTGGATCTCTTACACCAGGTCTGATTAGTAAAAATTCGAAGCAGAAGTAAACGTTATTCTTCTAAAGTAGGGATAATTTAAAAATCAAAAGGATTCAAGCAGTGCATATGAGAGAGCTGGCAGGCTTCTAGTTACTGTGTTTAATGTAGATATACTCAAGGTGTGTGTTAGTGTGGATGTGTGTGTGTGTGTGTGTGTGTGTGTGTAGTGTGTGCACATGCAAGTGTGTATGTATGTGTGCATATACAATCTGTGGTCCTACAGTTAACTTTCTATTTCTTATAATACTAATTGTATCACAACCAAGATTTGGCCTTCATTAAATGTATTGTAAGAAACTGAAATGCATAATTTAAGACATTGTAGTAATATACCAACAAGTTACACAGTAAAGCATATGCTATACTATTAAAATAGACATTACATCTTGTAGACATACATGATAATCAGAGAAAGCAGAAACCTAAGTCCATGGTATAAATTTACTCACATCTCCCTGGAAAGCACTGTACCTGTCTGATCAGTGAGAACCCAGAGGTCTGAAGACTTGGATGAGCTTCTCCAGGCCACAGAGCTTAGAGCTTTAGCTCCAGTTGGGACCTCTAGGGCATTGGTCTCTCAGCCATTGCTACATAATCGTATCCACATGTAATGTTTAAGAGGAATCAGACCACAAGCTGTGTGCAGTGGTAGCACATGCCTTTAATGCCAGTACTCAGGGAGGCAGAGGCAGGTGGATCTCTGAGTTCAAGGCCAGCCTGGTTTACAGAGTGGGTACTATGACAGCCAAGGCTACAGAGAAAAACCCTGTCTCAGAAAACAAACAACCACCACCAACAGTAAAGAGAATCAAACGACAGACAACTCCATAATGAAGATAGATTAAGTATCAGTATATTAAGCTCAGCTGTTGAAATTTTAAAATCTATCAGTTAACATGTTTAAAAATGCTAAGAGCTTTATATCATTTCTCCTAGCTATGAGATTACATTCATAGTAAAACAGTTGGCATGCTTGAAATCTCATCTAAGAAGGCAAAGTGGTTAATGCTTTGGTGCACAGCTGGTGCTCAGAACTAAATGAATTTGGACAGTTGATATTGAGATTTAGCAAATTTAATTCTCACTTCCTATCACCCCCTGAAAGTTAGCCAACACACCACTCTTATTTAGCTCACTGATGTTTCGAAAGCAAGACGGGGGGGGGGGGTGATATCTCAATTTAGGTCCTCACACCATTTCACCTATGTTTTATCAGCATTGGCACCCCTGCTGCCACTTCTCTCAAAAGCAGTACAGCCTCTAAGCAGGAGCTCTTAGGCTTGCTCTCCTCTCTAACAGCTACATCTCTGGTGCTGATCAATCTGGGCATAGCAAATCGAACCCAAGCTATTTATGTCTTTGTAAAGGTTCCCAGTCACCAACCCATAGGCGCTTCGATCGAAGCACCTCCCGACATCAGCTCCCATACAATCCACAGTTGTCCAGCAGTAATAATGAAAAGAATAGCAAACAAACAAACAAACAAAAATCCAACCTCTTGTCTGATTCTCTGGCAATTGAGGGATTTCCCCAAGTCACTCTGCAGAGCTGTTCCTGGACCTTGGTTGGTCCCCATCTTCCTAACACACCCTCAAGCTGATGAGCCTTGAGGTTTCCTTGATACTATCTTCTCTCCAGAGAGAAGAACCAATCAGAATTTATACGTCTATAACCCCCAGATTGCACAGATGCCAACTGAGGATATATCCTTGTCATAACAAAATACTATGAGCTATATAGTTTCCTTTGGAAGATCTGTTGTGTGACAAGAGTTTCCTTGCTGGTTCATCGTGTCTTCTTGTATCTAAAGTTGATGAAAAGACAAGGAAACGGCACTCTGGGGCTGTTCTAGTAAAACCCAAATCCATTCTATGCACAAAATGCATCCAATTCATCGCAACAGATCTAATTCACTTCAACCCTAATGTTGAATCCAGTTTCTCACTCATCTGTCACCTCCATAGACATGAATAGCACAAGAGAAACAACTCATCTGTGACAGATTTTATCGCCAGCTATGAGCCTGTCAAATGAAATAAATTGTACGACTCTGAAAGAGGGAGGGGTCTCAGCAAGCACAGGACTAATGGTCTCATTCCAAAATGGAGAAAAGGGCAGAAAAACAGGGAGAGTTTTAAGCACGTCCCCAAACTAGAAAGGTAAGCTCCATGAGACGGTGAAGATCCCTCCTTCTAGGCCTGTTAGCACAGAACTCTGGATTTAGGCTGGTCCATGCTCACGGCACAGGCTTCAGCAGAAGACTCTCCATGTCTTTCTTTTTATTCCAGAGAAAGATCTCAGACCCATCCTATCTCTGAATTGCCATGCACGTACAGGCGCGCGCGCACACACACACACACACACACACATGGGCTCAAATACGGAATCTGTCTCTATTATAGGCCCCTTCTTGGTGAATATCATGTCTAAGATGTTGCCTTTGAAAAATAAAATATGAGATAAGAAGGAAATTGATCCTTCCAGTACACCTGGACCATTGTACTTTTGTGTGGAGTCAAGTACAAGAAACTTACCATGCCTACAAGACATGCAGGGATAAAGATAGAACAGAGCGAGCAGAGAACTCTGCAATGTCCAACCAATGCCTGGCCCAACCAAAGACCCACCCTGGGAGAGAGCCAACCTCTGACACTATTAATGATACTCTGTTATGCTTTCAGACAAGAGCTTATCAGAGTTATCCTCTGAGAATCTCCACCCAGCAGTGGTTCGAAGTAGATGCTGAGACTCATAACCCAACATTGGGCAAACTATAGGGAGAGTAGTAGAAAGGTATGTGTGGGGAGGATAAAAAGATCTAGAGGTGACTAGACATCCACAAGAAGACCAACAGGGCCAACTAACCAGGGCTCACAGGGGCCTGTGGAATCTGAAGCACCAACCAAGGACCATGCATGGACTGGACCTAGGCCCTCTACGTAGATATAGCCAGTGGGCAGCTCAGGCTTCATGTGGGTCCCCTAGTTAGGAGAGTGGGGGCTGTCTCTGAAGAAGTGAATAAATTAATGAATTAATAAAGAATAGACTAGAGTAAATTGTATGACTGACACACACATACAAAGAAACTTACATATGTTTACATTGGAAGTATAGTATGGTGAGAATATTTTAGTAATAATGTATTATTTATGATACTTAAGGGATACATTTCTTTCTTATCTTTGCATAAACTACAGTTCTAGGTGATTTTTTACAAATATTAGAAATAAAGAGTTTGTTCCCTTCTGTCCATTATGCATTCACTCTGTGAATGCATGTATGTATGTGTTTAGGTGTGGGTAGACATTTGTGCACATGTATGTATACCAATGCATGCTCATGTAGAGGCCAGAAGTCTATATTGAATGTGTGTTTATACTGTTCTCCTATTATCTGTTTAACCAAATTTATTTATTTATTTATTTATTTATTATGAAGTTTTGACAATACCATGCTGGTATAAAATGCTCTGTGAGCACAATCACCCTCCACTGACCTCTCAACCCCTTGCTTGCACTTCTGCTGATCCACCCTCTTTTCCCCAACTACTCCCTGCCCCCCAATGCAAGAGAGGTACTGAGGTGTGTGTGTTTGTGGGGAGAAGTCTAAAGAGAGGGGGTAATAAAGCATGTCTAATATGCAAATAGAAGAGGAGCAAACTGGAGAAGAAAAGGTTTACATGTAGGTGCAGATGAAGAGGGGTGAAGTATAGGATGTGAGCGAGGTCAGCTAAAGATGGATGAAAAAAACCACATGGAAACAGCTTTATAAATTAAGTCTTCCTGGGTGAGATAGAATCTCAAAGTAATTTTAATTTGCTTTTCGCGGGGGCTAAGGATGTTGAACACTTTTAATATGTTTAGTAGCTGCTTTCACTTCTTCTGGTTTTTTTTTTTTTTTTTTTTTTTTTTTTTTTTTGAGGTATTTGTTTTCTTGATGTTTGGATTTTGGGTTCTTTGCATATTCTTTGCCAGACATACAGCTAGAAAAGTTTTCTCCTATTCTGTAGCCTGCTTCATCATGCAGTTGACCATTTCCTTTGCTCTACAAACCTTTTTAATTCATAAAGCATCAGTCTGTCATTAGTTAGCCATATTTCCTGAGCAACCAGAATCCTATTCCAAAAGTCTTTATTTCTGCTTACATCTTGTGGCATACTTTCGGCTTTTGTCCTTAACATTTTCAGAATAAAAACCTTAAAATTCACATGGAAACACAAAAAGATCCCAAATGGAAAAAGCAGTCTTGAATAAGAGGAACATTGCTAAGGACAGAAGCATACATGTTATACAAATTATGCTACAGAGACATAGCCATATAATCAACATGGCACCGAACAAAAAACAGAGATCAACGGAATAAAAAAGAAGACTCAGATACACGTCTGTGTAACCACAGCCACCTGTGGGTTTGTTTGTTTGTTTGTTTTTATAAAGACGCCAAAAATACACATTGGAGAAAGAACAGTATCTTCAACAAACGGTGTTGGAAAGGTTGGAACTACATGTGGAAGAATGAACTATCTAACATCTCTCGTCCTCACACAACTTAGCTCTGTAACAGAGCTTCAAGTCTGGCATAATAACCTATCCTTGCTCTTCTTGCTCAGGGTAGCATTTTTTAACCAGGGTCTTTTGTACTTCTACAATATGAATTTCAGGATTTAGGATGTAGGGCTTTGTTTACTATTTCTTTGAAGTATGTCATGAAAATTTTGATTAGGATTGCACTGAATCCATAAATTACATTTGGTGTATGGTCATTTTCACAATATTAGTTCTTTTTTTGTTTGTTTTGGGTTTTTTGTTTGGTTTTATTTTGTTTTTTGTTTTGTTTGTTTGTTTGTTTGTTTTGAGACAGGAAATCTCTGTGTTAGCCTTGGCTGTCCTGGACTCGCTTTGTAGACCAGGCTCCTGCCTCTGCCTCCCCAAATGCTGGGTTTATGGGTGTGTGCCACCGTGCCTGGTTTATGATGTTCGTTCTTTAAATCTGTGGGCGTGTTTCTGTCTTCTAATGTCTTCCTCAATTTCCTTCTCAGAGTTTTGAAATTTTCATTGTACAGTCTTTCAATGCTCTGTGTTAGATTTATTCCAAGATATATATTTTAGGCTATTGAGAATGCAATTATTTACCCAATTTATTTCTCAATGTGTTTGTAATTTGCACATAGAAAGACTACTTACTTTTATGTGTTTGTTTTGTGGCCTGTTAGGGATAGGAGCTATCTCTCTACCTTAGTTTTTGAGACAGGGTCTCTCCCTGAGCTTGGGATTCCCATTTTGGCTGGACTGGCTAGGCAGCACATCCTTGGGAACCATTGGCTTCTCTCACTCCGAGCTCTGGTATCACAGGGGAGCATCACTATTACCCAGGTATTACATGGATCTTGGGAATCCAGACTTGAGTCCTCATGATCCTTCGGTTAGTATGTTACATATGGGGTCATCTCTGGAGCCCCTAGTTTTGAGTGGTGTTGGGGATCTAATTGAGGCTCCTATGCATACTAAGTGTGAGCTACGTCCTAGTCCCTTATTGTGCAGTCACTGTAGAAACAGTCACTAGCAGACCTAAATTACCAATGACAAACAAATCTTGGTTTACCTACCCTTCTCATCCCTGTGGTGAACTACTAGTAAAAATGCTGCATTAAGAATTACATGGAAAATAAGTTCCAAATGTCTTTAAAGTAAAGGTGACTATCCTCTGAAATATACTGTTACATGAATACTAATTGTATGAGTTACATCTTTTCTACAGGTTTCCTTTAGTAGACTTTTCCTTACCTTAGAAAATCAACTGTAAAAAAAGAAATCTACAGTACTACATATAATCAAACTGTGGTAAAATATAACATACATCTAATTTTATAACAACTTAAGGTTATGTTCTGTGAAGTCATGATCCACATATTTTGTTTATTTTTTTTAATCTGTCTGAACCCTAGGCATGTAAGGAAAGTGCCTTAAACAAAACTAAATAATGATAAACGAATCCAAAGAATATGTTCCCTTAAAATGATTTAAATTCAATGTACTGAATAACTTCAACCTCAACATTTCAAAATTTAGCTTCTTTGTAATTGGTCCAAATTCCCTAAGGTTTTAAGTATATTTGAATTATCCTGTGATGAATTTGATTACTTGAGATTAAAGACCTAGATTGCTAACCTCATTGTAATATACTACAACGATCTGGGCTCTACCCACCATATAAAAATGAAAGAATAAGGAAATTGAGAAAACACACAATTACAGAAGAATAAACTGGAACAGGTTCACCAGAAAAAAAATGTTAAAATATTTAGCTGGATTTGGGTTTTGTAAAATTCTTAAATGTTTGGCCTAACACATTTCCCTTTAATTCCCTTAATATGCCCTGTGGATTTCCACAGAAATTTGAACCATATGTTTCGGCTTCGTTTATACTTAACTCATCAACATGTTTGGGGACAATAATGTGAATCACAAAAGCCTCATGAACACTTTCTGTGGGCTCTTTCATTTTAGCTGGTAAACAACTGGAACTTGAACCCTGAAATCCTGGGTCTTCATTTAATACTCAAATTCCATCAAGAACAAGGGAGTTCCTAACTGGGTCGGGCACACTTGGCCTTTGACGAGGCCTTGCTCCAAAGCTTGCAGCTGGGAGGGATTATTTTGGTAGTTCACTCTGCTCTTGTCACTTTCATTCTAGAGAATGTGACTCTTTGATGGCGCGGGGCTTGTGGAGTCCCAGCCCAGTGACACCCCATCAGCTCTGTTTGTTTTTCTACTTTGAAATAAATGCTGCACCTGCCGTAAAGCTTCCTGGGCAATGAAGAGAATTAAGCAAATCAATTTAGAAATCTCATTCGTGTCCCGCCCACTCCAGTCTGTTTGTATGTGGAGAGAGAAAGGGACGGAGTCAAAAATTACTACCTGGCTTTCTCTGGCTTTCTCTGGCGTCTGCTCAAATGAGTAGAAAATTATTTAATGGCTGTTTTTACAAGCTGATTACTCTCGTCTGACTCCACGTCTTTGATATCCACGGGACTGATCTATTTCCTTTCTCTGTCAGCTGAGGGGAGCACACTCTCAGATCCACATCTGGGCATTTAACCGCCCTGCATGATGAGCACGGGCTGGGCTGTTTATTCTCTGCATGTATGTTTCTACAAAGCTTTATTCTCATTAAGGTGGCTGGCACCTCAGTGTTTAGGCAATTAACACGCACT
Source organism: Acomys russatus (assembly GCF_903995435.1). Taxonomy (NCBI): domain Eukaryota; kingdom Metazoa; phylum Chordata; class Mammalia; order Rodentia; family Muridae; genus Acomys; species Acomys russatus. The sequence goes on along the minus strand of NC_067142.1, from coordinate 80,297,288 downwards.
CCTGTTTCTGCTTCTTCTTCACGGGGGGTGGCATGGGGGGGGCATTCCTCCAACAGCTGTAGATCTGTGTCCCTGTGTTTTGTATGGACAAAGCCCCTTGTAATCTGTGAACATTAAAGATAATCTGTTTATACAGGCATCTGCTTTGTCCTCTGCCCAGCCCCACCACCATCTCCACAAAAGAACTTCAATCCTTCCCTGTTGCTTCTGAAAAATCCTTTGGAAACAAGATCTGGGGTTTGAGAGCATTCCTTTCCTTCAGCTTCCCACTGCAAATCTGAGGTAAAAACCCTCTGGCTTGGATCTATATGTAATTTTGTAAAAGAAATGTAAAAGCAGAAGCTTAGCAGACTGAATGAGGATAATCCAAAGGAAAGTCCAAGGGAGCTAGATGTAGCTCCTTCATCAACTCTCGCAGGAACTAAGGAAAGATAAAAACACATCTGTGTGTTAAAGAAAGAAAGAAAAAGTCACCTTTCAACCCACAGCATAAAATCTACCTTCTGAGTTTCACAAAGGAAGGGCTTGATCCTTTTGTTTTATCAAAGTAAAGTGGAACATTTAAGGGGTTGAGGGGGTTGTGTGTGAGATTACAGTGGAGAAAACTGCAGGAACGGGGCGTGAGCACCTCATTTAGAAAGCATTCCTGGCCCAAGGTGTTGCAGAAAATAAGGCACCAGGGATGGAAGTATATTGCTCTCCACTCAAAATCATTAAGGACTTTTATTTCCTTGTCACCGTAAATCATTCCACCCTAGTAAAATAAGATTCTATGAGGCCCCACTCCAAAGTGCAGAGAAGAGAGTTCTAGCGCATTGATAAGCTACTGTTTTTAGCTTTGTCTCTTAAAAAGTTATTTTAAACATATATCGTGTCTGATTCAAACACTTCACTGTGCAGGTAGATATTATACACATGACATACAATAGTGGGAGAATGGCATCAGAATCTTTCTGGATGTTTTCCTTTTTGCTTTCATAAAGAGCCATAGGGTCAGAGCATGTTTGGGGCTCACCCACACCCACAGACCTGGCAAAAGTACCCTGGACTTGTTACCGTGCAACTGCGACACAGATCTCTGACCACTCAGCTGCTTCCTGTTGCAAAATTTGTTTTGGTCTGTGATTCTCTTTCTTTTTTCTGTTATTGAAGTGCTGGGAATTCGACCCAGGGCTTTGTGTGTGCTGCGCAGGTGCTCTACTCCTAAGCTGTATTTCCGGATCTAGCTTTTCATAACAAGACATTGCCTGAAGCCCATCACAAGAAGGTCAGTTTGATTCTTATGTGTGCTTATTGATAATTGCAACACAGGGCTAAGGAGATATCCTAGTCAATAAAGTACTTGCCATACAAGCATGCAAACCTGACTTCAATGTCTTGAACCCATGTGAAAGGGATAAGTGTGATTGGTCTTCTACACTTAAACTCCCAGTGCTAGGATTAGAGACCAGTGGGTTCCTAGGGTCACTGGCCAGGCAGCTTGGTAAGCCTACATGATGATTTCCAGGTCAACGAAAAAGGTTGCTTTGATAAACAAGATATATGGAACCTAATAAGTAAAACCTAAGGTGGAACTCCAGCCATTACACACAGGCTGACCTGAACACACACACACACACACACACACACACACACACACACACACACCACATTCATCTATAGACAAACACAGAAATATAGATACACCACACACACACACACACACACACACACACACCACATTCATCTATAGACAAACACAGAAATATAGATACACACACACACACACACACACACACACACACACACACACACAAGAAATTTCATTTTCCCAGTGATGAACAACTGTACAGGTCATGAGAATGAAGACAAAGAGCAATAGAAATCTTATTCTATTTCTTTTATTTGTTTTAGAATTTTTCTTTTATATATTTTATTTTATTTTGTGTCTATGTCTGTGTGTATGTGTATGTGTGGGAGTGTAGCATCCTTCAGAGGCCAGAAGAGGCCATCAGATACCCTGGAGTTACTGGTGGCTGTGGACTGCCTGACTTGGGTCCTTACTTCCGGCCTCTGCAGGAGCAGGAGGTGCTTAGCCCCTGAGCCATCGCTCCCAGTGAGGCCACCAGGAACAGTAAACATTTTGCTGTAAAAGACAAGAATGCAGCTGCCAAACACCTCAGGATTTCCCTGGTTGGTGAAATTTAGGGCAAAATAGTCACTGCACCGAGCAAACAGAAGTCTCTAATGTGATGACCTGAGCTGTAGAAATGAAGTAAAAACTAGATGCCATGAAAAAAAAATATTTCTGAGAAATGAATGGCAGCCTTTTCCTGAGCAACCATTGCTCAGCAGAGCTCATCTCCCCTTGCCCCCATCACAATGGCACATCTTAGAGCTAGGATCCCTTGTAAATTTCACCACAAACTTCCACTCAGGGAGTCTGAGGTTTCAGTGTAAGGGAACAGAACTTGGGAGTGCCCTGGGATTTGAATTTGAAGATTGGAGAAGTTCATGTGCAGCCTAAAAGAAAAATTGCAATATGTGAGAAAGGTCAACTGGCCTCTTCTTCACTGTGGGCAACAGAAATGTGAGTGCTAGGAATGCCTTATACCTCTGAATGCTGAAGCTGGTGCTGTGAGGGTCATCAAAATAGAAGGGTGATGAAAACAGTGAGTCCATACTGTACCTGAAAAGGCCTGGAGTCAGGTTGATGAGATATCATGGGCAATGGGGCAACTCAGTCTCTGGGGCTTGGGCTAGAAGTACAGGCAGGCTCACCACAGGTGCTTGCCTTAGTCTTCTCAGTGGAACAAGGCCTGAGATCCATTGACTTGCCTTTTCCACATCAGGGTCTTCTCTGTCTCCCGGAGTTCCATCTGCCAGAAACTCAGTCCTTGTGGAGATGCTATTGAGATGTGGTGGAACTTTTGAGAAGTATAGCCTCAGTAGATGGCTTTAGGTGACTGGCTAAGAGGCCTTGGGGAGGACAACGGGGACACACTACCTTCCTGTTGCAATTTTATCTTTTATTTTGCTTTGGTTGTTTTGCTTTCTGGCGATGAAATGAGCAATTTCACGTCATTACATTTCCCAAAGGAATATGCCAACCGACCGTGGGCTGAACCCTCCAAAACTGTGAGGCAAACTAACCTCTTTTTCAAGATAATGATCTGAGACATATGCAATAGTGACAAAAACTCAACTTACATAATAGCCCCCGTGGCGACACCTCATTATCACTACATAGGACATTCCACATGTGTTTTACAATCTGCTTGGTCTCAGGAAGACTTTAGGAGTGTAACCAAGAAAATGGAGCAGTTGAAAAAGGCGTTTGGACCCAGTTCTGCCTGTGTTACTGCCATGGACCACACACTTCACATCTTCTGCAAGCACTTTCTGAATGCTTGTTTCATGCCTTGCACCAGGCTAATCCCCAAAGCATGGTGTAGATCCAGCAAGACACAAAGCAGGAGCATGTACTTGGTCAAGAGGAAAGGGAACAAGCCAGCTCCCAGCCACAAGATCCGGGGAGCAAACTCAGAGGACGTTATAAAATATATCACTGTTCTGAGGGACAAACTGAGGCTTGACTAGATCCTCAAGGCAGGCTTTAACCAAGTCTCTTCTTCCCAACTAGATAGGATGAATTATTTTCCAAAATAAAACTGACAAAAAGGAAAGGTCTTTGAAAAAAAATATATGGACCGAAATCTAGTTCTCAAGACGAATATTTCAGCACAATTCAGCTCGTATTGAAAATGAAATGTGAAGTATCCCTACCCAGAAGGTTCAAAGCTCCGCAAGTGAAATTGTTTGACCTGTTTGGCAGCAAAATAAATACAATGGGTGGTCTGTTTCAGGCCCCTGTCCAAGCCCAATCACATTACATTTTCATAGTCTCAACATTTAAAAGCTCCATCACTGTTGTGTCAACAATGGCATATGGGAACATCTCCCAAACACATGGCAACCAGCACGTTATGCAAACATGTTTGCTACGTGAGCCAGAATCGGCTGATTTCCAGAAAATAAAATCTGACCAAGGGACAGGAGGATTTGTGCGTTACTGCTCAGAGCTCCTTCGTTTGAAACACAGCACATGAGTTTGAAGAGTAAGGACCCGCTCGATGAACAGCAGGCTGACTTTCCAAAATCCTGAGCATCTTTTTCCAGCCTAAATGAGGGTATAGGGTTTCTGGTGCTGGAACCGGCTCCATTGCACCGGATGCTTACCTTAACTTTTCATACCACTGAAGTGTGAGATGCCATTAGTATGTACCCACAAATGTTTTCCCCTTTTCATTATTTATACGACAAGCCATACAGGACAGAAAGCTTAAACTTGAGTCCAGAAGTTGGCTACCACGGTTTTAAATTGATTGCTTAATTCTATGAAGCCAATTTTATAGCTAGAACTATGTGGAATAAATTGAAGAGGTTTGGAAAGACAGAGTGAAGAGGGTTACAGATTATAAGCACTGTACAAACATGTTAGTGTTGATAATAAGAATCACTTTTCTGCCTGGGATTAAGAGTCTGTGGGGTGGTGGTAATTGTGGCCATGCCTGGTGACCTGAATTCTATCTGTGGGACCCAGGCAGTGGAAGGAAAGAATCAACTCCTGTGGGTTGTCCTCTGCCTTCCGTAGTGTACTGTGATAAACTTACATGCAGCATGCACACACACATAAACAAATTTCAAAAGTTGAAGGAAGATAGTCAACTAAATTTCCTTGGGAAGGATAGAAATAGCAATCAAATGTGTGACTCGGTCATGACTACTGAATCAGTGATCTGCAAGACTTTCTCTGTTTTCTGGTTCAGTGACTTCCTAGGCAGAGCCTGGAACCAAGCAGATGTTCACAAAATACTTGCTGCACTCAGGACACCACAGAAAACTTGAGCTACGTATTTTCTACAAACGTGCAAACCCTAGTGTACCTGCTGGCTTCACTGGTATGTGTAAGGATCAGTGAGCAAATGCATCCATATGATAATAGTGTTAGGTGTTGTCGTAGAAAGTTGAACACTCGTTGGGTCCTTTCTTTGGTCTAGTCTAGAGTATGAAAAGTTATGCTTTAGCCTTCAGGGTGGGGCTTGCTTATTTGTTCCCATTTATCAAAAAGTCAAGAGACCGTGGACACACAGACAAGGCCAAGGAGCTTGCTGCAAGTTCATCTGGTGAACCCTCTCTGGGACACACAGATCCCGAGGGAGGGCTCCCCTGCCAGACCACTTCCTGTGTAACGTTCTGAAGCCTCCACATTTTTTTGGCCCCTCTCACCAGCAGGCCCTTCCTTCTACAGCTGGGCTGGCTGACAATTTTCAAAACAAAATAATACATTGTCTGAGACATTCATGACACTTGTTTTGAGTTGAATAGTGCCCAGTTCCTCCAAATGGATGCCTCTACCCCAAATACCTGACTATCTGTTACTATTTGGATGGATACTCTGTTTTTGCTGGTGGAACACATTGGGAATCTCAAGTGGAAATAATCTAAGGTTTAGAGTAGGTGCTATATCACATGACTGTTGTCCTCCTACAAGAAAAGCGAAGGCTCGAGCATAGAGGCACGGAGAAACCAGAGACCGATGAAGAAGATGCCATAGATGCAGGCACGGACGTAATGTGCCTACTGTCCCTGTAACATCACAGGCCATGCAAAGAGCTGGCATAGGTGTGAACACAGAGTCTCAGAGGGCAAGAGGCCTGAGGCCCCGGCTGACACTTGGCTTTCAGACTTCTGGTCTCTAGGGTTAAGAATGAACACTTCTGACTTTCTAAGCAACTGTGGCCTCTGCTGAGGGGTCATGTCTCAAGGCAACTTAAAGAAGTTAAGGCATCACAAGACTGCTTAGTTCTCAAAGAATAAAAGGACCACTCAGGGGCTTTACGGTACATGTAAGGGTCAAGGATCCTAATGCAGAGCTGAAGTAAGGTGTATGAGTTGCACTGTGCACTGGTGCGAATCACAATCCACATGAGGAAAACACCAGCTATAGATGCCCAATATCCATTCTTGCTCTTGAGGCAAGATCATCTAATCATTAGAGCAAAGCTGACTTAAAGCATAGTACACCCCCATAGCCGACTTCCATAGAATTATGAAGCAATGGGTTCTTAAAGGTGATGTTCTAGTTCCATTAAAATAAAGAAATATTTTAGGAAAACTATCATAAGTCTTTTACATTTCTTCCATGAAATAACCATTTCAGAAATTGTCTTCCATATTCTTAGCTACTGCTGATCTGTCTGGCCCAGCTGTAAATCTACTGCACAGTCAATTTCATTTAAAATGTCCATTAGCTTTTTATATCTATGATACTTAGAATTAAAAGCCATTGAGGCAGAGAGAACTATAGTTATCATGGGGAATAAGCAGTGAAAGTGAGCTTTAGTTTGAGTTACTTTAGTGTCTACTCAATATTGTAATTGTGCCTGTACTTATTGTCATTCACTTAAATGCTTAAAATGACTAAAATTATCCATTCTATATTTGATATATTTTTCCAAATAAAAAATAACTCAAGTTAAAAAATAAAAATAAAAAAATAAATAAAATGTCCATTAGCCCACATCTTTCCACAACCAGTAACTAGAGCTCATCAACTAATTAAAAAAATTAACCAGTTCCAGTCATGTACTTTTGGATATTTTCTCCTGGATGAAACACAGAAAAAAAAAGACCTGGCTTCTAACTTATTAGGAAGAAGAAAAATGCCTTTAAAAATTATGCTTAGCAATCAAAGGTAGTGTTCTCAGCATGGTGTCTGCTACCCACGTGTAGCCATTACTGGAGGAAAAAAACTCCAGGTGTGATTAAACGGTCTTATTATCCTCTCTTGAAAGTTCTCAACTGGAACACAGCCATAGTTCACAGGATCTGCTCACCAGAGGCCACTGCTCCAAACAACCAAATGAGCCACTGGCCTTGCCGATCTTCTCTGTGCCTTCTAAAAGAGCGACTGATGGTCTCTCAGCAGCCTACGGCTTTTCTACATGTCAGTTTGTAAAGGAAACCATGTCAGAGACTCTGTTTATGTGCTTTTCACATCTTGTGACCTCCCATGAAACAGATTTCCCCCCACAACACAAACAAGCGGCATCAGGGAGGAGCCCTTCCCTCCTTGGCTCTTTCCTCCCTTGTTTCTTCACAGTCCTCAGTTGAAAGATCATTATCCGCTGTCTTGTTCAACCTCTGTCACTCTTTTTGTATCTCTTCATGTGAGTGTGTGTGTGTATGTGTGTATGTGTGTGTGCATGTGTGTGTATGTGTGTGCATGTGTGCATGGTGTATGTGTTATGTGTGTGTATGTGTAGTGTGTATGTGTGTATGTGGCGAGAATATGTGTGTGTGCTGTGTATATGTGTACTGTACGTGTATAGTACGAATGTGTATAAATGTGTGTGGTGTGTTTGCAGTGTGTGTGTAGTATGTGTGTGCATAGTGTGCATGTGTGTGTGTGTGTGTGTGTGTATGTGGTGTTATGTGTGTGAGATAGAGAAAGTGGGAAAAAAGGAGAGAGAGGTCAAGTTCAAATGATGCTTCCCTCAATCTCTCCACCTTATGTTTTGAGACAAGGTCCTGCACTGAACCAGAGTTTATCAATGGTTGGAGCAGCTGGCCAGTGGGCTGGAGAGATTGCCTTCCCCTGCCCAGTGTTGAGACCACTGGTGTCTTGCATTTTGCCTATCTGCAGAGGGTCCAAAGCCAGATGCTCATGCTTGTCCAGGAAGCACTTTAAAGACTGAGCCATCTCCTGTGCCCCAGTGCTGCCACCTCTTGCTTAAAGCTCACTTTATTTACATCACTGCTACAAATATTGTCTTCTGACTCTTTTGATGATTCTTCCTGCAGTGACTGTCTGGGTCTCTGTCCAAGTAACTGTGTCAAAAGCATCAAGTGCGTGCCTTGTGACATTCCCCAGCTCAGTGTTCCCTCAGGGTCCCTGGGTTGTTCCGTAGGTGAAGGCTGTCATTCTGTAGGCCATTTCAAAACTGTCTATTTTTGGTGGGAGGTACCCATCTCCTTCAACTGCAGCACACAGCTTCCCAGCTGGTCGAGGCGTCCTTTCTCCTGTCTCTTGGAAACACGTTCAGCGTCTTCACTTCCTCTTTGGTGTGGACCACAAAGGACCACCATTTTCCTTCCTTCTTGTGGTGTAACCTCAAAGAGTGAGCCAAAATAAATCCTCTCTTCACTATCTTTGCTTCCTGTAGAGTATTTTGTCTCATCAAGGAGACAGGTAACTGACAGGGCCGCCTCATCACTACTTTCTCGAGCTTACGTGTATTGAAGGCACAGTGCCACTTGCTGCTCACACTCGTTATCTCAGTTTTCAGCTGGGGCTGCAATCTGCCTGCTGTACTGAGTCAGCTTTCCAGAGCTTCCTGGGTCACCTTGCTTCCAGCTCCCAAATGCGATGGCTCCGCTTTTCCCACTATGGCACCTACCAGCTGCTTCTCACATCTGTTGACAGCTGTCTGCTTTCATGACATCCGACTCCTCTGCCTTCCTACTCCTGGTGCTGTCTCTGTGGGCAGGTTTTCTTCCCAGGACTGCCCTTGAGATGACAGTAATGACGCCTACATTTATTTCTGTCACCAATCTAAACTCCAGATCCTCATTTCTTACCTTCAATTCTTGTTTGACATCTCAAATGACCACCCAAAATCAAACACATTATAATTATACTGTCCTTTGTGTGTGTGTGCCATGTCTTCTTAATTCCTTCACACTCTGAAGAGGCTTTTAGAAATCTTTCCTAAATTTCCCCAACAATTGCACTGGGTCCTACCCTCCTTTTCCTTCTGTTCTCTCTGTTTTCCCCTCTGGCCTACTGAAATAGCGTTCTAATGAGTCTTTCCTCACAGCCTTTTTCCATACAACCATGTATTTTGTCCAAGCTAGCTTATTAGGTGCATGAGCATGTCACTCCCATATTCAAGACAAAAAAATAAAAAATAATGTTCTACTTGTAGGTTTCTAGGACCCTCTGGATCCTTCTACTTTGCTATTCTCCCATGCTTCTCTCATTTAGAGTCCCAATAGTATGTCCTCCCCTCTGTCCCAGTTTCCTGGTAAGTGAAGGCTTTCGTGGGACATACCTAGTGGCACTCAGAGGAAGGACATCAGGTTGCCAAGAAGAGACTTGATACCCTATGAGTATATACAGGGGGAGGTAATTCCCCTCAGGAACAGTCATAGGGAAGGGGAATAATGGGAAAATGAGAGGGAGGGAAGAATGGGAGGATACAAGGGATGGGATAAACATTGAGATGTAACAAGAATAAATTAATTAAAAAAGAAAGAAAGAAAGAAAGAAAAAAGAAAATAAAAAACCCCAAAAACCTGATTTGATAGAAATTGTCAATTGTTAGTCTGTCTTTTATGTCTTCCCAAGTGTGGTCTAGACTTACAAACTGATTAAGGAGGCCATATGTGACTCTGGCCCACGTGACCTTCAGTTGAGAAGTAGTCTTTATTTATTTCAGTTACATAAAGGCTCGATGATACCTATGAGCCTCTTTCTGATCTCCGCAGATTCAGTCTCTTCTCAGGCACAAATCTATGCATCTCTGGCCTATGAGAGCCACCACTGCCTATGGTTACCCTTTCTCACAGGCCCTAACCAGGCTAAGAGATAGAACCCACACTTCTGCAAGCTTTATTAAACATTCCACATTTATTTATAAAGATAGTCTTTTCATTTGGCATTAAAAATTAATGTTGCTTTTGAAAATGACTACTGAACCACCGTATGCCTTGTCTTTTGGTGCAGGCCTGTGGTTCTCAACCTGTGGGTCCCTTTCCTTTCATAGGTGTTATACACCGGGTATCCTACATATTAGATACTTACATTATGCTTCCTAACAGTGGAAAATTACAGTTATGAAGTAGCAATAAACATAATTTTATAGTGAGGCCGTCACCACAGTGTGATTAACTGTATTAAAGGGTCACAGCATTAGGAAGGCTGAGAACCTCTGGTCTAGACAAAAATTATCATTATCATAATCAAAACAATTCACCTAACTGAATAGGACCCTGGACTTTCAAGAGGACCTTCGAAGACTTCTGAATGTTAGTGTGTACTGCACATGTGCAAGCAAGCAATCAAGACAGTCGACTGTACTTTCAGTTACTTCTAACCAGACCAGAAGGTGTGTCCTAGTATCAGGGCCAGCCTGAGCTTACGTCTTGACACAGAGCTGTATCCTTCCCACTGCTGCTGTGAGAAGCTGGGCATCTTTTGCAAGCCATGTTCCAGAGCCTCTCCTTTCACTCTACCCTTCCACCGGGATTAGTAGACGGCTGAAAACCTGACCCTGCGATGACCAACAAGCCTTTCGTACAACACAAATACCCACAGTATTACCTGAATACACCTGTCCTCTGCCTCACTCAAGATAAAAGTGCGTCATGAGCCTCCTTCTTCTTTCTCACATGTTAGGGTGTGCATGAAAACAGAGAAGGAGGCAAGGGTTTAATTTAAAATTATTAACTTGTCATCAGTTATTGAAAGGTCCTACGCCATGATAACTGTTTTAAGTACTTTCTTTCTAGATGTACCAGGCCTCTGACATCAACCTACCTCTGGCCTTTTGAACTTGCTCTTCACGTTTGAAGACTGACATGGAGTTTTGGAGCTATTACACAGATATGTGTGTCAACAGTTAAGTCAAGTTTGAGTCTATTGCATTTTATCTATTGCTTACAACTCTGAATATATTTTGCAGGCAAGGTCTCCATAGATATATTTTTCAGGAATTGGAGTCAGTGAACTCACTCATTAAATAATTAGTTAATTCATTTCTGCTTCAGTTTTGCTCTCATCGCTTAGCTGTTAACATGTAAAGGAGCCAAACAAAATACACCAATGATGGTTCCCTTGAGTTTCTGCTCCATGTTACACAGGCTACAACAGAAAGTCACAACATCAAAATGTAATTTTAAAAAGCCTTCCCAAATAAAAGCTATACATGTAAGCCAATATAAACTTGTCTCAGTGCTCCCTCCCAATCTCACTCCAGAGTGTAGTGCTCCAGTGTTGAAAAGTGAAGATGCTGCATGGCAGAAACTGGCAAAGGGGTTCTTTTAAGCCACCCATTGCTTACAAACAAACATCAAGCCGTGAGGAGGAGGAGGCTCCATGGCAACAGGCAATGAGGCACAGAGAGCTGTGCTGTCATTTCGTGGACTAGTATAAGTAGTCAGAAGTGCAATGGCCCTTACAGTGAACTCACTTGTGGTTGTTCTTTGAACCTTCGAGGAGTCCTTTCTTGGGAAATTTATTGGAAATGCTGCACAGTGATCTATTCATCTGTGGAGTAACAGGACTTTCCCTTCCACAGGGCAACTGAGCTTTCTCTAAGTATCTGAAGATCAGCACCCAAGTGCAGGACTTGAGGCCTCCAAGGAGCATCAAGTTCAGTTTCTTGACATTCAAAGAGCTATGCTAAGGATGCTCCTTAACTCACATTAAGTTATGCAACGAGGACCCACTGTTTTCCTTGGCTGGCATGTTTCCTAGCTGATGGCCACTCTTTTCTTTACACACTCAGTCACTCACAAGTCAACCACCCAATGCTCAGTCATCCCACATCTACGCAAGTTCACAATCTCCAGGCCACATATGCTTAAGAAATCCAAGAGAACCCTTGCATTATCAAACCAAGATCTTGCCAACTAATCAGAGAGGGGATTGATTTATTTTTGGACTTGGGATAAAATGAGACAGAGTCAGAATAAGGAAAAGAGGCAAGGCGAGGTAAGAGAGTATACCACTGAACACATTGGTTTACCATAGAGAAACAAAGCTTCACTGGAAAGAGAGGATGCTCGCAGAGCCTATTGTCTGAGAGTTCCTGCTGCAGGACTGATTTAGGGGCCTGTGGTGTCTACTGAATCAGAGAATTCTTTGATTTTATATGGCTGTAGACAAAGTGTTTCCCCTTGAAACCCTAAGACTTGCCCTGTCCTCTCAGTCAGTATTCATTATTTCCCTGCATTGATGGTTTCTGACCACTTTTCTCCCTGTTGAGTATAAACTCCTCAAGGACAAGAGTCTTCCTGTCTCTTACCAGCAGTATATAACACCATGCCTGGGAATAGTGGACATTCTATTTTAATTGAACGAATAAAGTTCTCAGTGGATTCAAGCAATCTGTTACTAAATATTCATTGTACTATAACAATGCTTATTGCAGAGATCTGCTGTAGAAAAATAGAAAGATGTGGCCAGCATTTGGGAGGAAGGCCATTCGGGTAGTCCAAATCATGGGCAGATTCCTGATCCATCCTGGACATACTTCTAAAATGCATCCTAGGTGTCATAGCTTTAAAGATTATATGTGTGTGTGTGTGTGTGTGTGTGTGTGTGTGTGTGTGTGTGTGTGTGTTGCATATGTTGCATAAAGTATCCCAGAAATGCTTCTCAGCCATTTGAGAGTCCTCTGTTGAGAATTCTCTGTTTTGCTCTGTGCCCCACTTTTTAATTGTGTTATTTTGTTTGTGGTGTTTAAGATTTTGAGTTCTTTATGTATTTTGTATATTAGTCCTCTTTCAGATACAGGGTTGGTAAAAATATTTTCCCATTCTGGGGACCTCATGAGGCTGAGAAGCTTCTGTAAGGCTGGAGACACTGTCAAGAGAACAAAGCGACAGCCTACAGAATGGGAAAAGATCTTCACCAACCCTTCATCTGACAAAGGTTTAATATCCAAAATATATAAAGAACTCAAGAAATTAAACACCACGAAACCAAACAACCCAATTGTGAAATGGGGCTTGGAAATTAACAGAGAATTCTCAACAGAGGAATATCAAATGGTCGAGAAACACTTAAAGAAATGCTCGTCCTCGTTAGTCATCAGAGAAATGCAAATCAATACGACACTGAGATTCCATCTTACACCCATCAGAATGGCTAAGATCAAAAACTCAAATGACACCACATGTTGGCGAGAATGTGGAGAGAGAGGAACACTCCTTCATTGCTGGTGGGAATGCAAACTAGTACAACCACTTTGGAAAGCTATCTGGCGCTTTCTCAGAAAAATGGGAATAGGGCTTCCTCAAGACCCAGCCATCCCACTCCTTGGAATATACCCAGAAAATGCCCTACCACATAACAGGGACATATACTCAACCATGTTCATAGCTGCTCTATACATAATAGCCAGAACATGGAAACAGCCTAAGTGTCCCTCAGTAGAAGAATGGACTAAGAAACTGTGGTATATTTACACGATGGAATACTACTCAGCTATTAAAAACGAGGAATTCCCAAAATTTGTGGACAAATGGATTGATCTAGAAATTATCATAATGAGTGAGTTCACCCAGAAGCAAAAAGAGACAAACGGTATATACTCACTTATATCAAAACACTAGTCTAAGGGATACGTACCATGAAAATCTTTACTTACCAAGAAAGTGGGTCAGAGGAGAGGATATCCAATTGAGACTTTAGGCAAGAGTAGCATGGAAGAAAGAGGAAATAGTATGACCCATAGGGTCCTGGAAACCTACAAGAAGAACTTTATGACAGGCAGATCTGGATCCTGGGGTCCTCCTCAAACTAAGGCACCAGCCAATGAGAATATAGGCAGTAAGCTTCGAACCCCTACCAAGACCTAGCCGACGAACATGATACTCTCCACCATTGAGTGGAGAGTGAGATCTGACTCTCACATGAACTCTGGTGCCCCTTTTCTGACCATGTCCCCCGGATGGGGAGACCTGGTGGCACTCAGAGGAAGGATAGCTAGTTACCAAGAAGAGACTTGATATTCTGAGAGCATATATAGGGGGAGGAGGTCTCCCTCAGTCACAGACATAGGGGAGGGGAGAAGGGGAGAAATGGGAGGGAGGGAAGAGTGGGAGGAAACAGGGGAAGGGCTAACAATCGAGATGTAATATGAATAAATTAATAAAATAAAATAAAATAAAAACAAAACAAAACATGCATGGAACAAAAAATGTAAGGAAAAAAATATTTTCCCATTCTGTTGACTGCCATTTTGTCCTATTGACAGTATCCTTTGCCTTCTAGAAGCTTTGGCATGTCAAGAGCTCCCATTTATTAATTGTTGATCTTAGAGCCTGAGCTGTTGGTGTTCTGTTCAGGAAGTTGGCTCCTGTGCCAATGAAACAGTGTGGATAGGAAAGGAGGGCTCCCCTATTCTAAGGAATACTGGAGTGGGGGATGGAGGAGAAGAAGGAAGGGTTGAAATGGGAGGTGAGGAGGGATGGGGCTTGAACAGGATGCAAAGTGAATGAATGAATGAATGAATGAATAAAACATTTGAAAGTATCCTAGAAATGTTAAAAATAAGAATTTTGGTATCTGTAATAGGATCCAACTGTTAATCAGATAATATAAATTTTGCCTTTTTCTCATCATTCAGCTTCTTTTTCCTGTTTATAGCAGTTTTAGCCACAGTTTCTTACTCCATACATATATACAATGTATTCTGATCATATGCACCCACTGTTACCCCCTCCATCTCCTTCTACTACCACTAACCCCAACATCCTCCCAACTTCACATCTTTCTTGAGCCCAATTAGTGCTGCACATATGCACATGGGTGTGTGGGGCCATCCACTCATGACCAAGTTCCCAAAGGATAGTGACTATCCCTTATGTTTTTATACACTATAAAGAAAATATTAAAAAGAATAGAAGTTCTTTTCAGCTCGATATGGGATGAATCTCAGGCATGCTGCTTCCTGTAATTGCTTTGCTTCCAAAGATTCTGTAATCATAAATTGAAAAAAAAGGGGAGGGGGGAATTAGTGAAAGTCATAGGTCTGCATCTCATTTTAGGGATTACATTTCCAAATTCGATCTTTGTTCCAAAGTCTTAATTAAAAAATATTTGTTGACTGAAGAGTAAAGAGCATCTGCACCCTTCATTCTGCCACAAAACTCTAACTGCCTAGTAGCTTTTGAAAAAGCATTTTAAAATGGTACAAATCTTTTTCATCCTTTGCAAAACTTTGTAATTTAACAGTTATTTTTTTAAAAAGTAGACTGTACCTATAATAAAAGTTTTATAAATAAAAAAAGGATAGAAGTTCTTTAAGAGTGCATGCATGTCAGCTATAGCTTAACATAGAACATAGGACATAATTAGGAAGCAACCCATTCTACTAATAGCTTAACCAACTTGATTTAAGCTTAACAATCGTCAGGTAATGATAACTAAGCTGAGTTATGCAGTGGAAACACAGAAAAATGAACAGACAACAGGAAAGCCACTCCACTCGGCTTCCACATCATCTCTAACACTAACACTGAATCCCAACCTCTTGTCAGAAGGAATGGTTAATATTTTTTTTTGGCAGTTAAGCTATTCACACTTAGAAGATGGTAAATATGGGGCAATTTGCATTTATGGT
Source organism: Acomys russatus (assembly GCF_903995435.1). Lineage (NCBI taxonomy): Eukaryota > Metazoa > Chordata > Mammalia > Rodentia > Muridae > Acomys > Acomys russatus. Next base: position 80,281,893 of record NC_067142.1, on the reverse strand, counting down.
CCTGTCACACAAGTCTGATTTTTGAAGCAGTATAATTGTGGTTTTCATCTGTTTGAAATCAGCGGACATTCATAGCTGCACAATTTAGAGCCAGTGGACTTCAGAGGACTTGTGTGACTCAACTGCACACAACAAGAACAGAAAGCCTTGTGAAGAGAGAATAGCTTGTTCCTCAAACAAAGGCATGGGGAGAGGGTAGGACAGGAGGCTCAGCAATCTCACAATGGGGAATGTGAGGACGAAATTTAATCAACAAGAGGTTTATTTAAAAAAAAAGGCAGTAATTAAAAGAATAGTGTCCCCTGTGACAAAGACCAGACACAGACAACAGTCCTGTCTTCAGATGCAGTGGCTGCCATGACCATCACAATCCTTGACAATAAAGAACAACCTATTTATCCTCGCTAGAGGCCATTATTTAAAAGAAGAAAAACTGTGTTTTCTTCCTGCTTAAAAATATCAATATGTAGCAAATGTTCAAAACACCAGGTTTCATCAGATCGTTCCCATCCATGCATAAAATAGACTCTGGTCATATTCCCTCGCCTTTCCCTCTTACCTGCCTTGCCCATGCCCCTGGCTCCCTAATAGCCTCCTTCAATGCTTGTGTCTTTTTTCTAGGCTCCCTCTATTAAAGAAAACATATGATACTTGCCTCTCTGAATTTATTTTATTTCACTTGACATGATGAGCTCTAGTTCTATCCATTTTCCTAGAAACTGCCTGGTTTAGTTCCTCTTTGTGTCTCAATATTCCATTGTGTATATATGTCAAAACATGCACACAACTATTCATGGGCACCTACACTGATGCTACAGTTCGGTTGCTGTGACAAATATGGGTACACAGAAGTTTCTTTATGTACAAACTTTGATTTCTTTGGCTATATATACTTAGCAGTTGTACAGTTAGATCACATAGTGGCTTTTCAATTTTATTTTAATTTGTTTATTGGGTGTGTGTACCTGTGTGTGTATCCCTGCGTATAGGTGCTTGTGTGGCATCTATGCCATGACTTAGGTATGGAGGGCAGAGAACAACTGGCAGGAATCAGTTTTTTCCTAGCATCATCTAGCTCCTGGGATTAAACTCAGATCTCCAACTTGGTGGCAAGAACCTTTACCAATGGTCCATTCTGCTAGCCCTAGGAGTTCTATTTTTAGTTTTTGAGGTGCCTCCACATTGATTGCCGAAGTATTTATGTTAAGGGTCCCCTGCCTCCTGTTTATTGGGACAGAAAACAGCTCGGCCTTTTCTATCACACGGTTTCTTTTCTTTCACTCACAGTCATTTTTGAAATACCACAGGATCCGTGCAAATGATCATAAAAACAGAGTGAAAACATGCCATCATTAGCAAACTCTGTGTTAAAGAAATCCCAGAGAAATAGCTCCAATTGACATTATCAGAAATGCTAGAGTGCTCTGCATAGCACAGCTAAGAGATGTTGACTGTTTATTGGGACAGAGAACAGCTGGGGTTTTCTATAACATTCTATTGTTTTCTTTTTTTTTCTATATTCAGAGATGAACAAGCTTCCCAGCGAGCATTCTGAGAGACAGATATATGCATTATTGTCTGTGTTTGCATCCAGGGCCAACCTGAAAGCCCTGCCCTGGGAGGAGAAGAATCAGCAAGAGTCTCATTGCTGCATGTTTCTGTGTCCTCTAGAGGTTTGTTTGATGGCAAAGAACATATCTATTGACCCTTTGATCTTTTCAGTGGCATAATGAATTACTTAAAGGCAATGATGAGATTGTAAATCTGAGAGCGTTGGAGGAGACATGGAATTTACCCTCGCCTCCCCTCTTAGTGTGACTGCTCTGAATAGCAGCCAGTTGCTGGTAATATTTACCTCACATGACCTCTAGATGTTAGCCATGCAACTGGCAGGACCAGCCTCCAACAAGAACAGCAAAACAATTCTTAGCATATATGATTATTTCAATAACCATGAAAGGTCCATTCTGTTGATCACACCACCTACGTGATGTGGAACTCCGGTGTGAATAAGGTACCTTCCTGTGTGGGAGAGCTACCTTTAAATCTATGAAGTGCATACTTTTTATTTTGTAGAAAGAAGAAACAAACAAATGAAAGAATACTAATTATAATTTACTCTTTAATGATTTATGTTTTTTGTGTTTCAAAATCTCTGCCTATGATCTAGACCAGCCAATCTCAACCTGTGAGTTGCAGCTCCATTGGGGGTCTAATGACCCTTTCACAGGGGTCACTAAACCCATAGGAAAATAGAGATTCAATTCAAAGAGCAGAAAAATTACAGTTATGAAGTAGCAATGAAAATAATTTTACGGTTGGGGGTCACCACAACGTGATGAACTGCATTAAAAGGGTCTCAGCCTTGGGAAGGCTGAGGACCACTGACATAGATAGAAAGTTAAATTCTTAGTGCCTCTGATAATTGGTGGCGCAGTCCTTTGGGTATTCTTTTAGTCACAAAATATTTTTTTATTTTATTTTGCTTTCAAAGTTAAAGTTAAAGATTATATATTTATTAGCTTTGGTATTTAAGAAGGAATTAATCAAGTGTTAGGACAAGTACATTCATATGGTATCATTTTAAACCGCACTCACCCTCATGTGTATCTATTCACATGCTGGGAACTAAGGGAATGTAATTTATGGTTCATGTTCATTTAGTGCAACAAACTTTTGTATTTTACATATTTTGCTGTTGAAAATTACAATGATTCTTCATACTATAATGCCGGTAGCACATAATTAACTTTTTGTAATTCTATCTTAACACCATAAGGACTTTTTTTGTCGGCCCCAGCTCTGAATGATGATACAAGACATACTTATTTATAACAGCGTTAGGCCTTAGCTTACTGCTCTTCCCATTATTGTCTTCATTGCTTGTGCTTCCTAAATTTTGATTGCCAGTCTGCTTATAATATTGGTGGTGTTGTTTACTACTTCCTTGGGCGTTTGTTTCACTTTATCAACTTTCTTTTTAAAAATTTTTAACTTATTTACTCACTTTACATCCTGATTGTAGCCCCCCTCCTCTATTCCAAATCACCCCCTCACACACCCTCCCCCCAACTCTCCCCTTTCCTTTTTCTCAGAGAAGGGTAGTCCAGGGGGGCATTTCCTACTAGAAAGAAATGAGATGGTGTTTTTACTACTACTAACCCACTGTCTTGTTAGGAAAGCATCAAACAGTTAAGTGCATTTGGACCAGTTCTAGTGCGAAGAATATACAAGTTGTTACAAGAAAGAAATGATCAGGGTGTATGGGACACAGTCCCAGCAATGGGGGGAGGGGACTGAAAGAAGAGGAGAGGAAAGTTCTAGGTCAGCCAGGGCTATGAAGTGAGATGTTAGCACAAAAAAGAAAGGAAGGAAGGAAAGAAGGATGGAAGAAAGAATAGAGAAAAGAGCAAGAAGGAGATTGGAGAAGACAAGGAGAGAGGAAGAAATAAAAGAGGAGACAAAAAAGAGATGGAGAGGGTAGACAACATGAGGAGGGGAAGAGAAGAGGAGAGGAGAGAAGAGAGAGAAGAGAAGAGAGAGAAGAGAAGAGAGAGAAGAGAAGAGAGAAGAGAGAGAAGAGAAGAAGAGAGAAGAGAAGAGAAGAGAGAAGAGAAGAGAGAGAAGAGAAGAGAGAGAAGAGAGGAGAGAGAAGAGAAGAGAAGAGAGAAGAGAAGAGAGAGAGAAGAGAGAGAAGAGAGGAGAGAGAAGAGAGAGAAGAGAAGAGAGAGAAGAGAAAAGAGAGAGAATATAAGAGAAGAGAAGAAAGAGA